>NC_136493.1:73565524-73575524 GCF_053919585.1 Euprymna scolopes | reverse complement strand
ATTTAATCCTTCTCCTTTCAATTGCAAATATTTATCTTTACTATGTCTATATACTTTGGGGTAATTGCGCCAAATCCGGGGTAATTGCGACAAATAGCTAAAAGTGCTCTTTTGACTACAACGCATATAAAGAGCACTTTTTTTAGTTGGCGCAATTGCCACCGGATATATATTTCACTATAATTAGTTTATTCTACCTTACATCTATAATCCCTTCATCTCACCTATATATTGTATTATATTTGTATCTTTTTACCTGTATCCGTATCTGTATTTTTCATTTGATTTATTTACTATATTCTTCACTGCATTTTATTTTATCTCTATTCAACTATCTCCGTATTTGTTCTCATCTGTTTATAATCTTTAACAATTCTAATTTATTTAATCCCTTTGTTCATTGAATATTTTCTTTGCCCTGTTACACATTCTGCCCTATATTTTATTATCCTATGTTTTTCATGTCTCCAAATTTGACCTCCAAATTTCTCTCAAGTCCCCACTTAGCTTAAACTAACCTACATTAGTGTTATGTTTGACGTTCATCTTCATCGCC
Source organism: Euprymna scolopes (assembly GCF_053919585.1). Classification (NCBI taxonomy): domain Eukaryota; kingdom Metazoa; phylum Mollusca; class Cephalopoda; order Sepiida; family Sepiolidae; genus Euprymna; species Euprymna scolopes. The sequence goes on along the minus strand of NC_136493.1, from coordinate 73,574,968 downwards.
AACTGTTATGTTTGCAGGTTGAATCAAATAACGTATAAGGCAATACAAATAAAGACTCCAAAAACAAAGGTAGATCAATAAGAAGTGTATTAGGAAAAGTATATTTACAGTATATTCACATAATGGTTGTCAAGTAAGAGAGTATTGGCTGGAGAACATATCTGCTCTCGGTTCGGCCTCGGTGGCTTCTGGTTAACACACACTCAGACTAACCGAGTCTTGCTATTTATGTGTAATATTATCCACATATGTAAATGAGTGGGTGCCACCACAACACCCTCCTCCTAAGATTTGAAGTCACGCAGACTTCAATATCTTTTTCTCTTGGGATTTAACATTAATGGTTCATTAAACTTTCTTTTTCTACCTGATCTTCGGGGTTCAGGTGTATATTGAGACGGTTCCAAATTAAAGGATTCGTATATGATGTCCATGGTTTCCTCCTCTTCGTCTGCTGTTGTATAATCACCATCTTGAATGTGGCGTTTTTTATTTGGTTCAGGTGCCTTTTATGTATATTTTGGGGACCTTTAATCATGTATGTACAATCACCAAAATATACATATACTACCCCACATTCCTAGTAAGAGGTATTATTCCTGTAGTACTTGAATTATACTCGATCTCCCGAGTTATATTTCTTTCTTATCATGTGTGTAATGTTTCGGACAATTGCCTGTCTTGGCAATAGTTTATCAAACGCCGATTTCACCTTTCTTGCAAACATTAAATCAGCTGGTGATATGTTTGACGGTGTATTATGGTGCGGTGTTATCCTATATATTTGCAAAAATTGTTGCAAAGCTTTTTCCGTTGGTATCCCAATGGATTTTTTCAACGCTCGTTTTAACGTGTCCACGAACCTCTCCGCGACGCTGTTCGATCTTGGATGGTACGGAGGAGTAGTGATATGCTTTACTTGGAACGTGTCACAAAATTCCTTAAAGTCTGTGGATGTGAATTAAGTTCCATTGTCAGTGGCCAATGTGTCTGTTACACCAAATCGTGCAAATAACTCATGTAGGAATCCTATTGACTTGTTTGTTGTTTGAGCCCTGCAACGCATTACCTCAGGCCATTTTGTATAACTATCTACTACAATTAAGTAATAATTTTCTCCTACTGGACCAGCGAAGTCCATGTGGATTCTCGACCATGGATAGTCGGTTTTCGGCCAAGGTTTGTGTACTATAGTTGGGAATTTTGCCGCTAACTGTCATCCTTTACATCTATTTATTGTTGTAGTTATGTCGATGTCCATGTTACGCCAGTATACGTAGCTTCTCATTAGAGACTTCATCCGATTTATCCCCGGATGTCCTGTGTAGAAGCCTCTCAAAAATCCTCTTCTGCAAAGTTTTAGGTATTACTACTCTCTCGCTGTATAATAATACATCATTACATATGGAAAAAATTTCCTGAACCTTTTTGTCATTTATAATTTTTTCTTTTCTATCATTTATGTATTCATCTTTATCGGCTTCTCTTTTAATGTCCGACAATGTTACCGGTAGTTCTTTAATTATGTTTGCTACCATATTTTTCACTTCGACATTTGTTCGAATTGCTGCAATCACTGATTCTTCCAAATTATGTTTCTGTGGTATCAGTCTTGAAAGTCCATTCGCATGGCAAATCTTTTTCGATGCTACATGTTGTAGCTGGAAATCGTAATTCAGTAGGATCGTACCCCAGCGCAGCAATCTATTTGCGGTGTATACAGGTAATCCTTTTTTGGATCCGTAGATTGTGACTAATGGTTTATGGTCGGTTTCAAGTATAAAATGTCTACCATATCGGTGGAACTTAGTCACTGCAAAGATTATACTCAACGCTTCTTTTTTAATCTGTGAATACACCTTCTCTGCTGGAAGCAGCGTTATCGAAGCGTGAGCTGTCGGCTTTCTAGATCCATTAGGCATGATATGTTGAATGTATGCTCCTATGCCGTAGGAACTAGCGTCACTAGCGACGACTATATTTAATTTTGTGTCATAGTAAGTTAAAATAATTCAGATGTTAGTGCGCTCTTTATTTTGTCAAAAGCGGTTTGATATTCTTGCGTCCAGTTCCAAGGTGTGTCCAAATTATGCATCCCTTCAATAAAAGATTGGTAATAATTTGCGAGTCCTAAGAAACTCTGCAAGGTTGTTACGTTATTAGGTGCTGGCATGTTTTTTATTGCCGCAGATTTTCTGGGTCTAAACGTCGCCCATGTTTATTTATTATATGTCCAAGATACTTAATTTCGCTCATACAAAAGTCGCATTTATTTTCTTTTACTTTAACCCTGAATTCTTATATTCGAGTGAATACTTGTTTTAAATGCTCCTTATGTTCTTCTAGGGATTTGCTCCTGATAACAATGTCGTCCAGGTATGCACATGCGCACGCAATACCACTTAGCATGGTGTCCATCGCTTGCTGAAAGATGGCAAGCGCTACTTTGATGCCAAAGGGCAACCAGTTGTATTTGTACAACCCCTTATGCGTGTTGATGTATAGTATTTTTGAGCAATTCTCCTCGACCGGTATTTGTAAATACGCGTCGCTCAAGTCTATCTCGGAGAGGATATTACCACCATTCAACTTTGTGAATATTTCCTCTGGGCTTGGTAGAGGGTAATGGTAATCTTGTAATGTGGAGTTTAGACCTGTCGAAAAGTCTGCGCGCACTCTGATTTCATCATTCTTTTTCTTTACATATATGGTGGGGGCTGCCCAGTCGCTGTGTTCTATTTTTGATAGTATACCTGTCTGCTGCAATCTGTTTAATTCTTTATTAATCTTTTTCAACCCAGCGAACTGAATGATTTTTTCTAAAGATTGGGCTGGTGTTTTCTTTAAGTTCAAACGAGGCCTTAAATTTATTGCAACGACCTAATTTAGTCATGAATACTTCAGGGAATAATTTTTTAAGTCCTCTTTTATATTTCCTGTTATTGGGGTGGTACATTCTACTTTTTACAGAATGTATTGATTGGCTTATCCCACAGTCCAAATTTCTCAATCAAATCTATTCCAAATAGATTTTCGCTATTTTTCAATACGAACATTTTTAATTTCTTCGTAATCCCTTTTAATTTTATCGGAAGGATAACTTCTCCTTCAAATTTTATCTCACCACCAGTTACCATCCGAGCTGATTTACTTGTTTTCATTATGGTTGGTTTACCCAACTTTTCCCATGTATTCAAGTTTATTATAGAAATATCGGATACTGAGCCAGTTGTAATTTTATTGGCGTTTTAAATATTTCCACTTTTATGTATTTTCGCCGATTTTTGTCTAATTTTTCCTTTGATTTTGTTTGCTGTACTCTCTTTCTGGTGAAATCTTTATATCTGCAACAATCGCTTTTGTGTCCGACTTGCTTGCAAATGTAGCATTTTTTCTTCTTATAAGGGCAATCTGATTCCCAATGTCTTTCTGCGCATCTCTTACAGTTATATCTAGGGAGAGACTTGTTATATTCTTTACTATAATTATAATTATTATATTTGGAATATCTCGTTCCATTTTGACTGCTTTTATTTGTATAGTTCTTGGTTGGTGTGTATGATTTTCTAACCTTTCTTACATATGCCACTCCGGATTCTTCTATCTTTTTTTAATCCTTTTTTAGTGTAATGGCCCTTTCACAATCCTCTGCTAATTTCTGAAGTGTTAAATCATGCTCAGATTCCAGCTTAGACAACACTCGTCTGCGTATTTCTGCATTTTTCGTAGAAACTAACCCTTGTGCGAAGATTAGGCATTTGAAATCTTCTACTGTTAGTTCCGCTAGCTTAAAATTATCACAGTTTTTATTGACAACTGATGCGTATGTCAAATAATCTTGGTTGTCCATCTTCCTTAGATTCATACACAACCATCTCTTATGAAAAAGAGATATATTCGGATTAAATAATTCTTTTAATAATTTTACAGCTTCCATGAAATCTAATTCCGTAGTTTTTAGGTAATATGTAATCTACGAATTTGCTGTGTTCTGCTACACCCAACTTTCTGAGTAAGAGGCTCACTTTCTGGCTATTTGGCCAACTTTTCTCGTATCTTGTATAGTATGCTTACAAAATTCTTTTCTTCCTCCGGCACACAATTAAATGTGTCCATACTATTAAAAATAGTTGTATGGGAGAAATTAGCACTGTCGACATTTTCTCGATTATTCTTTAGTAGTTCCAGTGTTTTAGCAAAAAGTTCATTTTGCCTTTCTTCTTGTTCAAATTGTAATTTCTTCTGCCTTTCTTATTGTTCCAGTTGTCATTTTAATAATTTCTCATCTCTTCGTTCATCTCGCTCGGCTTGTGCCTGTTGTTGCGTCTGCAAAAATTGCATTAACATTCTAGATAAATCTTCCATTTTTTTAGTGTGTTCTAAAATATAAAATGGCTTGTGTTACAACAAAAAGTGTTCCTGTTTTCAATAAATAATAATATCGCTGCTCGAACAATATTTTCTCACTTCGCTAGCGAGTCAAGCTCATCCAACCCAAAAATAAAAATCTGAAACCACCCAATACGATTGACTTTTCCGTTTTAAGCACTTCCTAATAAGTAGCAGTAGAACTTAAGTACAACTCTTTCCACAAAAAAAAAAATTCAACTCGAGTCACAATTGAAAAAATAAAATGCATGGACTACATTTAATTCTTTCTTTTGTTTTTGTTTTTCTTACGTGATGTTTTACTCTCTTATATCCGTTATCCAGTGACAACTTCAGTTTTTTTTTTTAAAATCTTTCCTCGATTTTAGTTTAACTGTGGTATTTTTTAATAGCAAAGAGAGAAGAAAAAAATTTGGTTTACTAAAAAGTCTTTAGTTGATGTTTTGCTAACGGAGAACAGCAATTAGGAAATCCACTGGTGAACTTTTTTTTCCGTATGTTACTTTCTTGTACGTTTGCTCTTCGTAATTTAGTAATACGAATCTGTTTGTCTTTTTACAACAAAACAAAAATTCACTTTTACAGTTTGTTGTTTTGGGGTTCTTTTCTCACAATGGATTCCAAGAGAAACGGCGTAAATTGTCGCTTTTGCCACGTGCGAGTGTTTTTTTTCTTTTTTTTTTTGGAGATTGCAATTAGCGGTTTTGGTTTGTCTCCCCCCCCCCGACTAGTATTTTAGTAATCGAGGTTGCTTTTTTTTTAACCTGAATGCATTTTTTGTTCTTGGAACTTGGGAAACAACTGTTTCTTTCTTTTAGTGTTGTACTTCCGCGAGGAAAACATTTTACCGCTTTCCAATGTTCGCTGAATTACTAATTTTTTCCGCTTGAGTTGAACTTTTCTTTAGCGTGAAATCCGTTTTTATGACTATTTCGTTCGTCAAAACTTGTATTCCTTAGAAAGGTCAACCGTTGTGTTGTACTCTTTTCTTTTAGTGAATTCTTTCCATTTCTTTATCAAACTGTTATATTTGACGTTCATCCTCGTCGCCAACTGTTATGTTTGCAAGTTGAACCGAATAACGTATAAGGCAATACAAATGAAGAATCAACAAAACAAAGATAGATCAATAAGAAATGTATTAGGAAAAGTATATTTACAGCATATTTACATAATGGTTGTCAAGTAAGAGAGTCTTGGCTGGAGAACATATCTGCTCTCGGTTCAGCCTTCGGTGGCTTCTGGTTAACACACACACAGACTAACCGAGTATTGCTATTTATGTGTAATATTATCCACATATGTAAATGAGTGGGTGCCACCACAACAATTAGTTTAACCACTCCCGATACTTCGCACACACCTCGTCCAACACTGTCCTATATACCAGATACCTTAATACAATTGCCCCGTTTAGCTAGATGTCGCATTGAATGTTTGCAACCTACTCATTAGGCTTCAAAATGCCTTGGTATAAAGAGCATATAACCCCAATATTTATTACTAATTATTACTATATATTAAGATATATCTATCTCTAAGTACTTGTATATATTAATGTTTTTACTTAGTACTTGTATATATTATCTATTGTTTATAATTACTGGTTCCCACATCGTATTAAATTCTATACTAGGTCTACTTAGCAGTTGGTTATTCCGCAGCATATGTGCGGCTTCTTTAAGTCGTCTTACTCTCCACCGTCCCCCTCTGTCTATAATTTTTACTTCGTCCCATAGTGGTAGATGGTTTCCCTTTTCTTTCAAGATATGGTCAGCTATACCTGACTTTTCAGTCTCTCCACGTACTATGGTTTTTCGGTGTTTTTCTAACCGTACTTTCAACGGACGACACGTTTCACCTCTGTATAGTTTTCCACATTTACATGGGATTTCATATACACAGTTCTTAGTCATGATTTGTTCTGTAGGGGGTTTGACTCTCACAAGCTGTTTCCGGAGAGTTGAATCACTCCTGAATAATGTCCTGGTGTCATATGGATTACATATTCGTTGAAGTTTTTCAGACAAGCCCTTCATATATGGTATACAAACTGTGGCGAGTTTCTGAGTCGTGTCCTTTTGTTTTTGGTCCAGATTTCTTGGAGCTGATGTCATGCTCTGTGGATCGTTGTTTCGGTGGAGGTTTTCTCTTAAACTGTCAATCTCTTCTTGATATGCACTGATGTTACTACATATTGCTTTTGCTCAGTGTTGTAGAAAACAGACGATTCCTTTCTTTACATTATATGGATGGTGAGAGTTGTAGTTTAGATACTGTCCAGTGAAAGTTGGTTTTCGGTATACACATGACATAAACCGTTGACCTGTGCAAGTTATCAACACATCTAGGAACGATAATTTATTGTTATTTTCTTTTCCATTGGATTTTTATGAAATAGTTTGGTTTTTTTTTTCGAACAAATAAATAATTTTAAACATGTTATTGAATTAAAGCAGGTTTGAAGGGTTAACAACAAATTAATCAATAATATGTTTACAATTATTTATTTGTTCGAAAAAAAAAACTATTTTATAAAAATCCAATGTTCCTTTCATTAAAATATTATATTAAAATTATATTATCTTACGGAAACTTTCCAATAAATGTTTTTACAATTATATTTTGATAAATTTTTATACAGTAAATGTTTTTGTTTTCATTTTCCGTTTCAGTAATTTATTCACTTTTTTTCATAGTTCTTTCCAGAAGTTTAATTTTTTTGTTATTTATTTCATGCTTCGGCCATAATTTAAAATAATGGTGTCTCCCTTACATTTGCATAGCAGGTACATGAAATAAAATGGCGTCTCCAATTTCGGCAATAAAGTGTAGAAGCACCAAACATTTTTATAATAAAAAAAAATTCGTTTCAATATTTTTTTTTTTGATGGGCACTCTGTGTTAGTGAAAAAAAGCTGAGGTCTTCCCTTGACTTGGCATTTCGGGTTATATTAAATGTTTACACAATGCATTTTTATTGTGATGTATGTATGACAAGTTTTTATTAAAATGTTATGGTAAATGTACATACTATTTTTTTTTAAAGAAGCCCGGTCGTAATTTGCGAAATACCTTTAAAATAATAAAAACGAAAAAAAAGGTCATACGGAGAACACCGTGTTTGTACCCTACAGTCGGCGCCTCCGGAAAAATTCAATGTTTACGACATGTCCTTATAAAACTGTTAGTTGTTTACGATAAATTGTTAGGTTAAAGGGCAGAATACTTTGGTATTCTTTAAGATAAATAAAACTGGCGACTTTTTATAATTAAGGTGTATATTTGTGTGTATGTATCCTCCAATTTCTTTCGAATTCTAAACCTTGGCGTCCTTTAATCGAAAGTGCGCTAACGGAAATAAATTATTACACAAGCGTTCTTTTTGAAAATTTATCATTTCATAAGCTGAAAAGCTATAGCAAGCATCTATATGAGTACTTTAACCATAGTTCCTGATTTCAAACGGCGAAAAATTAAAAGGTAAATACTTGTACGTATGTTTTTATGTATATGTATGCATATCTACGTATATATTTGTGTACTTTTTCATATATATGCATGTATGTATTTGTGTATATATGTATGTATAATATTGTACTTAAACCAAATTTATATTTATAATTTTACTCTATTTTATTTCTATTCCTAACTCATATTAATTTTCTTATCAAGTTTAAATCCATACCTTTATTTTATTTTTTTCCAGATACATCTGCCTTACTTTTAATGTTAGGTTTATTTATGGTGTCTTTTACATTTAATAAGAACGCTTCCCAATATTTGCTGATGAGAAAACCTTGTTTGATAAAAAAATATATGTAATAATTATTGTCCGTAACTTGATGTCTACCACAACAAAAACACTGTTTTCCGAAACGATCGTGCAAATAATTGATTTTGTTGTTGTTCATTCTTATGAAACGGATTTTTAATTTAATTATAATTTGATTTTTAAATTATCAATCACATTGCTAAATATATATATATGTTTATATACGTGTGGGTGTGTATATATGAATTTTTATATATGTATATATATGTATTATATATACATGTATATATATATATATGTATTTATATATATGTATATATATATGTATTTATATAGATAAATAGATATGTGTATATATATATGTGTTTGTGTATGTATATGTGTGTGTTTATATATATGTATATGTGTGTGTATTTATATATATATATATGTGTGTGTGTGTATATAAATACATATACATGTATATATGTATTTATATACATGTATATATGTATTTATATACATGTATATATGTATTTATATACATGTATATATGTATTTATATACATGTATATATGTATTTATATGCATGTATATATATGTATTTATATACATGCATATATTTATATATATACATGTATATATATGTATTTATATACATGTATATATATGCATTTATATACATGTATATATATGTATTTATATACATGTATATATATATGTATTTATATACATGTATATATATATATGTATTTATATACATGCATATATATATTTATATACATGCATATATATATGTATTTACATACATGTATATATATGTATTTACATACATGTATATATATGTATTTATATACATGTATATATATATGCATTTATATACATGTATATATATATGCATTTATATACATGTATATATATGTATTTATATACATGTATATATATGTATTTATATACATGCATATACATATGTATTTATATACATGTATATACATATGTATTTATATACATGTATATATATATACATATGTATTTATATACATGTATATATATATATATGTATTTATATACATGGATATATATGTATTTATATACATGGATATATATGTATTTATATGTATGTATATATATGTATTTATATGTATGTATATGTATATATATGTATGTATATGTATGTATATATATGTATGTATATGTATGTATATATATGTATGTATATATATGTATTCATATATATGTATATATATGTATTTATATATCTGTGTATATATATATGTATTTATATATATATATAAGTATTT
>NC_136493.1:73455524-73560524 GCF_053919585.1 Euprymna scolopes | reverse complement strand
ACCATAAATGGTAGTGTCGTTACCATAGATGTCTACAAATGATGTAAGGATGTGATTTGGAAGATCATTAATGTAGATCAGGAAAAGAGTTGGGCCCAGGATGGACCCCTGAGGGACACCGGCATTAATACTGTGAGCTTCTGATTTTTGCCCCTCAACTACTACTCTTATGAACCTATCTGAAAGAAACGATTTAATAATTGAGAAGACATTTCCAGCAATACCATAGCTAGAGATGTTATGAAGTAAACCTTTATGCCATACCCTATCAAAGGCCTTAGATATGTCAAGAGCAATTGCCCTAGAAAGGTTGCCTCCGTCGAGAGATTTGTTAATCCTATGAGATATAACTGTAAGCACATCTGCTGTAGATCTAGCAGAACGGAAACCATATTGTGTGTCACTAAGAAGGTTTTTTTTGTTGAGATGGTTAATTACTTCTGTATTTAACACAGATTTCAGCAACTTACTCATGACACACAGGAGACTTATTGTCCTGTACTGAGAGGGGGATGAGCGATCACCTGAATTCTTAAATACAGGGCATACTGATGAAATTTTCCAGGGAGATGGGAAACTATTCTCCTTAAGACAACGTTTAAACAGTTTTGTAAGTATGGGCGCTAGTTCAGGTTGAAGTTTTTTGAGTACTATAATTGGAATACCGTCAGGGCCAGTTGCTTTACTGGAATCAAGGTTTTTGATTAGTTTGGCAACATCACGTACAGATATACGTATATCACGTAGCGTGTTTTCTGATACGGGAGGAAATATTGGGGGTTGGCGGCCTTGATCGCAAAGGGTAGAATTAGCTACAAAGTTCTTGACAAAGAGTTGTGCTTTGTCTAATGCTGACGAGATTACCTCAGGTCCATTGATAGTAGTTGGGATGGAGCACACGCTTCTGTTCAGGATTCGGTTTGCTATTTGCCAAAACTGGTGGGCACCAAGCCGCTGCTCAGCTACTTTGGACTTAACAGATTGAGCATACAACCCTCTTGCATTCTTTATTACTTTCTTACAATGGTTGCTGGCCGTCCTGAAAGCGGCTTTAATTTGCATACATCTATTACGTTGGAAACAGTGGGAAAAGTGATTTCTGTGCGCAATGGCAGCAGCACATTCTGGAGAGAACCATGGCTGGCTGTTAGGTTTTTGCTGAAACTTTTTAGAGGGTATGAAATGGTCAATAACTACAATTAACCATTCCGTCAGGTCTAATACTATAGAGGACACATCCTTTTTAAACATGGAATGCAGAGGTAGATCAGATATAAATGTACGGAAGCTATCCCAGTCAGCCTTAGTGTATCGATATACTGTACGATGGAGAGGTACGTCTGGGGACTTATTACATTTCATTTTTATCTTAATTGATACAACAGAGTGGTCGGAAGATCCAAGAGGCGACAGAACAGAAACTGAACATAGTTCAGGGCAAGTAGTGAGAAAATGTCTAGTAGGCTCGCATACTGGCCGTCATTGTCGGGCACACGGGTGGGTTCCTGAACAATCTGAGTGAGGTCATAGGCAATGGAGAAATCATGACAGAACCTCCCCTCATCATCGGTCTTGTTAGAGTGGGTCAACCATTCGACGTTGTGACATTGAAGTCACCACATACGTGAATGTTAGCTGAAGGATAAGCAGATAGGACTTGGTCAATTTTCTCAGATATGCTTTGAAAGATAATAACTCCGCTGTTATGGGGCGATAGAGAGTAAATATAAATGCCGTAGTGTGAGCTAAAGCAACCCGGAAGCACATATAGGGTAAGTTAGGATGTTCCCTGGAGATGTCCCTACCACATAGAAAGTTATCCCTAATATAGGCCCATATTCCATGCCCATGGCGATCTTGAGGGTCAGATTTAGAAGTTAGAGTATCCTTTAATTGCGAACTCTTCTAGGGAAATAGCCTGACCAATGCCAGTTTCACTTAAAAATAAAAGGTCTGGTTTAGTCTCCTGTAATTGAGTTTCAACCTCTGGAAGGTTAGAACGTAGACCCCTGATGTTGGAGAAGGAGACATGGTAGTAGGGGTCTACGTTGGAAGTTGGAGAACCGGGTTTAATCGTGTATTTTTTCTTGAAACTTTTCATGATGAATTTTTGGAATTTGTGGACTAGGTCGTCAGATTTACTTAGAGCAGGACAGAGAGGGGAAAATAAGAGAGAAAAAGAAACGAAGAATTATTTTAAATTTTTTTTTATTTGTAGCTAATGATAAGGTAAAGCCGTAACAATTACCCACTAGTATGGCATCGAGAGGCCCCACCAGAAGCTACTGCATGGTCCAGAATCCATTCACCAAATGGCAATACAGCAGCCCTAGTACTTTGCACCTGCTGATAGGACAGCCTCCTTAGTGGTTAATCCAAGGTTCGGGTCCCTGACTATCAGGCGGATAACGTCAGCCCAGACAAAACGTTTACATTCAGCACCCTTACTAGTCACATAGCTACAAGGATAGACATAGAAACAGAAAATTTCCGCCATCTCTGCCAACTGTTCGTGCAAAATACTGCCAACCTAGAAAACAGCTTTTTCTTCTCCCTTTGTCAGAAAAATCACTCATTAAAAAATGAGGACTGAGGGACAAATAAGAAGAAGCGAGAGTAACAGGAGCTGCCGATAACGCATCCACAATGCGTTTTCTACTCTCCATTAAAAAGAAAATTATATAGTATTCTACTTAATAAAAGTCCAACAGACGTGTTTAAGGGAAAGTATAGTGATAGATTCCCCTCTCACGAACTAAGAATGAGTACAAATTCGTAATCTATTTTTGCAATCAACTTGGTAGATAAATAAACATTTATGGACGAGAAAAAAAAGCTAGCATTTAATAAAACAGAAATACATAAATTAAATACTGAAATAAAATGGAGTTATTAATATTTGAATCTAAAAATAAAAAGTATGATTAAAATTGAAATCACTTATCTCAACAAAAACACGTCCATCTCCAAAATGTAAACTGAAATGAGGAATTTAAGTTAACAGTGTTCAAAAAGATTTTTTTTTAAAATTAACCGTTAAAATAAAAGCGTGATTTTATTCAGAACTTTAGCTAGTCACGTTTTAAGAAACTTACGATATAAAAGAAAAGCGGATGGGGGGGTTCTTCCGAAAGTTAGTTGGTGACATTATAAGTAATTGCGAGATAAGATGGAAGCCAGCGTAATTAAGGGGTGATAGACTGAAAAGGATAATATAATGGATTGAGTATACAATATTTAAGATCAACTCGGTAGATAAATAAACATTTATGGACGAGAAAAAAAGCTAACATTTAATAAAACAGAAATACATAAATTAAATACTGAAATAAAATGGAGTTATTAATATTTGAATCTAAAAATAAAAAGTATGATTAAAATTGAAATCACTTATCTCAACAAAAACACGTCCGTCTTCAAAATGTAAACTGAAATGAGGAATTTAAGTTAACAGCGTTCAAAAAGATTTTTTTTAAATTAACCGTTAAAAGAAAAGCGTGATTTTATTCTGAACTTTAGCTAGTCACGTTTTAAAAAACTTACGATATAAAAGAAAAGCGGATGGGGGGGAGGGGTTCTTCCGAAAGTTAGTTGATCTATCTTGTTTGTTGAGTCTTCATTGTATTGTCTTATATGTTATTTGGTTCAACCTGCAAACATAACAGTTGGCGACGAAGATGAACGTCAAACATAACAGATATAAAAACATCTAGATTTGCAATGTTAGAAATGAACAAAGATTTATATATATATATATATGTATGTATATGTATTTATATATATATATGTATATGTATTTATATATATATATATATGTATATGTATTTATATATATATGTATGTATATGTATTTATATATATATATATGTATGTATATGTATTTATATATATATATGTATGTATATGTATTTATATGTATATATGTATGTATATGTGTTTATATGTATATATGTATGTGTATGTGTTTATGTATATATATGTATGTATGTATATGTGTTTATATATATATGTATGTATATGTGTTTATATATATATGTATATGTGTTATATATATGTATGTATGTATATGTGTTTATATATGTATGTATGTATGTGTTTATATATATATGTATGTATGTATATGTGTTTATATATATATGTATGTATGTATATGTGTTTATATATATATGTATGTATGTATATGTGTTTATATATATATGTATGTATGTATATGTGTTTATATATATATGTATGTATGTATATGTGTTTATATATATGTATGTATATGTGTTTATATATATATGTATGTATATGTGTTTATATATGTATGTATGTATGTATTTGTGTTTATATATATGTATGTATGTATGTATATGTGTTTATATATACATATGTATGTATGTATATGCTTTTATATATATATGTACGTATTTATATGTGTTTATATATATATGTATGTATATATATGTGTTTATATATATGTATGTATGTATGTATGTATATGTGTTTATATATGTATGTATGTATGTATGTATATGTGTTTATATATATATGTATGTATGTATATGTGTTTATATATATATGTATGTATATGTGTTTATATATATATATTTGTGTATGTATATGTCTTTATATTTATATATGTATGTATATGTATTTATATATATATATGTATGTATACGTGTTTTTATATATATTTGTATGTATGTATATGTGTTTGTGTATATATATGTATGTATATGTGCTGATATATATGTATGTATATGTTTATATATATATATGTATATGTGTTTATATATATGTATGTATGTATATGTGTTTATATATATGTATGTATGTATATGTGTTTATATATATGTATGTATGTATATGTGTTTATATATATGTATGTATGTATATGTGTTTATATATATATATGTATGTATGTATATGTGTTTATATGTATGTATATGTGTTTATATGTATGTATATGTGTTTATATATATATGTATGTATATGTGTTTATATATATATGTATGTATATGTGTTTATATATATGTATGTATATGTGTTTATATATATTTATGTATATGTGTATATATATGTATTTATATGTATTTGTATATGTGTTTATATATACGTATATGTATTTATATATATGTATGTATATGTATTTATATATATGTATGTATATGTATATATGTATGTATGTATGTATATGTATTTATATATATGTATGTATGTATATGTATTTATATATATGTATGTATGTATATGTATTTATATATATGTATGTATGTATATGTATTTATATATATGTATGTATGTATATGTATTTATATATATGTATGTATGTATGTATTTATATATATGTATGTATATATATATGTATATATATGTATTTATATGTATATATATGTATATGTATATATATGTATTTATATATATATATATGTATGCATATGTGTATATATATGTATGCATATGTGTGTATATATGTATACATATGGGTATATATATATGTATGCATATGTGTGTATATATGTATGCATATTGGTATATATATGGTCAGATCATTGCATATGCTACTGGCACCATGTAACCCAGTGCTACCTGCCTAATGGTCGGGTCACAGACGACTAAACCTGTTCCCTCGCCAGACGTGTTTGGTGAGGATGGCAGCTTGTCTCCCTGAAGGATTAAAAGACTTTCCAGAAAGCGAATGAACCGTTTTTCGTGGTCAACGAACAACTAGCACGGTGTATATTTGTGTGTATGTATATATGTGTTGTTGATATCTTGCTCTTGCTTGTTGCTGGATCTCAGCATTTTGAATCGAGAGAGAGACTTAGCGGTCGTACAAAGCTAAGACTCTGTATCATCATCTTTGTATAGATACTCTCTCGGTCATTTGTTTGTATATGTATGTATATATATATGTATATATATATATATATATACATATTTGTGTATATATGTATGTATATATATGTGTACATATATATATATATACATCTGTGTGTATACATATGTATACATGTATGTATACATGTGTGTATATATATGTATACGTATGTGTGTATATATATGTGTACATATGTATGTATATATATATATATATATATATATATATATATATATATATATATATATATATATATATATGTTGGTTTTCTGTTTTATACAGTGCTAGGTCGAACTATCATCTCAATATCATTGAGGCGTTAGTCATTAATAACTTTCGACCTAGCCTGTGTAGACAAAAGATTTTGAAACATAAGTTGGAAAATATTTACTGATTTAAAACCACCTGAACAGTGAGATTTTTTTTTCTCACTGGTCTTCCAACTGAAACCAAATTCCCTTCTTTCCTCATTCGTTTCTTAGGTTTTAATTTATCATTCTGACGTTTCCTCTGAGAGGGTCAGACGATAAGGCCTTAAGGAAATTTTCACAATTCCACCTGCCCGTTTTTTTTTTTTTGTTTCTTTGATCTTTTTGATTTAAATTAAATTATGTTTCCTCTGAAATTTCTCCTTCCATTTTGCTGTACCAAGAATTTACTTTATATATATATATATATATATATATATATATATATATATATATATATATATATATATATATATATATATATATATATATAATGAGTTTCAAAAGAAAAAAACAAACAAAATCAAGTCAACTATTTATTTTACGGATAAATTATTTATTGATTGTAATGTTTAACAGTAAAAATAAATAACGTCAATAATAGTAATGATATTAATCTTTGTGATGCTATAATAATAATATATATATAATAATGATAATAATAGCAATAGTAATAATACTAATAAAATAATTAATATAATAATAATAGTTATTAAATTATTAATTATAAACGATTAAAATCAGATTAATAATCAGATTATTTTTATTATTTTATTGGGGTTTAAATCTGTCAAACTTTATCCAACATTTATGAATACAACCGAAAAAAATTCGTCCTTTCGGTTCAAAAGTGTCGAATTATTGTCATTGAATCTTAATATAGCCAAGCATTCAAATCTACAAACGATGTAGAATTTGTCACTAGGCTTATATGCTTTATAAGAGTCATCTTAAATTAAAGAGGATATTCATATCTTTGAGATGCCAAATATATCTTGCTGAAGCTGTTACGTTTTTTACGGATCTTATTTTGAAAGAGTGTTTATGTGTAGAAATCCTGTGTTTTATAAGTCCAGACCAAAGTATATCGCAGTTCGTTTAATATAGTTGTAATAGTTGCTTTCGGCTTGATTAACAGTAGTATTGTTATGCAAGACGTTTGGATGTATTATACTGTTAGATGGGTTAATGGGGGTGTTGTTATTAATTATGTGCTGGTGTTAGTTTGCGTGAAAGATTTATATGCTTGCTATTATTAGAATTTTCATTTGGAATTTCGATACTGTGCAGCTATAAATTACACTTTTTACTTTGCAGGTACCTTGTAAAGGACATGTGTTTTTTTTTCTTTTACTGTTACAGCTTCCCATAGTTTGTATGTTTGTATTTTGTATTTTTTTAATTTTCTTATTGTTGTTTCTTATTATGTTTTGATGCAGATTTGGCATTGTTGAATAAGATATTTTGATCATGTTTTTGTTAAAAATTTTACTGTACTTATGGGGAGCTTTGAAGTTATTTTCTAATATTTTGAAAAATTCTCTGGCTATGTATGTTTTAACATTTTTAGAGTATAGAGGGTTAAACCAGAGCGTGTCCCTACGTCTGTTTTTACGTTTAATGATATGGCGTTAGGTAGGCACCGTCAAAACTGGTGGGGGAGCAGGTAAGTACTTTTTGATGGGCCGTCTTTTTAAAAATCTACCAAAAATCAGTTAATTATCCAATCAATACGAAATTTTCAACGATTGTTAAGAGAAGAATGAACTGTATAACAATTTACTTATTTTTCATAAACAATATTTGTATATATATTTTTTTTTGCTTACACCCCCCCTTGTTTTGAGGGGGTTCCAAATATGCTTAAAATAATCATCTGAAACTGAACAAAACATATGTTGTTGTAAGGGACGTGTTTGCATACCTTATTTTTATGTCTGAATATCAAAACTTCGATTGTGTTTAATTATCCCGCTTTTGAGTTTTGAAGTGTGAAATTTGGTGCATATGTTAAGTAAAATAATTAATTTAAGTTAAGCAAAACAAAAAAAATTTTTTTAATATTTATACGAAAAAAGCCATTTTAAAATCTTTGATAAATAAATTAACAATTTCTTTTTAGCGAGCCGAATAATGCATGACCATTATTAAACAGGGCATGCTTTGAAGAATCGATACAAAAAAATTCGATAAATATTGTGCCCTTTGTGTTAAAAATATCATTATTTTTTCGATCAAGTTTGGAAACGTTTGCCGCCTTTCGACTACGGTGGACCAAACGCGCTGAAATATTTTTTATTCTTCTTTAAATTACCCCCTCCCCATTTTTGAGAGCCTGGCCCCCACACACATACGCATTAAAAACCAAACTCATACAAATAGTCACCCATCTGGTACTGGCCAGCCTCACCGTTAATAATACATTGAAATTTTCGTCACTGAAAAATAAGTTTTTTTTTTACTTTTTGGTCTACCGTAGTTTGCTTTTTATCAAGTACAAATGTAAACAGTAATCAAATCGACTCGAAGTAACTGGTTGCCTATATGAATAAGTGGAATTATTTGAAATCCAGGTATTTATAATATTTTTGCATATTCTCATAGAAAATCATCCTAAATCTTAGACAAGAAATAAACAAATTACTTCTTTCAAAAACCTTTTTTTTTTACTATTTATATACGTTTTTTTTGTGCAAAACAAAGACGCCAATTGTTAACTTTTGTGGAAAATTTAACATTTAAAATTTAATTAAAAATAGTAGAAAAAGTTTTATATTATTCTGCTTTCTATATGATAAAATTCAGGGTTTTATCTTTCTGGAAAAAAAAGTTACTCAGAAATAATGGATTTTAATAAATGTAATTTAGTTTTAAAAAGCAATAACAACTTGATTTTTCGGCCATTTTTGGCGGTGCCTAGCGTTAGGGTTTATTGGTGTTAATGGCTGATACGTATGGTTTACTGTGGTTTAGTTTTGTGGTCTGATTACTTTTAGCAATTCTTTTATGGGTTGATATGGCCATATTATAGGTTATTATGTTTTTACTAGGTTTCATATAATCATTGTAATTTGCTATGTAATTTGTATTTTTATCCGTTTTATTTTGGTATTTAATTTGTGTTTTGTATCTTGAGATTTTAAGTAATATTCTGTGTTTTTATTAAATATAGATTTGTTAGAAGATAGTTCAGTTATTCTTACAGAGACATTAGGGACTATTGATTTCAATATTGACTTAGGATGGTTTGATTTATTTTGGACATGTAGAGATTAGTTTGGTTTGTGATAGGGTCCTCAAGTAGAGTTTGTAAGAGTTAATGTTACATTCAAGAAATTAACTATTTTTTTAATAGGGTCGAATTTTATAGTAAGTCGATAATTTTTAAAATGTTTATGTAGGGATTTAATTGCTTTTTCGTAATTTTTATTTGTGAAGTTAGTCAAGAAGAGCGTATCGTCTTTGTAAAGGCCCCCCCCTCTAATCGGAATTACTTGTGGCGTATTTAATGGGCTTTACCCAAGAGGAAAAGGCCAACTAGATCAGTGAACTGAGCTGAGTCGGTCGAACCTATTAAAATGTTAAAATGGTCAGGAGTATTATTTCTGGTCCAATATTTGTTGTCAAAGGTTATTATAGACTTTCTAGCTTATTAGTATTAGATTGGTTTCGTCTGGGGTTATATCAGTTATTTCACGTGCCATTAAGAGGGATTTATTTAATAGGATTGGTGATATAGATTGGTAATAAGATTCGATGTTGTCCAGCCTGGATTGATTCAGCTTCCTTTTTTTCTTTTTATTAAAGAAACGCAATGAAATTGTGCATTTCTTTTCTATTCTATTAAACTCTTTCCGTCCATTTATGTCATTTTTTTTTCTTCCAGTTTTTAGTTAGCGTCTCTTTTGAGGCTCGCTCGTTATAATCCGACGTTTTCCGTTTTTCGCCGGGCGTTGCCGAGCGCAACTCACGGAAAACGGGCACTAATATTTGAAATCAAGTTTCCCCTTGTCATTTCAGATAATTTGAAACCATATAAGCAATTTTAGTTTTTAGTCTCCCCTCCATAAAGGCCAGAGGTTTTGGAGAAATATCTATCTATCTAGCTAGCTAGCAAGCTGTCTCTTTCTCTTTCTCTCTACTCTCTCTCTCTCTCTACTCTCTCTCTCTCTCTCTCTATATATATATATATATATATATATATATATATATATATATATATATATTACGAAAATATACAAATATTTTACTTGTTTGAAATTTATAATTTAAGTATATTTCGGGTCACGCTCTATCCACAGTATGTTGTTTTCTTTCTTTTTTTTTCTCTTTTTTGCCATTTTGTAAACTTGGAGAAAGAAAAGTCAGTAGTAAAAGTCCGCGCCTTGTCTCTCAGCGGTTGTATTTTGAACTGCCGGAAACAGTGTGTTGGCTAAGCGAGATTAACGTCAAAATATTTTACTTCTTTGAAATTTATAATTTAAATATATTTCGGAGTCAATCTCCATCCTCAGTATGTTCTTTCTTCCTTTTTTCTCTAATTCTTTCTTGCGATAATATAATAATTTAATATTGCGTTTTAATTTGGTTTTCAAGTGCACTTGATGCGTATGTTATTTTATTCAAATTAAATCAATGCTTCTGTAATGGAACTCACACCCCTGACACATATGTATATACATAAGTATATGTACATATATATGTGTGTGTGTTTGTGTTTATATTTTATCTATACATATAAAAAGTTGAGATATTGCTCGCATTAACAATAATATAAAAAGCTTCCTTTTTTATTTAAAAGATATTAATATGAACTGCTTAATATACTTAGTGTTGGATATGGGAGCGACTTCACAAATGTTAACTAATTTGTATATTCTTTTATAAAATGAACTTTCATTAAATAATTAATCTTTTGGGGGATCTCTGTTGAATGATTGCCAAGTTTTATTTATGCATATTTTGTAGCATAAAAAAAACACATTTTATTTATTATTTTACTTATAAGATACATATGGTCTGAGGTTCGAATTCTAGAAACAGTCAAGCTACGCTGACGGTAGGTAAGACGTCAAAACACGCATATTCGATGATTATTGTTTTATAAATGAAATAATAAATAAGTAATATTTGTTTATGTCCAAAAAATATGCTCACTTTTCTAATGAAAAAGATTTTCTATGATCTTCAAGTTTGAAGGCGCTATTAACCATATTATCGTTTAAAAATCTACAAAAATCGATATAAGCTTAAAAGTAATAAAGATAACACTTAAAGCGATCTAGGACTTCGTGGCGTAACGATTAGCGCACTTAACCATAATACATCTGGTCTGTTAAGCGAATCCTAGAAAAAGTCAAGCTACGCGAGCTGTAGGACCTCGAAATACGCGTGTTCGTAGATTATATTTGTTTACTTTTTTTACGCCAAAAACTATGGGCGATTTTCCATTTTCGACATACGCGCACACACACACACACACACACACACACACACACACACACATATATATATATATATATATATATATATATATATATATATATCATTCAAACGCGATAGTGTTTGAATATATGGTTAAGTGGTAGTTTTAGTCATTTAGAACTGGTTTAAAGCTTCACAGCTCACTCATTTTTCGACCAAATTTCAAACAATTATTACAGTTTATAGATCACCTTCACAGCTATGTTGTGAAAAAACAATGATAATTTTCGTTCAGTAAAACAAAAGTTATGATCAGTTGAGTGGTGTTCAAAATCGTAAAAAAACGACGTTTTTTATAATTGATTTCCATAGCAACCTCGTCGCTTTACTGACTAATGCTGCTACTAATTCACTGCTGTCGCGAAAAGAGAAGTAACAAATGAAACAGACAGAACGAAAGAATGAATGAGAGATTATTGGGGGAGGACTTATTGAAGCAGACGAGTGCCGTACATTAGTGCTAATATGTTCACACTTTAAGTTTGTTATGTTTATTTTTGTTGGGTTTCTGATTTATTTCCAAAACTTTTAAGCCAAATGTGCTCCAATGCCTAATTTTCTGGGGTTCCTGTTGGCTTTCATTTTTATACTCCTTATCTCATTGATTCCAATTCAGGATTTATGTTTTGAAAATCTTTTCCAACTATAAACGTCCTATTTATAAGTCTTCTATTTATAAATATTCTATTTAACTCCATTATTTTTTCGTCCGATGAAAGTGGGAGTCATCCTGGTTTTAAATTCTAAACAAAAATATTACAAATAAAATTATAAATAAATTAAATAGGAGTTTTCAAGTTTTGATGATTTAAACCAAGATTTATTAGTCCCCCACCTTTATTTCTAAGATTATGTTCCTAGTGTTGAATTTATAGCGCAAATCTCTGTTAAACTTCAGATTTGTTTCCTAAATTTTATCCATTGATCACTTCTATTTTACTCCATTTTAACCCTGACATTTTCCTTAAAAGCAGTGACGATTATTTTTTTTTTTAAATATATTGCATATGCAAATTTTCGTTCCATGTTTATATTTTACCCTTAATATATTGTGGATCTTTTCCCTAAATTTATTTCAACTACGTTTAAGATGCGTTAGCAGAAATTTATTCATATGGAAACATTTTGTATAGCATCCAGCCTTTTGTTTATTATTTCTTACTTAGAATTCCCTATAGAGTCTGCTTCCAGTAAACACAGATAGCAGCCTTATGATTTGCCGAATTTATATTTTCTACACTTATCTACTCTTGACCATTTTAATTCAACCTCCTTTTTATTTTTGCGTAGTTCCCTAACCCAATCACGCAATGCAGTTGTGTTCCTCGTTTTATTTCTAAGATTATTTTTGTTCCATATCCCCTTCTATCATTATCCGCATCCCTATGAGATTCATTCTTCAATTTCTTTTTGAATGATGCAACATGGTTTCTGAATCTTTACTTAAAAAAAAGCAACCGTTGCTCCAAAGTATACTTTCTTGCTATCATCAGCTTAACCTCACACTTGTAAACTATTTCTAAGGTTAAGCATTTGCCCTCCAACAGACAAATGCTAGGTGTTCTACAATTAGTTTCCCTCAAAATTCCGTTCTCCTGATACTAACTTATTGTTATTCCTTATTTTGTTTATTTTCCTGTTATTGAAGCTTATTTCGTTCTCCGCCTCGGCCAACCTAGCTAACACTTTAAAGAGATGTGCAGTCAAACTAAAAGTAAAATCCTCATATAAATTCCGTTTAAAATAAAAAATAAAACGCCGCGTATTTTGCTATTCTAAAAATATTTAAATTATTTCAACACTCACGAAATTAACAGCATATCTTATTGCTTTGCAGTCAAAATAAAAGTAAAATCCTCAATTAAATTCCTAAAAAAAATTTACATGAAAACGTCGCGTATTGTGGTATTTCTGAAATTTAAAAAATTTATTTTAACATCTCCGAAAACAGCGACATTACTAAATGCTGTGCAGCCAAAATAAAAGTAAAATCCTCGGGTAAATTTCATTTAAAATCAACATTAAAACGCCGCATATTTTGGTATCTTAAAATTTGTTTAATTTATTTAACACTCTCGAAAACAATGACATCACTCACTGCTATTTTATAAAAATAAAATATTCATGTAATTTGGTCAAAAATTCACGCGAAAACGCCGTATAGTTTTGTATTTTTCTAAAACTGTTAATTTTTTTTAGCACTTACGAAAACAACATCACTCACTGCTTTGCAGTCAAAATAAAAGAAAAATCCTCAAGTAAATTCCGTTGAAAAATCATGTGAAAACGCCGCGTATTTAAGTATTTCTGAAATAGTTATTTTAACACTCACGAAAACAACAACATCACTCATTGCTGTGCAGTCAAAATAAAAATAAAATTCTCAAGTAACTTCCCTTAAAAATTAACGTTAAAACGCTGCATTTCAAAACGCGGAATTTCTGAGATTTTTAAAATTATTTAAATATACACTAAAACAACTACATACCTCATTGCTGTGCATTAAAAATATAATATAATAATCAAATAAATTCCGTTAAAATTCACGTACAAACGTTAATCTGTAAATATACTATGTGATATATGTAATAATATATATATTACTTTTAAACTCTTTTGGTTTGGTAAGATTATGATATTCTTAAAACATTTCGATTGCATTAACATTAGTCGCTGTCATATCCTCTAAATATTTTCTTACATCTTTATAACTTAATGCAAAGATGTAGCAAGAGTCATAATTTCTGATTTTGCATAGAATAAAAGTAAGGTAGAAAATGTACAATCAATCCTTTGTTTCGTGGTCAAACTAATATCAAAATCGATCAAAACATTATTTAACCAAACAAAAATTCTAAAAAAAAAAAAAAAATAAATAAATTTGATTTCAAATTGCTAAACTAGTCGGCGATGATTGGGTAGAAGTTGTAAGCAATTGGTAATTGTATTCTTAGGGTTGAACTTTCAACCTCCAGAACCTTCAATCTCTTAGTAGATTGCGGCTACTTCTAGTGCGAATTTTTCGAGCCTTAAACCTATATTTATTATTAGATATTCAGTCGTACTTCTTTTCTACTATATATGTAGTTTTGAAAATAATAAGCGGAAGTTTCTCAAGAGCTATTTCGGCTATCATCTCATCAGGAGAAAATCGATAGCGTACAAAATAATATTATGTCGAAAATAAAGAGTTCTAATGGGGAACTTATTGAATGTGCCAAAAGTATGGGGACACTAAAATAAATTTATTAACGTTTTAAAAACGATTAAAATATTGGCACAACGAGGGGAAAGAAAAAACCGGGAGAAAAAATTCAAAGTTCCCCAAAGAGAAACAATGCGTTGGATGTTTCCTTTTGCCGGCACAAAGAAGGTTGACCCACCGCAATAGAGACAAACTCCAAAATCTTTAAATGGTTTGTGGATTCTGCTCTATGTAGCACCTCGAACCATTCTATTTTATATCAATCAGCACAGCACGGGTTGTCAACCAAATGCTGGCCAATAGCAGAGTCCAAGGCTGCAGAAGGAGGGAGACCACCAGACCCCATCCTCCCTTGTCTGATCTTCGATGGAACATGCTGGTTTATACGAGTCAAAAGATGCAAGGATGTTCGCCCAACATAACCAGCATCGCACTGGCATTTAAATTGATATACAATATTGCTATTTTGGATGCAAGGCAAACTATCCTTGCGAAAAGACGAAAAAGCAGGTCTCGTAGTATATACCAAACGCAAGGACACAGAATAAAAGCAGTCGTAAATACTTCTGCGAATCTGTTTGGAAAGTCTATTACTCTTTTCCCCAGTCCACGGTAATTTTAAATAAACCGGGCATTTCAAGGGTCCAAACTTTTTAGGGGATTAAAGTCCGCAACCTTTTTGAAAATACAGTCATCAATAAGGTCAACAGGATAACCATTATTGATGAATATTTCCCTGATCTTATCGAGCTCGGCGTCTAATCTGTTATCCGAACAAATCATGAGGGCTCTATGTACCAAAGTATTAATTAAGCCGACCTTACGTGATTTTGGTACAAAAGACAACCAGTTCACATATAGACCAGTAAATTGTAGTGAGAGCCCCCCCCCCTTCTTGGAAAGCCCATCCCTTCTTGGATGTTCTTGTCGAACGTTCAAGTCCGACAAGAACATCCAAGAAGGGAAGCGAATTGTCCTTCTCACTTTCCATAGTGAACTTAAGAGCCCCATGCAAAGAATTCAACCTATTAAAACATATCGACGCTTCACCTTGCGATGGAAAAATAGCAAAAGTGTCGTCAACATATCTGAAATATGCAGTGGGTTTAGTTATAGAATTGAACATAACGGATTCATGGTACCCGACGAAAATATCCGCTAAAGTTGGGACCAACGGACTCCCCATTGAAACCCCGTCGACCTGACAGTACATAATATCACAAAAACTAAACTCCACAGATTTTGTGCACATTAAAATGACTTCAATAAGAATCTCTTTAGAAAACCGTGGAGCAGTCAAGCGACCATCATAGAGCGCGTCGGTACATATACGTATAGTCTCATCCAATGGTATGTTGGTAAAGAGACTAGAGACATCAAATGAGCACATAAAAGACGTCTCTGGACTTTCATATATATATATATATATATATATATATATATATATATATATATATATATATATATATATATAAAACAATTAGTGAATTGGAAATTAATTGATACTGTTCTCTAACATGTAAAACTTGAAAAATCCTTGCTTGTTAAAATTACTCTTGTTCTAAATGATTTTATCCAAAAATGCAAGGGCAAACACCACTTTTATCGGAGTAAAATATACTTGGAACTAAAGACTGGTTTTATTATCTGAATAATTATTAATGGGATATATATTATTTTATTTAGGTATCCCAGAACACAATTCACGAATTGTAATTTTGGTTATGGGGCCATGAATAACCCCAGTAGATTATGGATGGATGGTAGACGTAGATTAAACCCATGGGTATATAATCAGCTTCAGGATTAAAGATATACTTTAAAATCTTAATTTGTTGAATAAGCTAGCTTACCCTTTACTGTATTTGTTTAATTAATTAATAAATCATAGACGCATTTTAGGGTTTACCAAACTAGAAACATCAAACGGTCCTGGTTGTTTCAGTTTAACTGTTATGAGTACCTACGGCTATCGTGGGTCCCCAAGATTTCAGCTAATTTTTAAAAATTAATAACGAGCGGGATAATCTTCCTTCGTAGCTAAGGATACCTGATAATCGCTAATCCCAATAGTTGAGAACGATAGAGAATAATGGCATAAAAAAATAGAATGGGATCACTAATCTTAAATGATGAATGAGGATTAAATAAGTATAAGGTACTGTTGGTCTTTATTTCCCTATTAAATAAAATATAAATCTAAACTGGTCTTAATCTAAGAAATAAGATAGCCGATATTTTTTGTAAACAAAGAAGCAAGCATAGGTCGAATACGAAACTAACATAATCGTAACAATTTAGCTTAGTTGATTTGCCCATATTATAAATATAAAAATAAAATTGTAAAAAAAGTTTTTCAAAAATAAACTATGTGAAATAAAGAAATATAGAAATCTAATTTAAGAAATCAACGAATAGTATTATTAAAAGATATTAAATGGGTACAGGTTTTTGTGGTAACTTCTTATGACAGTTTTAAAATAGTGATACGAAAATTAGGCGATATATAAATATTTGAATAAGCTCTTGACAAAGATGGTGTTTATTTGCTCCCCCACTGAGCAAATTAGGTACAAGGCCGTTTTTAATGTGAGGTAAAAACCAGCTCCCCTAAAAGTAGGCAAAAAGGGGGCACTCTGGTTACCAAAAATAATAATTGTCCCAGCTAAGCTCTTGACAAAGATGCGTCCGGGATAAATGTTTTCGCATGTTTTATTTCCTCTAAGGGAAATGTCTTTACATAATGTTCTATTGTTAAAGTGTTTCTTATTCAATAAGTCTGAAGAAAGGCTATTTATGTGAAAATTTTCAAACGCCATAATGGTTGAATTTGTCTAATTAGTCTTGAAACAATTGTAACAATGACATACTTTTTGTTGCTATCAATTCTTTTTTTTTTTGAAGTCTTGGTTTTGTTAATACAGTATATGAATGCTCAATTATGAAATATGATAATTTTGTAGCTTACAATTTAAGTCATCTGTCTTTGGCTTAAAATTCATTGGTATATGAAAATTTACTGAATTTTACAAATTCAGTAAAGTTCACAATATTACAAACAAGTATATATATATATATATATATATATATATATATATATATATATATATATATATATATATACTGGCTGACGAAACATGGACATTTTACTTCTGTGAACGGTATGCCCAGTATTTAAGAATCCAGGTGATGGGCCATCTCCCTTTCAGTACAGACCTATAAGTCTCATATGAGTCATGAGTAAGTTACTTGAATCTGTGTTAAATAGAGGAGTAGTCAACCACCTCAGCAAAAATAACCTTCTTAGTGACATTCAATATGGTTTCCGTTCTGCTATATCTACATCGGATGTGCTTACGGTTATTTCTCATGGAGTTAGCGAAACTCGACGAAGGTTTCCTTTTTTTCAGCATATCAAAGGCCGTAAACGACCAAGTTCTCTCTGATTCTCTCTCATCTGATCTTGAGCATGTGGCACAATGGAGAAAAAGTGGCTGGTTACGTTTAATGCATCTAAAACCAAGCTTTTATCTTTGCATCATCAACGTTCTGATCCCCCATCTGGCATCAATTGAAATGAATGGCTCTCGTCCTGTGGAGGCTCCATATTTTGACAAGCTTCTGGGCTTGACCTTTACTCCCGATCTAAAATGGAATACGTACATCAAATCCGTTGCCAAGGTCGCTGGAAAAAATGATGGGACTCTTTCTATTGATCCAGTAGATATCTCACTGCTGATGCAATTCTATATCTATATAAGAGCCACGTACGTCCAAGGATAGAATATTGCTGTCATATCTGGGCGGGAACTGCTAGGAAGATCTTATCCTGCCTTTGCAGAGTTAAGGATAGACTTCATAGCCTAGTGGGGGATGCCCTTTTCTCTTCCCTGCAACCTCTTTCTCACGGAAGAGACGTTGCGAGCCTGTTTCTGTTTTATCGATATTTTCGTCTGACCTCTAATCTAAAGTCACCCCTCTTCGCCAAACATTCACGAGAAACACTCGTTTGGCTGTAAACACTATCAATAATTTCTCTTACTCTTTATCTGTACCCAAACATAAACATAAATTCCATGAACAAAGCTTCTTTCTATGAACTGCACACCTGTGGAACTCTCTTCCGTTTACCTGCTTTCCAGCTGACTACAATATGGTCGTCTTCAAGTCCAATGTAAACAAGTTCTTGATGAGCCGTTCCCCTTAATTAATCCAATTTATCAAATTTACACTTCTTACGATTACTGCGATATTGTCCTTTTGACCAATGTACACTCTTTAACCCTTATCCTCGAGTGGCATCTGGGTCTTGATAAGTGGTGATTTCTTTGTAAAGAAAAAATAAATAGTGTTGCATTCGAAATTCACTGAAGATCTCGGAGCCCGACAGAAAGATTCCTGGGTTTGAAAAGATACACCTGAATAAGGTCGGAGGTTACACTAGTAAAAAAAATAAACATTCTGACAATACTCAAGATAAGAACAATACTAAGAATACTTGAAATCATGTAAATTATCAACTAATTAAAAAAATGTAATATTAATCACTTATTTGTGAGCAAGATCAAATTTGTATAATGAACTGATTAGAAAAGTCATTATACAATTATACGAAGATTGTTTGACTTGCTAGTATTATATTCAACTTAGAAATTTTCAATTTTAAATAGAATTAATTCAAATAGAGCATAGTAACGTGGGAAAATATAAAAATAAAAAATTCTTTAGGCGCCACCCAATCACGACGCCGACCTCATACACCGTCCTACTCTCTAAGAGCTAGAAACCTCAATAATCATTACATTAACCTCCTCACTCTATTTTAGACAGTTGCGCATGCTTTATGCAACCGTCTGCAATTTGACATTATAGATCTTCTGCATGACCAGAAGATTACATAAGAATTTGGTCTGATGCAATATAGCCATTTACAATGACCTATGGCAGCAACATGGAGATGGGAACAGGGAAATATCCATTGTCCCAATGAAGTTCCGTGTCACACGAAAACGCTCCAACCGTAAGTAAAGCAGTCTGCATGTGAAGAAAAACGAAAACTACTCGACTCTTTTAGAAAAGTGTTCTAAAATCGAGCAAGTCCAAAATGGCGCGCATTAAAGCGGAAGTTATTGATCGCGGCATAGTTTGCGTGGTATTCACTGACAGTGTACGTGTCTGTAAACCTGGTAAATTCGTCTGGAGGCTGTCCTTGGACAGGGTTTAGACGTTGGTCAAAAGCGTCAGACTTTACACTGGGTTCCAGTGTAAAGTGCAAGGTCTCGCTCTGGGCAAAATGCTAAACGAGGTCAAAAGACCACAAAGTTAACAGAACGTCGATTTAGGGGAAACTATGAAAGATCCAAGAGGTGTCATTACAGCATGTTCGTAAGAGATTAAGGGTGGGGGTTACATTCTTACCTCGAGGTGCAGATGATAACACTCAATTCAATGTTAAAATTTCATGCTTTTTCCCGGCGTTTTTATGGGGTAGATAACGGGTCGAAACCGGTGCATAGAAGCGTTACAGCGAAGAATGGAGGAAGTGCTTTATAATGAAGGGCTGGTAGGTTATAGAAGATGCGATTTCGTGTGTTGTTTTGAATTGAAGTAAATTGTTTATGACACCAGTCTCGGTGTATTTAAAATACATACCTCGTATGTGAATATCTGCACACAGTCACCGATGTGTGTGTTTGTGATTACGTGTGTTCATGCGGATGTGTGTGTGGGTGTTCACGTGGCTATGGAAAGGATAATTAGAAAAGAAAGTCTGATATTAGAGTTCACTACATACGAACTTCTTGAGTTATTGAATTCACTCACACACAAACATATATATACATGTGTGTGTGTGTGTGTGTGTGTGTGTGTGTGTATCTGCGTGTAGAAAATAGAAGAAATACCCAACACTTTACTAAAAGAATGATTAATAAATTTGTTTTAATGTTTGAATCTTTTTATTTATTCCATATGCAAAATACCTTACGAAAAAGATTTTGGTACAACAGAAAACGCATCACCAGATGAATAAGAAACGTCGACAGAGAGGAGAAAAAAAGATAAATAAAAAAAGCACATCAAAGGTGTCGCAGAAGCGTTCTTGACGACCGATTCAAATATTTAAATGCAGCTAATTATAAACATATTTGAACACGATCAACACGAAAATAGAAATTAATTCTATACTCTGAATGTGAATGGATAAAGTCTTTCATAGATAAACAATTTTCTAATGATCTTTATACAGTAGACGTAGTAAAATCTATAATTAACCGTTCGAAATAAATGCACTCCTAATAAATACACAACAATGGTTATTCTTGGAATTACCAGTCGCCGTCTGTTGATTGCGCCAGTAAACAACAGCATCCAATGTTGGAACAAACATGTTTTAATCTCCAGTCGGCGACCACCGTTTTTGCGGATTTTCTTCATCAAATGCGACCATGTCTAATGATTTTGATATAACATTGTTTTGTTAACAGCTTTATAGTGCGTTAAAAAAATACGCATATTACTGTATTTATATTTACTTACAATAATTTTGTACTGGACTAACATTTTTAGTCACGAAAAACTGTGCCTCCGGTCAAAGCCATCTGCTCGTTAATTTGAAAATGAATGAGCAGATGGCTTTAACGGGCGTCTCTCTCCATCTTAATATGTTGAATTGAGATTGCACCCGTATGTGTAAGTGACTAATATTTTCCGCTGTTGATCGAAATATCTGTCTAAGCGAAAACTAGATTAAACAAATCTGTTAATTGAAGAAATTTGTGTTCGGATTATTTTTATAGTAATTGATTTCTACTTGTTATGTTTAATCCGATCAATAATTTTGTTTGAATAAAATGAGATAAGTCTCTAACAGTTATAAAACATTTTTCTGCAATCGCAATCAGCAGGTTCATATATTTGGTATTTTCGATACATTGTTTACTCAGCAGTAAAATAATAAGAGCAAAATACATTAATTAAAATATAGTAATATTTTTTATTACAGTTTAATTATTTATAGTAATTATTACTTTTTTATTTCACTTAAATTATTTATAGTAATTATTACTTTTATATTTCATTTTAATTATTTATAGTAATTATTACTTTTTTATTTAACTTAAATTATTTATAGTAATTATTACTTTTTTTTATTTAACTTTAATTATTTATAGTAATTATTACTTTTTTATTTCACTTTTATTATTTATAGCAATTATTACTTTTTTATTTCACATTAATTATCTATAGTCATTATTACTTTTTTATTTCAATTTAATTATTTATAGTAATTATTACTTTTTCAAACCACTTTAATTATTTATAGTAATTATTAATTTTATTTAACTTTAATTATTTATAGTAATTATTACTTTTATATTTCACTTTAATTATTTATAGTAATTATTACTTTTTTATTTCACTTTAATTATTTATAGTAATTATTACTTTTTTATTTAACTTTAATTATTTATAGTAATTATTACTTTTTTTATTTCACTTTAATTATTTATAGTAATTATTACATTTTTTAATCCACTTTAATTATTTATAGTAATTATTACTTTTTTTATTTACCTTCAATTATTTATAGTAATTATTACTTTTTTTTATTTCACTTCAATTTTTTATAGTAATTATTACTTTTCCTTATTTCACTTCAATAATTTATAGTAATTATTACTTTTTTTATTTCACTTTAATTATTTATAGTAATTATTGCGTTTATATTTCACTTTAATTATTTATAGTAATTATTCCTTTTTTATTTCACTTTAATTATTTATAGTAGTTATTACTTTTTTATTTCACTTTAATTATTTATAGTAATTATTACTTTTTTTATTTCACTTCAATTATTTATAGTAATTATTACTTTTTTATTTCAGTTCAATTATTTATAGTATTTATGACTATTTTATTTCACTTCAATTATTCATAGTAATTGTGACTTTTTTATTTCACTTCAATTATTCATAGTAATTGTGACTTTTTTTATTTCACTTTAATTATTCCTTTTTTATTTCAATTTAATTATTTATAGTAATTATTACTCTTTTATTTCACTTCAATTATTTATAGTAATTCTTACGTTTTTATTTCACTTCAATTATTTATAGTAATTAATACTTTTTTTATTTCACTTCAATTATTTATAGTAATTATTACTTTTTTATTTCACTTTAATTATTTATAGTAATTATTACTGTTTTATTTCACTTCAATTATTTATAGTAATTATTACTTTTTTATTTCACTTTAATTATTTATAGTAATTATTATTTTTTATTTCACTTTAATTATTATGGTAATTATTACCTTTTTATTTCACTTTAATTATTTATAGTAATAATTACTTTTTTATTTCACTTCAATTATTTTTAGCAATTATTACTTTTTTATTTCACTTTAATTATTTATAGTAATTATTACTTTTATAAGTAATGATTATTTTTATTTCACTTTGATTATTTATAGTAATTATTACTTTTTTATTTCACTTTAATTATTTATAGTAATTATTACTTTTTGATTTAACTTCAATTATTTAAAGTATTTATTACTTTTTTATTTCACTTTAATTATTTGTAGTAATTATTACTTTTTTATTTAACTTTAATTATTTAAAGTAATTATTACTTTTTTTAATCTACTTTTATTATTTATAGTAATTATTGCTTTGTTATTTCACTTGAATAATTTATAGTAATTATTACTTTTTTCTTTCACTTTAATTATTTATAGTAATTATTACATTTTTTATTTCACTTTTATTATTTATATTAATTATTACTTTTTAAATCCACTTTAATTATTTATAGTAATTATTACTTTTTTATTTCACTTTAATTATTTATAGTAATTATTACTTTTTTATTTCACTTTAATTATTTATAGTAATTGTTACCTTTTTATTTGACTTTAATTATGTATAGTAATTATTCCTTTTTTATTTAACTTTAATGATTTATAGTAATTATTACTTGTTTTATTTCACTTCGATTATTTATAGTAATTATTACTTTTTGTTTCACTTTAATTATTTATAGTAATTATTTCTTTGTTATTTAACTTTAATTATTTATAGTAATTATTACTTTTTATTTTACTAATTATTCATAGTTATTATTACTTTTTTTAATCCACTTAAATTATTTATAGTAATTATTACTTTTTTTATTTCACTTCAATTATATATAGTAATTATTACTTTTTTTATTTCACTTCCATTATTTATAGTAATTATTACTTTTTTATTTCACTTCAATTATTTATAGTAATTATTACATTTTATTTCACTTTAATTATTTATAGTAATTATTACTTTTTTTTTCACTTTCATTATGTATAGTAATTATTACTTTTTTATTTAACTTCAATTATTTATAGTAATTATTACTTTTTTTATTTAACTTCTAATGTTTATAGTAATTATTACTTTTTTATTTCACTTCGATTATTCATGGTAATTATTACTTTTTTAGTTCACTTAAATTATTTATAGTAATTATTACCTTTTTATTTAATTTAATTATTTATAGTAATTATTACTTTTTTATTTTACTTTGATTGTTTATAGTAATTATTACCTTTTGTTTCACTTTAATTATTCATAGTAATTATTACTCTTTTTTATTTCATTTAATCATTTATAGTTATTTTTACTGTTTATTTCGCTTAAATTATTTATAATAATTATTAGTTTTTTCTTTCACTTTAATTATTTATAGCAATTATTACTTTTTAATTTCACTTAAATTATTTATAGAAATTATTACTTTTGTTTGTTTCACTTTAATTATTTATAGTAATTATTACTTTTTTATTTCTCTTCAATTATTTACAGTAATTATTACTTTTTTTTCACTTTAATTATTTATAGTAATTTTTACTTTTTATTTCACTTTACTTAGTTAGTGTAATTATTAGTTTTTTCTTTCACTTTAATTATTTATAGTGATTATTACTTTTTTATTTTACTTTAATTATTTATAGAAATTATTACTTTTTTATTTCACTTAAATTATTTATAGTAATTATTACTCTTTTATTTCACTTCAATTATTTATGGTAAGTATTACTTTTTTATTTAACTTTAATGATTAAAAGTAATTATTACTTTTATATTTCATTTTAATTATTTATAATAATTATTACTTTTTTTATTTCACTTCTATTATTTATAGTAATTATTACTTTTTTCTTTCACTTCAATTATTTATAGTAATTATTACTTTTGTATTTCACTTTAAATATTTATAGTAATTATTACTTTTTTATTTCACATCGATTATCTACGGTAATTATTACTTTTTTATTTCACTTTAATTATTTATAGTAATTATTACTTTTATATTTCACTTTAATTATTTATAGTAATTATTACTTTTATATTTCACTTTAATTATTTATAGTAATTATTACTTTTTTATTTCACTTCAATTATTTATAGTAATTATTACTTTTTTATTTCACTTTAATTATTTATAGTAATTATTATTTTGTTTAATCAACTTTAATTATTCATAGTAATTATTACTTTTTTTATTTCACTTCAATTTTTTATAGTAATTATTACTTTTTCTTATTTCACTTCAATTATTTATAGTAATTATTACTTTTTTATTTCACTTTAATTATTTATAGTAATTTTTGCGTTTATATTTCACTTTTATTATTTATAGTAATTATTCCTTTTTTATTTCACTTTAATTATTTATAGTAATTATTAATTTTTATTTCACTTTAATTATTTATAGTAATTATTACTTTTTTATTTCACTTTAATTATTTATAGTAATTATTACTTTTTTATTTCACTTCAATTATTTATAGTAATTATTACTATTTTATTTCACTTACATAATTCATAGCAATTGTGACTTTTTTATTTCACTTCAATTATTCATAGTAATTGTGACTTTTTTTTATTTCACTTTAATTATTTATAGTAATTATTACTGGTCTTTGTTTCACGTCAATTATTTATAGTAATTATTACTTTTTTATGTCACTTTAATTATTTATAGTAATTAATACTTTTTTATTTCACTTGAATTATTTATAGTAATTATTGCGTTTATATTTCGCTTTAATTATTTATAGTAATTATTCCTTTTGTATTTCAATTTAATTATTTATAGTAATTATTACTTTTTTATTTCACTTCAATTATTTATAGTCATTATTACTTTTTTATTTCACTTCAATTATTTATAGTAATTATTATTTTTTATTTCACTTCAATTATTTAAAGTAATTATTACTTTTTTGTTTCACTTTAATTATTACTAGTAATTATTACTTTTTTATTTCACTGTAATTATTCATAGTAATTATTACTTTATATTTCATTTGAATTATTTATAGTAATTATTAATTTTTTGGATTTCACTTCAATTATTTATAGTAATTATTACTTTTTTATTTCACTTCAATTATTTAACGTAATTATTACTTTTTCTTATTTAACCTTTATTATTTATAGTAATTATTACTTTTTTATTTCACTTCGATTTTTTATGGTAATTATTACTTTTTTATTTCACTTTAATTATTTATAGTAATTATTACTTTTTAATTTCACTTTAATTATTTATAGTAATTATTACTTTTTTATTTCACTTAAATAATTTATAGTAATTTTTACTTTTTATTTAACTTTAATTATTTAAAGTAATTATAAGTTTTTTCTTTCACTTTAATTATTTATAGTAATAATTACTTTTTTATTTCACTTAAATTATTTATAGTAATTTTTACTTTTTATTTAACTTTAATTATTTAAAGTAATTATAAGTTTTTTATTTCACTTCAATTATTTGTGGTAATTATTAGTTTTTTATTTCACTTTAATTATTTATAGTAATTTTTAATTTCATTTCACTTTGATTATTTGTTGTAATTATTTGTTTTTTCTTTCACTTTAATTATTTATAAGATTTATTACTTTTTTATTTCACTTTAAGTATTTATAGAAATTATTACTTTTTTTATTTCACTTTAATTATTTCTATAATTATTACATTTTTATTTCACTTTAATTATTTATAGTAATTATTACTTTTTATTTCACTTTAATTATTATGGTAATTATTTTATGTTTTATTCCACTTTAATTATTTATAGTAATTATTTTTTTTTATTTCACTTTATTTATTTATAGTAATTATAACTTCTTTATTTCACTTTAATTATTTATAGTAATTATTACTTTTTTATTTCACTTTAATTATTTATAGTAATTATTACTTTGTTATTTCACTTTGATTATTCATAGTAAATATTACTTTTTTATTTTACTTAAATTATTTATAGTAATTATTACTCTTTTTTATTTCACTTTAATTATTTATAGTAATTATTACTTTTTTTATTTCACTTTAATTATTCATAGCAATTATTACTTTTTTATTTCACTTTAATTATTTATGGTAATTATTACTTTTTATATCACTTTAATTATTTATAGTAATTATTACTTTTTTATTTCACTTTAATTGTTTAAAGTAATTATTACTTTTTTATTTCCCTTTAATTATTTATAGTAATTATTACTTGTTTATTTCACTTCAGTTATTTATAGTAATTATTCATTTTTTATTTAACTTCCATTTTTTATAGTAATTGTGACTTTTTTATTTCACTTGAATTATTTATAGTAATTATTACTTTTTTTATTTCACTTTAATTATTTATAGTAATAATTACATTTTTTATTTCACTTCAATTATGTATAGTAATTATTACTTTTTTCTTTCACTTCAATTATTTATAGTAATTATTACTTTTTTTATTTCACTTTAATTATTTATAGTAATTATTACTTTTTTGTTTCACTTTAAGTAATCATAGTAATTATTACTTTTATATTTCATTTTTATTATTT
This sequence comes from Euprymna scolopes, assembly GCF_053919585.1. Classification (NCBI taxonomy): domain Eukaryota; kingdom Metazoa; phylum Mollusca; class Cephalopoda; order Sepiida; family Sepiolidae; genus Euprymna; species Euprymna scolopes. Next base: position 73,532,838 of record NC_136493.1, on the reverse strand, counting down.
ATAGTAATTATTACTTTTTTATTCACTTTAATTATTTATAGTAATTATTATTTTTTTATTTAACTTTTATTATTTATAGTAATTTTTACGTTTATATTTCACTTCGATTATTTATGGTAATTATTCCTTTTTTTATTTCACTTTAATTATTTATAGTAATTATTACTTTTTTAATCCGCTTTACTTATTTTAAGTAATTATTACTTTTTATTTCACTTTTATTCTTATGGTAATTATTACCTTTTTATTACACGTTAATTATTTATAGTAATTATTAATTTTTTTATTTCACTTTAATCATTTATAGTAATTATTGCGTTTATATTTCACTTTAATTATTTATAGACATTATTCCTTTTTTATTTCACTTTAATTATTAATAGTAATTATGTCTTTTTTATTTCACTTTAATTATTTATAGTAATTATTACTTTTTATTTCACTTCAATTATTTATAGTAATTATTATTTTTATTTCACTTCCATTATTTATAGTAATTATTACTATTTTATTTCACTTCAATTATTCATAGTAATTGTGACTTTTTTATTTCACTCCAATTATTCATAGTAATTGTGACTTTTTTTTTCACTTTAATTATTTATAGTAATTATTACTTTTCTTTATTTCACTTCAATTATTTATAGTAATTATTACTTTTTTATTTTACTTTAATTATTTATAGTAATTATTACTTTTTTTAATCAACTTTTATTATTTAAAGTAATTACTGCGTTTATATTTCACTTTAATTATTTATAGTAATTATTCCTTTTTTATTTCAATTTAATTATTTATAGTAATTATTACTTTTTTATTTCACTTCAATTATTTATAGTAATTATTCCTTTTTTTGTTTTCACTTTAATTATGTCTAGTAATTATTACTTTTTATTTCTCTTTAATTATTCATAGTAATTATTACTTTTATATTTCATTTTAATTATTTATAGTAATTATTACATTTTTTAATCCACTTAAATTATTTATAGTAATTATTACTTGTTTTATTTCACTTCAATTATTTACAGTAATTATTACTTTTTATTTCACTTCAATTATTTATAGTAATTATTACTTTTCTTTATTTAACTTCAATTATTTATAGTCATTATTACTTTTTTATTTCACTTTAATTATTTATAGTAATTATTACCTTGTATTTCACTTTCATTATTGATAGTAATTATTCTTTTTTATTTCACTTTAATTATTTATAGTAATTATTAGTTTTTTTATTTCACTTTAATTATTTATAGTAATGATTATTTTTTATTTCACTTTAATTATTTATAGCAATTATTACTTTTTTATTTCACTTTAATTATTTATAGTAATTATTACTTTTTTGTTTCACTTTATTTATAGTAATTATTACTTTTTTATTTCACTTTAATTATATATAGTAATTATTACTTTTATATTAAACTTTGAATATTTATAGTAATGATTATTTTTATTTCACTTTAGTTATTTGTAGTAATTATTACTTTTTTATTTCACTTCGATTATCTACGTTAATTATTACTTTTTTATTTCACTTTAATTGTTTATAGTAATTATTACTTTTATATTTCACTTTAATTATTTATAGTAGTTATTACTTTTTTATTTCACTTTAGTTATTTATATTAATTATTACTTTTTTATTTCACTTCAATTATTTTTAGTAATTATAACTTTTGTTATTTCACTTTAATGATTTATAGTAATTATAATTTTTTTTAATCAACTGTAATTATCTATAGTAATTATTACTTTTTTTATTTCACTTTAATTATTGATAGTAATTATTACTTTTTTTTATTTCACTTCAAGTTTTTATAGTAATTATTACTTTTCCTTATTTCAATTCAATTATTCATAGTAATTAGTACTTTTTTATTTCACTTTAATTATTTATAGTAATTATTGCGTTTATATTTCACTTTAATTATTTATAGTAAATGTTCCTTTTTTATTTCACTTTAATTATTTATAGTAATTATTACTTTTTTATTATACTTAAATTGTTTTTAGTAATAATTACTTTTTTATTTCCCTTTAATTATTTATAGTAATTATTTATTTCTTTTTTCACTTCAATTATTTATAGTAATTATTACTATTTTATTTCACTGCAATTATTCATAGTAATTGTGACTTTTCTATTTCACCTCAAATTATTCATAGTAATTGTGATTTTTTTTATTTCACTTTAATTATTTATAGTAATTATTACTTTTCTTTGTTTCACTTCAATTATTTATAGTAATTATTATTTTTATTTCACTTCAATTATTTATAGTAATTAATATTTTTATTTCACTTGAATTATTTATAGTCATTATTGCGTTTATATTTCACTTTAATTATTTATAGTTATAATTCAATTTTTATTTCAATTTAATTATTTATAGTAATTATTACTTTTTTATTTCACTTCAATTATTTATAGTAATTATTATTTTTTATTTCACTTCAATTATTCATAGTAATTATTAGTTTTTGTTTTCACTTCAATTATTTAAAGTAATTATTACTTTTTTATTTCACTTTAATTATTTATAGTAATTATTACTTTTTTATTTCACTGTAATTATTCATAGTAATTATTACTTTATATTTCATTTTAATTATTTATAGTAATTATTAATTTTTTATTTCACTTCAATTATTTATAGTAATTATTACTTTTTTATTTCACTTCAATTATTTATAGTAATTATTACTTTTTTTATTTAACTTTTATTATTTATAGTAATTATTACTTTTTTATGTCACTTCGATTTTTTATGGTAATTATTATTTATTTCACTTTAATTATTTATAGTAATTATTACTTCTTTATTTCACTTTAATTATTCATAGTAATTATTACATTTTTTATTTCACTGTAATCATTTATAGTAATTATTACTTTTTTATGTCACTTAAATTATTTATAGTAATTTTTACTTTTTATTTCACTTTAATTATTTAAAGTTATTATTAGTTTTTTCTTTCACTTTAATTATTTATAGTAATAATTACTTTTTTATTTCACTTTAATTATTTATAGAAATTATTACTTTTTTAATTCACTTTAATTATTTATAGTAATTAATAGTTTTTTATTTCACTTCAATTATTTATGGTAATTATTACTTTTTTACTTCACTTTAATTATTTATAGTAATTTTTACTTTTTATTTCACTTTAATTATTTATAGTAATTATTAGTTTTTTCTTTCACTTTAATTATTTATAGTAATTATTACTTTTTTATTTCACTTTAAGTATTTATAGAAATTATTACTTTTTTTATTTCACTTTAATTATTTCTAGTAATTATTACTGTTTTATTTCACTTCAATTATTTATGGTAAGTATTACTTTTTTATTTCACTTTGATTATTTATAGTAATTATTACTTTTATATTTCATTTTAATTATTGGTAGTAATTATTACTTTTATGTTTCACTTCTATTATTTATAGTAATTATTACTTTTTTTCACTTCAATTATTTATAGTAATTGTTACTTTTGTATTTCACTTTAATTATTTATAGAAATTATTACTTTTTTTTATTTCACTTTAATTGTTTATATTAATTATTACATTTTTATTTCACTTTAATTATTTATAGTAATTATTACTTTTTATTTCACTTTAATTTTTAGAGTAATTATTTTATTTTTTATTCCACTTTATTTTATTATAGTAATCATTACTTCTTTATTTCACTTTAATTATCTATAGTAATTATTACTTTTTTAATTTCACTTTAATTATTGATAGTAATTATTACATTTTTTAATCCACTAAAATTATTTATAGTAATTATTACTTGTTTTATATCACTTCAATTATTTACAGTAATTATTACTTTTTATTTCACTTCAATTATTTATAGTAATTATTACTTTTCTTTATTACACTTCAATTATTTATAGTAATTATTACTTTTTTTATTTCACTTTAATTATTTAAAGTAATTATTACCTTTTATTTCACTTTAATTATTTATAGTAATTATTCCTTTTTTTACTTCACTTTCATTATTTATAGTAATTATTAGTTCTTTATTTCACTTTAATTATTTATAGCAATTATTACTGTTTTTATTTCACTTTTATTATTTATAGTAATTATAACTTTTTTATTTCACTGTAATTATATATGGTAATTATTACTTTTATATTAAACTTCAATTATTTATAGTAATTATTATTTTTATTTCACTTTGATTATTTTTAGTAATTATTACTTTTTTATTTCATTTTAATTATTTATAGTAATTATTACTTTTTTATTTCACTTCAATTAATTATGGTAAGTATTACTTTTTTATTTCACTTTGATTATTTATAGTAATTATTACTTTTGTATTTCATTTTAATTATTTGTAGTAATTAATCCTTTTTTCTTTCAATTCAATTATTTATAGTAATTATTACTTTTTTGTTTCACTTCAATTATTTATAGTATTTATGACTATTTTATTTCACTTCAATTATTCATAGTAATTGTGACTTTTTTATTGCACTTCAATTATTCATAGTAATTGTGACTTTTTTTATTTCACTTTAATTATTTATAGTAATTATTACTTTTCTTTATTTCACATTAATTATTTATAGTAATTAGTACTTTTTTATTTCACTTTAATTATTTATAGTAATTAATACTTTTTTATTTCGCTTGAATTATTTATAGTACTTATTGCGTTTATATTTCACTTTAATTATTTATAGTAATTATTCCTTTTTTATTTCAATTTAATTATTTATAGTAATTATTACTTTTTTATTTCACTTCAATTATTTATAGTAATTATTCTTTTTTTATTTAACTTTACGTATTTATAGTAATTATTTCTTTTTATTTCACTTTAATTATTCATAGTACTTATTACTTTTATATTTCATTTTAATTATTTATAGTAATTATTACTTTTTATGTTTAACTTGAATTATTTATAGTAATTATTACTTTATTTATTTCACTTTAATTATATATAGTAATTATTACTTTTTTAATCCGCTTTACTTATTTTAAGTAATTATTACTTTTTATTTCACTTTTATTCTTATGGTAATTATTACCTTTTTATTACACGTTAATTATTTATAGTAATTATTAATTTTTTTATTTCACTTTAATCATTTATAGTAATTATTGCGTTTATATTTCACTTTAATTATTTATAGACATTATTCCTTTTTTATTTCACTTTAATTATTAATAGTAATTATGTCTTTTTTATTTCACTTTTATTATTTATAGTAATTATTACTTTTTATTTCACTTCAATTATTTATAGTAATTATTATTTTTATTTCACTTCCATTATTTATAGTAATTATTACTATTTTATTTCACTTCAATTATTCATAGTAATTGTGACTTTTTTATTTCACTCCAATTATTCATAGTAATTGTGACTTTTTTTTATTTCACTTTAATTATTTATAGTAATTATTACTTTTCTTTATTTCACTTCAATTATTTATAGTAATTATTACTTTTTTATTTTACTTTAATTATTTATAGTAATTATTACTTTTTTTAATCAACTTTTATTATTTAAAGTAATTACTGCGTTTATATTTCACTTTAATTATTTATAGTAATTATTCCTTTTTTATTTCAATTTAATTATTTATAGTAATTATTACTTTTTTATTTCACTTCAATTATTTATAGTAATTATTCCTTTTTTTGTTTTCACTTTAATTATGTCTAGTAATTATTACTTTTTATTTCTCTTTAATTATTCATAGTAATTATTACTTTTATATTTCATTTTAATTATTTATAGTAATTATTACATTTTTTAATCCACTTAAATTATTTATAGTAATTATTACTTGTTTTATTTCACTTCAATTATTTACAGTAATTATTACTTTTTATTTCACTTCAATTATTTATAGTAATTATTACTTTTCTTTATTTAACTTCAATTATTTATAGTCATTATTACTTTTTTATTTCACTTTAATTATTTATAGTAATTATTACCTTGTATTTCACTTTCATTATTGATAGTAATTATTCTTTTTTATTTCACTTTAATTATTTATAGTAATTATTAGTTTTTTTATTTCACTTTAATTATTTATAGTAATGATTATTTTTTATTTCACTTTAATTATTTATAGCAATTATTACTTTTTTATTTCACTTTAATTATTTATAGTAATTATTACTTTTTTGTTTCACTTTATTTATAGTAATTATTACTTTTTTATTTCACTTTAATTATATATAGTAATTATTACTTTTATATTAAACTTTGAATATTTATAGTAATGATTATTTTTATTTCACTTTAGTTATTTGTAGTAATTATTACTTTTTTATTTCACTTCGATTATCTACGTTAATTATTACTTTTTTATTTCACTTTAATTGTTTATAGTAATTATTACTTTTATATTTCACTTTAATTATTTATAGTAGTTATTACTTTTTTATTTCACTTTAGTTATTTATATTAATTATTACTTTTTTATTTCACTTCAATTATTTTTAGTAATTATAACTTTTGTTATTTCACTTTAATGATTTATAGTAATTATAATTTTTTTTAATCAACTGTAATTATCTATAGTAATTATTACTTTTTTTATTTCACTTTAATTATTGATAGTAATTATTACTTTTTTTTATTTCACTTCAATTTTTTATAGTAATTATTACTTTTCCTTATTTCAATTCAATTATTCATAGTAATTAGTACTTTTTTATTTCACTTTAATTATTTATAGTAATTATTGCGTTTATATTTCACTTTAATTATTTATAGTAAATGTTCCTTTTTTATTTCACTTTAATTATTTATAGTAATTATTACTTTTTTATTATACTTAAATTGTTTTTAGTAATAATTACTTTTTTATTTCCCTTTAATTATTTATAGTAATTATTTATTTCTTTTTTCACTTCAATTATTTATAGTAATTATTACTATTTTATTTCACTGCAATTATTCATAGTAATTGTGACTTTTCTATTTCACCTCAAATTATTCATAGTAATTGTGATTTTTTTTATTTCACTTTAATTATTTATAGTAATTATTACTTTTCTTTGTTTCACTTCAATTATTTATAGTAATTATTATTTTTATTTCACTTCAATTATTTATAGTAATTAATATTTTTATTTCACTTGAATTATTTATAGTCATTATTGCGTTTATATTTCACTTTAATTATTTATAGTTATAATTCAATTTTTATTTCAATTTAATTATTTATAGTAATTATTACTTTTTTATTTCACTTCAATTATTTATAGTAATTATTATTTTTTATTTCACTTCAATTATTCATAGTAATTATTAGTTTTTGTTTTCACTTCAATTATTTAAAGTAATTATTACTTTTTTATTTCACTTTAATTATTTATAGTAATTATTACTTTTTTATTTCACTGTAATTATTCATAGTAATTATTACTTTATATTTCATTTTAATTATTTATAGTAATTATTAATTTTTTATTTCACTTCAATTATTTATAGTAATTATTACTTTTTTATTTCACTTCAATTATTTATAGTAATTATTACTTTTTTTATTTAACTTTTATTATTTATAGTAATTATTACTTTTTTATGTCACTTCGATTTTTTATGGTAATTATTATTTATTTCACTTTAATTATTTATAGTAATTATTACTTCTTTATTTCACTTTAATTATTCATAGTAATTATTACATTTTTTATTTCACTGTAATCATTTATAGTAATTATTACTTTTTTATGTCACTTAAATTATTTATAGTAATTTTTACTTTTTATTTCACTTTAATTATTTAAAGTAATTATTAGTTTTTTCTTTCACTTTAATTATTTATAGTAATAATTACTTTTTTATTTCACTTTAATTATTTATAGAAATTATTACTTTTTTAATTCACTTTAATTATTTATAGTAATTAATAGTTTTTTATTTCACTTCAATTATTTATGGTAATTATTACTTTTTTACTTCACTTTAATTATTTATAGTAATTTTTACTTTTTATTTCACTTTAATTATTTATAGTAATTATTAGTTTTTTCTTTCACTTTAATTATTTATAGTAATTATTACTTTTTTATTTCACTTTAAGTATTTATAGAAATTATTACTTTTTTTTATTTCACTTTAATTATTTCTAGTAATTATTACTGTTTTATTTCACTTCAATTATTTATGGTAAGTATTACTTTTTTATTTCACTTTGATTATTTATAGTAATTATTACTTTTATATTTCATTTTAATTATTGGTAGTAATTATTACTTTTATGTTTCACTTCTATTATTTATAGTAATTATTACTTTTTTTTCACTTCAATTATTTATAGTAATTGTTACTTTTGTATTTCACTTTAATTATTTATAGAAATTATTACTTTTTTTTATTTCACTTTAATTGTTTATATTAATTATTACATTTTTATTTCACTTTAATTATTTATAGTAATTATTACTTTTTATTTCACTTTAATTTTTAGAGTAATTATTTTATTTTTTATTCCACTTTATTTTATTATAGTAATCATTACTTCTTTATTTCACTTTAATTATCTATAGTAATTATTACTTTTTTAATTTCACTTTAATTATTGATAGTAATTATTACCTTTTTTTATCCACTAAAATTATTTATAGTAATTATTACTTGTTTTATATCACTTCAATTATTTACAGTAATTATTACTTTTTATTTCACTTCAATTATTTATAGTAATTATTACTTTTCTTTATTACACTTCAATTATTTATAGTAATTATTACTTTTTTTATTTCACTTTAATTATTTAAAGTAATTATTACCTTTTATTTCACTTTAATTATTTATAGTAATTATTCCTTTTTTTACTTCACTTTCATTATTTATAGTAATTATTAGTTCTTTATTTCACTTTAATTATTTATAGCAATTATTACTGTTTTTATTTCACTTTTATTATTTATAGTAATTATAACTTTTTTATTTCACTGTAATTATATATGGTAATTATTACTTTTATATTAAACTTCAATTATTTATAGTAATTATTATTTTTATTTCACTTTGATTATTTTTAGTAATTATTACTTTTTTATTTCATTTTAATTATTTATAGTAATTATTACTTTTTTATTTCACTTCAATTAATTATGGTAAGTATTACTTTTTTATTTCACTTTGATTATTTATAGTAATTATTACTTTTGTATTTCATTTTAATTATTTGTAGTAATTATTCCTTTTTTCTTTCAATTCAATTATTTATAGTAATTATTACTTTTTTGTTTCACTTCAATTATTTATAGTATTTATGACTATTTTATTTCACTTCAATTATTCATAGTAATTGTGACTTTTTTATTGCACTTCAATTATTCATAGTAATTGTGACTTTTTTTATTTCACTTTAATTATTTATAGTAATTATTACTTTTCTTTATTTCACATTAATTATTTATAGTAATTAGTACTTTTTTATTTCACTTTAATTATTTAGAGTAATTAATACTTTTTTATTTCGCTTGAATTATTTATAGTAATTATTGCGTTTATATTTCACTTTAATTATTTATAGTAATTATTCCTTTTTTATTTCAATTTGATTATTTATAGTAATTATTACTTTTTTATTTCACTTCAATTATTTATAGTAATTATTCTTTTTTTATTTAACTTTACGTATTTATAGTAATTATTTCTTTTTATTTCACTTTAATTATTCATAGTACTTATTACTTTTATATTTCATTTTAATTATTTATAGTAATTATTACTTTTTATGTTTAACTTGAATTATTTATAGTAATTTTTACTTTATTTATTTCACTTCAATTATTTACAGTTATTATTACTTTTTATTTCACTTCAATTATTTATAGTAATTATTACTTTTCTTTATTTAACTTCAATTATTTATAGTAATTACTACTTTTTTATTTCACTTAAATTATATATAGTAATTATTACCTTTTATTTCAATTTAATTATTTATAGTAATTATTCCTTTTTTTTATTTCACTTTTATTATTTATAGTAATTATTACTTTTTTATTTCACTTTCATTATTTTTAGTAATTATTATTTTTTATTTCACTTTAATTATTATGGTAATTATTACTTTTTTCTTTCACTTTAATTATTTATAGTAATTATTACTTTTTTATTTCACTTTAATTATGTATAGCAATTATTACTTTTTATGTCACTTTAATTATTTATAGTAATTATAACTTGTTTATTTCACTTTAATAATATAATGTAATTATTACTTTTATATTTAACTTCAATTATTTATAGTAATTATTATTTTTATTTCACTTTGATTATTTATAGTAATTATTACTTTTTTATTGCACTTTATTATTTATAGTAATTATTACTTTTTTGTTTCACTGCAATTATTCATAGTAATTATTGCGTTTATATTTCGCTTTAATTATTTATAGTAATTATTACTTTTTTATTTCAATTTAATTATTTTTAGTAATTATTATTTTTTTGTTTCACTTCAATTATTTATAGTAATTATTACTTTTCTTATTTAACTTTTATTATTTATAGTAATTATTACTTTTTTATTTCACTTCGATTATTTATGATAATTATTACTTTTTTATTTCACTTCAATTATTTATAGTAATTATTACCTTTTATTTCACTTAAATTATTTATACTGATTATTCCTTTTTTATTTCACTTTAATTATTTGTAGTAATTTTTACTGTTTCATTTCACTTTCATTATTTATAACAATTATTATTTTTTATTTCAGTTTAATTATTATGGTAATTATTACATTTTTATTTAACTTTAATTATTTATAGTAATTATTACTTTTTTATTTCACTTTAATTATATATAGTAATTATTACTTTTATATTTAACTTTACATATTTATAGTAATTATTATTTTTATATCACTTTGATTATTTATAGTAATTATTACTTTTTTATTTCACTTTAATTATTTATAGTAATTATTACTTTTTTATTTAACTTTCATTATTTAAAGTATTTATTACTTTTTTTTATTTCACTTTAATTATTTATAGTAATTATTACTTTTTTATTTCACTTTAATTGTTTAAAGTAATTATTACTTTTTTTAATCCACTTTAATTATTTATAGTAATTATTGCTTTGTTATTTCACTTGAATTATTTATAGTAATTATGACTTTTTTCTTTCACTTTAATTATTAATAGTAATTATGACTTTTTTTATTTCACTTTAATTATTTATAGTAATTATTACTTTTTTTAATCCACTTTAATTATTTATAGTAATTATTACTTTTTTATTTCACTTGCATTATTTACAGTAATTATTACTTTTTTATTTAACTTTAATTATTTATAGTAATTATTACTTTTTTATTTCACATCGATTATTTATGGTAATTATTACTTTGTTATTTCACTTTAATTATTTATAGTAATTATTACCTTTTTATTTTACTTTAATTATTTATAGTAATTATTCCTTTTTTTATTTAACTTTAAGTATTTATAGTAGTTATTACTTTTTTATTTCACTTCAATTATTTATAGTAATTATTCCTTTTTTATTTCACTTCAATTATTTATAGTAATTATTACTTTTTTATTTCACTTCAATTATTTATAGTAATTATACTTTTTTTATTATACTTTACGTATTTATAGTAATTATTACTTTTTATTTCACTTTAATTATTCACAGTACTTATTACTTTTATATTTTCTTTTAATTATTTATAGTAATTATTACTTTTCTTGTTTAACTTAAGGTTTTTATAGTAATTATTACTTTTTTAATTTCACTTCAATTATTTACAGTAATTATAACTTTTTATTTCACTTCAATTATTTATAGTAATTATTACTTTTCTTTATTTCACTTCAATTATTTATAGTAATTACTACTTTTTTTTCACTTAAATTATTTATAGTAATTATTACCTTTTATTTCACTTTAATTATTTATAATAATTATTCCTTTTTTTATTTCACTTTAATTATTTATAGTAATTATTAATTTTTTATTTCACTTTAATTATTTTTAGTAATTATTATGTTTTATTTCACTTTAATTATTATGGTAATTATTACTTTTTTATTTCACTTTAATTATTTTAGTAATTATTACCTTTTTTTTTAACTTTTATTATTTATAGTAATTATTCCTTTTTTATTTAACTTTAATTATTTATAGTAATTATTACTTTTTTATTTCACTTCAATTATTTATAGTAATTATAACTTTTTGTTTCACTTTTATTATTCATAGTAATTATTACTTTGTTATTTCATTTGTATTATTTATAGTAATTATTACTGTTTATTTTACTTTTTATTTATAGTAATTATTACTGTTTTTATTCCACTTAAATTATGTATAGTAATTATTACATTTTTATTTACCTTCAATTATATATAGTAGTTATTACTTTTTTATTTCACTTCAATTATTTATAGTAATTATCACTTTTTTATTTCACTTCAATTATTTATATTAATTATTACTTTTTTATTTCACTTTAATTATTTATAGTAATTGTTGCGTTTATATTTCACTTTAATTATTTATAGTAATTATTACTTTTATATTTCACTTTTATTATTTATAGTAATTATTACTTTTTTATTTCACTTTAATTATTTATAGTAATTATTACTTTTTTATTTCACTTTAATTCTGTATAGCAATTATTTCTTTTTATGTCACTTTAATTATTTATAGTAATTATAACTTTTTTATTTCACTGTAATTATATAATGTAATTATTACTTTTATATTTAACTTCAATTATTTATAGTAATTATTATTTTTATTTCACTTTAATTATTAAAGGTATTTATTACTTTTTTATTTCACTTAGATTATGTAGAGTAATTATTACTTTTTTATTTACCTTAAATTATTTAAAGTAATTTGTACTTTTTTTAATCCACTTCAAATATTTATAGGAATGATTACTTTTTTATTTCACTTCAATTATTTATAGTAATTATTACTTTTTTATTTCACTTCAATTATTTATAGTAATTATTACTTTTTTATTTCACTTTTATTATTTATAGTAATTATTACTTTTTTGTTTCACTGTAATTATTCATAGTAATTATTACTCTTATATTTCATTTTAATTATTTATAGTAATTATTCCTTTTTTTATTTCACTTTAATTAGTTATAGTAATTATTACTTTTTTATTTCACTTCTATTATTTATAGTAATTATTACTTTTTTTATTTAACTTTTATTATTTATAGTAATTATTACTTTTTATTTCACTTCGATTATTTATGGTAATTATTACTTTTTTTATTTCACTTTAATTATTTATAGTAATTAATAGTTTTTTATTTCACTTCAATTATTTATGGTAATTATTACATTTTTACTTCACTTTAATTATTTATAGTAATTTTTACTTTTTATTTCACTTTAATTATTAATAGTAATTATTAGTTTTTTCTTTCACTTTAATTATTTATAGTAATTATTACTTTTTTATTTCACTTTAAGTATTTATAGAAATTATTACTTTTTTTTATTTCAGTTTAATTATTTCTAGTAATTATTACTGTTTTATTTCACTTCAATTATTTATGGTAAGTATTACTTTTTTATTTCACTTTGATTATTTATAGTAATTATTACTTTTATATTTCATTTTAATTATTGGTAGTAATTATTACTTTTATGTTTCACTTCTATTATTTATAGTAATTATTACTTTTTTTTCACTTAAATTATTTATAGTAATTATTACTTTTGTATTTCACTTTAATTATTCAGAGAAATTATTACTTTTTTTTTTATTTGACTTTAATTGTTTATAGTAATTATTACATTTTTATTTCACTTTAATTATTTATAGTAATTATTACTTTTTATTTCACTTTAATTTTTATAGTAATTATTTTATTTTTTATTCCACTTTATTTTATTATAGTAACCATTACTTCTTTATTTCACTTTAATTATCTATAGTAATTATTACTTTTTTAATTTCACTTTAATTATTGATAGTAATTATTACTTTTTTATTTCACTTTGATTATTCATAGTAATTATTACTTTTTTTTATTTCACTTTAATTATTTATAGTAATTATTCCTTTTTTATTTCAATGTAATTATTTATAGTAATTATTACTTTTTTATTTCACATCAATTATTTATAGTCATTATTCCTTTTTTGTTTCACTTTAAGTATTTATAGTAATTATTACTTTTTTTGTTCCACTTTAATTATTCATAGTAATTATTACTTTTATATTTCATTAAAATTATTTATAGTAATTATTACTTTTTTATTTCACTTTAATTATTTATAGTAATTATGACTTGTTTTATTTAAATTCAATTATTTACAGTAATTATTACTTTTTATTTCACTGCAATTATTTATAGTAATTATTACTTTTCTTTATTTCACTTCAATTATTTATAGTAATTATTACTTTTTTATTTCACTTTAATTATTTAAAGTAATTATTACCTTTAATTTCACTTTAATTATTTATAGTAATTATTCCTTTTTTTATTTCACTTTGATTATTTATAGTAATTATTAGTTCTTTATTTCACTTTAATTATTTATAGCAATTATTACTGTTTTTATTTCACTTTTATTATTTATAGTAATTATAAATTTTTTATTTCACTGTAATTATATATGGTAATTATTACTTTTATATGTAACTTCAATTATTTATAGTAATTTTATATTTATTTCACTCTGATTATTTTTAGTAATTATTACTTTTTTATTTCACTTTAATTATTTATAGTAATTATTACTTTTTTATTTCACTTCAATTATTTATGGTAAGTATTACTTTTTTATTTCACTTTGATTATTTATAGTAATTATTACTTTTGTATTTCATTTTAATTATTTGTAGTAATTATTCCTTTTTTCTTTCAATTCAATTATTTATAGTAATTATTACTTTTTTGTTTCACTTCAATTATTTATAGTATTTATGACTATTTTATTTCACTTCAATTATTCATAGTAATTGTGACTTTTTTATTGCACTTCAATTATTCATAGTAATTGTGACTTTTTTATTTCACTTTAATTATTTATAGTAATTATTACTTTTCTTTATTTCACATTAATTATTTATAGTAATTAGTACTTTTTTATTTCACTTTAATTATTTATAGTAATTAATACTTTTTTATTTCGCTTGAATTATTTATAGTAATTATTGCGTTTATATTTCACTTTAATTATTTATAGTAATTATTCCTTTTTTATTTCAATTTAATTATTTATAGTAATTATTACTTTTTTATTTCACTTCAATTATTTATAGTAATTATTCTTTTTTTATTTAACTTTACGTATTTATAGTAATTATTTCTTTTTATTTCACTTTAATTATTCATAGTACTTATTACTTTTATATTTCATTTTAATTATTTATAGTAATTATTACTTTTTTTGTTTAACTTGAATTATTTATAGTAATTATTACTTTATTTATTTCACTTCAATTATTTACAGTTATTATTACTTTTTATTTCACTTCAATTATTTATAGTAATTATTACTTTTCTTTATTTAACTTCAATTATTTATAGTAATTACTACTTTTTTATTTCACTTAAATTATTTATAGTAATTATTACCTTTTATTTCAATTTAATTATTCATAGTAATTATTCCTTTTTTTATTACACTTATATTATTTATAGTAATTATTACTTTTTTATTTCACTTTAATTATTTTTAGTAATTATTATTTTTTATTTCACTTTAATTATTATGGTAATTATTACTTTTTTATTTCACTTTAATTATTTATAGTAATTATTACTTTTTTATTTCACTTTAATTATGTATAGCAATTATTACTTTTTATGTCACTTTATTATTTATAGTAATTATAACTTGTTTATTTCACTTTGATAATATAATGTAATTATTACTTTTATATTTAACTTCAATTATTTATAGTAATTATTATTTTTATTTCACTTTGATTATTTATAGTAATTATTACTTTTTTATTGCACTTTAATTATTTATAGTAATTATAACTTTTTTGTTTCACTGCAATGATTCAT
Source organism: Euprymna scolopes (assembly GCF_053919585.1). NCBI lineage: Eukaryota > Metazoa > Mollusca > Cephalopoda > Sepiida > Sepiolidae > Euprymna > Euprymna scolopes. The sequence goes on along the minus strand of NC_136493.1, from coordinate 73,516,795 downwards.
AGTAATTATTGCGTTTATATTTCGCTTTAATTATTTATAGTAATTATTCCTTTTTTATTTCAATTAAATTATTTATAGTAATTATTACTTTTTTGTTTCACTTCAATTATTTATAGTAATTATTACTTTTTTTATTTAACTTTTATTATTTATAGTAATTATTCCTTTTTTATTTCACTTCGATTATTTATGATAATTATTACTTTTTTATTTCACTTCAATTATTTATAGTAATTATTACCTTTTATTTAACTTTAATTATTTATACTAATTATTCCTTTTTTATTTCACTTTTATTATTTATAGTAATTATTACTTTTTCATTTCACTTTCATTATTTATAGCAATTATTATTTTTTATATCAGTTTAATTATTATGGTAATTATTACATTTTTATTTAACTTTAATTATTTATAGTAATTATTACTTTTTTATTTCACTTTAATTATATATAGTAATTATTACTTTTATATTTAACTTTACATATTTATAGTAATTATTATTTTTAATTCACTTTGTTTATTTATAGTAATTATTACTTTTTTATTTCACTTTAATAATTTATAGTAATTATTACTTTTTTATTTTACTTTCATTATTTAAAGTATTTAATACTTTTTTTTATTTCACTTTAATTATTTATAGTAATTATTACAGTTTTATTTCACTTTAATTGTTTAAAGTAATTATTACTTTTTTTAATCCACTTTAATTATTTATAGTAATTATTGCTTTGTTATTTCACTTGAATTATTTAGAGTAATTATGACTTTTTTCTTTCACTTTAATTATTTATAGTAATTATGACTTTTTTAATTTCACTTTAATTAATTATAGTAATTATTACTTTTTTTAATCCACTTTAATTATTTATAGTAATTATTACTTTTTTATTTCACTTTAATTATTTACAGTAATTATTACTTTTTTATTTCACTTTAATTATTCATAGTAATTATTACTTTTTTATTTCACATCGATTATTTATGGTAATTATTACTTTGTTATTTTACTTTAATTATTTATAGTAATTATTACCTTTTTATTTTACTTTAATTATTTATAGTAATTATTCCTTTTTTATTTAATTGTTTATAGTAGTTATTACTTTTTTATTTCACTTCAATTATTTATAGTAATTATTCCTTTTTTATTTCACTTCAATTATTTATAGTAATTTTTACTTTTTTATTTCACTTCAATTATTTACAGTAATTATTCTTTTTTTATTATACTTTACGTATTTATAGTAATTATTACTTTTTATTTCACTTTAATTATTCATAGTACTTATTACTTTTATATTTTCTTTTAATTATTTATAGTAATTATTACTTTTCTTGTTTAACTTAAATTTTTTATAGTAATTATTACTTTTTTAATTTCACTTCAATTATTTACAGTAATTATTACTTTTTATTTCACTTCAATTATTTATAGTAATTATTACTTTTCTTTATTTCACTTCAATTATTTATAGTAATTACTACTTTTTTTTCACTTAAATTATTTATAGTAATTATTACCTTTTATTTCACTTTAATTATTTATAGTAATTATTCCTTTTTTTATTTCACTTTAATTATTTATAGTAATTATTACTTTTTTTTTCACTTTAATTATTTTTAGTAATTATTATGTTTTATTTCACTTTAATTATTATGGTAACTATTACCTTTTTATTTCACTTTAATTATTTTAGTAATTATTACCTTTTTATTTTACTTTAATTATTTATAGTAATTATTCTTTTTTATTTAACTTTAATTATTTATAGTAATTATTACTTTTTTATTTCACTTCAATTATTTATAGTAATTATTACTTTTTGTTTCACTTTAATTATTCATTGTAATTATTACTTCGTTATTTCATTTGTATTGTTTATAGTAATTATTACTGTTTATTTTACTTTTTATTTATAGTAATTATTACTGTTTTTAATCCACTTAAATTATGTATAGTAATTATTACATTTTTATTTACCTTCAATTATATATAGTAGTTATTACTTTTTTATTTCACTTCAATTATTTATAGTAATTATTATTTTTTTTTTCACTTCAATTATTAATATTAATTATTACTTTTTTATTTCACTTTAATTATTTATAGTAATTGTTGCGTTTATATTTCACTTTAATTATTTATAGTAATTATTAATTTATATTTCACTTTTATTATTTATAGTAATTATTACTTTTTTATTTCACTTTAATTATTTATAGTAATTATTACTTTTTTATTTCACTTTAATTCTGTATAGCAATTATTACTTTTTATGTCACTTTAATTATTTATAGTAATTATAACTTTTTTATTTCACTGTAATTATATAATGTAATTATTACTTTTATATTTAACTTCAATTATTTATAGTATTTTTTATTTTTATTTCACTTTAATTATTAAAGGTATTTATTACTTTTTTATTTCACTTTGATTATGTATAGTAATTATTACTTTTTTATTTCACTTAAATTATTTAAAGTAATTTGTACTTTTTTTAATCCACATCAAATATTTATAGGAATGATTACTTTTTTATTTCACTTACATTATTTATAGTAATTATTACTTTTTTATTTCACTTCAATTATTTATAGTAATTATTACTTTTTTATTTCACTTTTATTTTTTATAGTAATTATTACTTTTTTGTTTCACTGTAATTATTCATAGTAATTATTACTTTTATATTTCATTTTAATTATTTATAGTAATTATTCCTTTTTTTTTTAACTTTAATAAGTTATAGTAATTATTACTTTTTTATTTCACTTCAATTATTTATAGTAATTATTACTTTTTTTATTTAACTTTTATTATTTATAGTAATTATTACTTTTTATTTCACTTCGATTATTTATGGTAATTATTACTTTTTTATTTCACTTTTATTATTTATAGTAATTATTTCCTTTTTTTTCACTTTAATTATTTATACTAATTATTCCTTTTTTATTTGACTTTAATTATTTATAGTAATTATTACTTTTTCATTTCACTTTCATTATTTATAGTAATTATTATTTTTTATTTCAGTTTAATTATTATGGTAATTATTACATTTTTATTTAACTTTAATTATTTATAGTAATTATTACTTTTTTATTTTACTTTAATTATTTATAGCAATTATTACTTTTTTATTTCACTTTAATTATTTATAGTAATTATTACTTTTTTATTTCACTTTAATTATATATAGTAATTATTACTTTTATATTTAACTTAAAATATTTATAGTAATTATTATTTTTATTTCACTTTGATTATTTATAGTAATTATTACTTTTTTATTTCACTTTAATTATTTATAGTAATTACTACTTTTTTGTTTCACTGTAATTATTCATAGTAATTATTACTTTTATATTTCATTTATTACTTTTTTTATTTCACTTTAATTATTTATAGTAATTATTTCTTTTTTATTTCACTTTAATTATTTAAAGTAATTATTACTTTTTTTAATCCACTTTAATTATTTATAGTAATTATTGCTTTGTTATTTCACTTGAATTATTTATAGTAATTATTACTTGTTTCTTTCACTTTAATTATTTATAGTAATTATGATTTTTTTTCACTTTAATTATTTATAGTAATTATTACTTTTTTTAATCCACTTTAATTATTTATAGTAATTATTACTTTTTTATTTAACTTTAATTATTTATAGTAATTATTACTTTTTTATTTCACTTTAATTATTTATAGTAATTATTACTTTTTTATTTCACATCGATTATTTATGGTAATTATTACTTTTTTATTTCACTTTTATTATTTATAGTAATTATTACCTTTTTATTTTACTTTAATTATTTGTAGTAATTATTCCTTTTTTATTTAACTTTAATTATTTATAGTAATTATTACTTATTTATTTCACTTCAATTATTTATAGTAATTATTACTTTTTGGTACACTTTTATTATGTATAGTAATTATTACTTTGTTATTTCATTTTAATTATTTATAGTAATTATTACTTTTTATTTTACTAATTATTTATAGTAATTATTACTGTTTTTAATCCACTTAAATTATTTATAGTAATTATTACTTTTTTATTAAACTCCAATTATATATAGTAGTTATTACTTTTTTATTTCACTTCAATTATTCATAGTAATTATTACTTTTTTTTCACCTCAATTATTTATATTAATTATTACTTTTTTATTTCACTTTAATTATTTATAGTCATTGTTGCGTTTATATTTCACTTTAATTATTTATAGTAATTATTACTTTTATATTTCACTTTTATTATGTATAGTAATTATTACTTTTTTGTTTACTTTAATTATTTATAGTAATTATTACTTTTTTATTTCACTTCAATTATTTATAGTAATTATTACTTTTTTTATTTCACTTTAATTATTTATAGTAATTATTAGTTTTTTTAATCAACTTTTATTATTTATGGTAATTATTACTTTTTTGTATTTCACTTCAATTTTTTATAGTAATTATTACTTTTCCTTATTTCACTTCAATTATTTATAGTAATTATTACTTTTTTATTTCACTTTAATTATTTATAGTAATTGTTGCGTTTATATTTCACTTTTAGTATTCATAGTAATTATTCCTTTTTTATTTTACTTTAATTATTTATAGTAATTATTACTTTTTTATTTCACTTAAATTATTTATAGTAAATATTACTTTTTTATTTCACTTTGATTATTTATAGTAATTATTCCTTTTTTATTTCAATTTAATTATTTATAGTAATTATGACTTTTTTATTTCACTTCAATTATTTATTGTAATTCTTACGTTGTTATTTCACTTCAATTATTTATAGTAATTATTACATTTTTTTATTTAACTTTACTTATTTATAGTAGTTATACCTTTTTTATTTCACTGTAATTATTTATAGTAATTATTACCTTTTATTTAACTTTAATTATTTATAGTAATTATTCCTTTTTTATTTCACTTCAATTATTTATAGTAATTATTACTTTTTTATTTCACTGTAATTATTTATAGTAATTCTTATTTTTTATTTCACTTTAATTATTATCGTAATTATTACCTTTTTATTTCACTTTAATAATTTATAGTAAGTATTACTTTTTTATTTCACTTTAATTATTTATAGCAATTATTACTTTTTTATTTCACTTTAATTATTTATAGTAATTATTACTTTTATATTTAACTTTAAATATTTATAGTAATGATTATTTTTATTATATATAGTAATTATTACTTTTATATTTAACTTTAAATATTTATAGTAATTATTATTTTTATTTCACTTTGATTATTTATAGTAATTATTACTTTTTTATTTCACTTTTATTATTTATAGTAATTATTACTTTTTTGTTTCACTGTAATTATTCATAGTAATTATTACTTTTTTATTTCATTTATTACTTGTTTATTTCACTTTAATTATTTATAGTAATTATTATTTTTTATTTCACTTTAATTATTTAAAGTAATTTATCCTTTTTTAATCCACTTTAATTATTTATAGTAATTATTGCTTTGTTACTTCACTTGAATTATTTATAGTAATTATTACTTTTTTTTTTCACTTTAATTATTTATAGTAATTATGATTTTTGTTTTCACTTTAATTATTTATAGTAATTATTACTTTTTTTAATCCACTTTAATTATTTATAGTAATTATTACTTTTTTATTTCACTTTAATTATTCATAGTAATTATTACTTTTTTATTTCACTTTAATTATTTATAGTAATTATTACTTTTTTATTGCACATCGATTATTTATGGTAATTATTACTTTTTTATTTCACATCAATTATATATAGTAGTTATTACTTTTTTATTTCACTTCAATTATTCATAGTAATTATTACTTTTTTTTTCACCTCAATTATTTATATTAATTATTACTTTTTTATTTCACTTTAATTATTTATAGTAATTGTTGCGTTTATATTTCACTTTAATTATTTATAGTAATTATTACTTTTATATTTCACTTTTATTATGTATAGTAATTATTCCTTTTTTGTTTACTTTAATTATTTATAGTAATTATTACTTTTTTATTTCACTTCAATTATTTATAGTAATTATTACTTTTTTTATTTCACTTTAATTATTTATAGTAATTATTAGTTTTTTTAATCAACTTTAATTATTTATGGTAATTATTACTTTTTTGTATTTCACTTCAATTTTTATTGTAATTATTACTTTTCCTTATTTCACTTCAATTATTTATAGTAATTATTACTTTTTTATTTCACTTTAATTATTTATAGTAATTATTACCTTTTATTTAACTTTAATTATTTATAGTAATCATTACTTTTTTATTTCACTGTAATTATTTATAGTAATTCTTATTTTTTATTTCACTTTAATTATTATCGTAATTATTACCTTTTTATTTCACTTTAATAATTTATAGTAAGTATTACTTTTTTATTTCACTTTAATTATTTATAGCAATTATTACTTTTTATTTCACTTTAATTATTTATAGTAATTATTACTTTTATATTTAACTTTAAATATTTATAGTAATGATTATTTTTATTATAAATAGTAATTATTACTTTTATATTTAACTTTAAATATTTATAGTAATTATTATTTTTATTTTACTTTGATTATTTATAGTAATTATTACTTTTTTATTTCACTTTAATTATTTATAGTAATTATTACTTTTTTGTTTTACTGTAATTATTCATAGTAATTATTACTTTTTTATTTCATTTATTACTTGTTTATTTCACTTTAATTATTTATAGTAATTATTACTTTTTTATTTCACGTTAATTATTTAAAGTAATTTATCCTTTTTTAATCCACTTTAATTATTTATAGTAATTATTGCTTTGTTATTTCACTTGAATTATTTATAGTAATTATTACTTTTTTCTTTCACTTAAATTATTTATAGTAATTATTACTTTTTATTTCACATCGATTATTGATGGTAATTATTACTTTTTTATTTCACTTTTATTATTTATAGTAATTATTACCTTTTTATTTTACTTTAATTATTTATAGTAATTATTCCTTTTTTATTTAACTTTAATTATTTATAGTAATTATTACTTTTTTATTTCACTTCAATTATTTATAGTAATTATTACTTTTTGTTTCACTTTAATTATGTATAGTAATTATTACTTTGTTATTTCATTTTAATTATTTATAGTAATTATTACTTTTTATTTTACTAATTATTTATAGTAATTATTACTGTTTTTAATCCACTTAAATTATTTATAGTAATTATTACTTTTTTATTTCACTTCAATTATATATAGTAGTTATTACTTTTTTATTTCACTTCAATTATTCATAGTAATTATTACTTTTTTATTTCACCTCAATTATTTATATTAATTATTACTTTTTTATTTCACTTTAATTATTTATAGTAATTGTTGCGTTTATACTTCACTTTAATTATTTATAGTAATTATTACTTTTACATTTCACTTTTATTATGTAGAGTAATTATTACTTTTTTATTTACTTTAATTATTTAAAGTAATTATTACTTTTTTATTTCACTTCGATTTTTTATAGTAATTATTACTTTTGTTATTTCACTTTAATTATTTATAGTAATTATTACTTTTTTTAATCAACTTTAATTATTTATAGTAATTATTACTTTTTTGTATTTCACTTCAATTTTTTATAGTAATTATTACTTTTTTATTTCACTTTAATTATTTATAGTAATTGTTGCGTTTATATTTCACTTTTATTATTTATAGTAATTATTCATTTTTTATTTTACTTTAATTATTTATAGTAATTATTACTTTTTTATTTCACTTAAATTATTTATAGTAAATATTACTTTTTTATTTCACTTTAATTATTTATAGTAATTATTCCTTTTTTATTTCAATTTAATTATTTATAGTAATTATGACTTTTTTATTTCACTTCAATTATTTATAGTAATTCTTACGTTGTTATTTAACTTCAATTATTTATAGTAATTATTACTTTTTTTATTTCATTTTAATTATTTATAGTAATTATAACTTTTTTATTTCACTTTAATTATTCATAGTAATTATTACCTTTAATTTCACTTTAATTATTTATAGTAATTATTCCTTTTTTATTTCACTTTAATTATTTTTAGTAATTATTACTTTTTTATTTCACTGTAATTATTTATAGTAATTCTTATTTTTTATTTAACTTTAATTATTATCGAAATTATTACCTTTTTATTTCACTTTAATAATTTATAGTAAGTATTACTTTTTTATTTCACTTTAATTATTCATAGCAATTATTACTTTTTTATTTCACTTTAATTATTTATAGTAATTATTACTTTTATATTTAACTTTAAATATTTATAGTAATGATTATTTTTATTTCACTTGGATTATTTATAGTAATTATTACTTATTTATTTCACTTTAATTATTGATAGTAATTGTCACTTTTTGATTTCACTTTAATTATTTAAAGTATTTATTACTTTTTTATTTCACTTTAATTATGTATATTAATTATTATTTTTTATTTCACTTTAAATATTTAAAGTAATTATTACTTTTTTAATCCACTTTAATTATTTATAGTAATTATTGCTTTGTTATTTCACTTGAATTATTTATAGTAATTATTACTTTTTTCTTTCACTTAAATTATTTATAGTAATTATTACTTTTTTTTTATTTTACTTTAATTATTTATAGTAATTGTTCCTTTTTTTAATCAACTTTTATTATTTATAGTAATTATTTCTTTTTATGTCACTTTAATTATTTATAGTATATATTACTTTTTTTTATTTCACTTCGATTATTTATAGTAATTATTACTTTTTGTTTCACTTTAATTATTTATAGTAATTATTACTTTGTTATTTCACTTTAATTATTTATAGTGATTATTACTTTTTATTTTACTAATTATTTATAGTAATTATTACTTTTTTTAATCCACTTAAATTATTTATAGTAATTATTACGTGTTTTATTTCACTTCAATTATATATAGTAATTATTACTTTTTTATTTCACTTCAATTATTTATAGTAATTATTACTTTTTTATTTCACTTCAATTATTTATAGTAATTATTACTTTTTTATTTCACTTTAATTATTTATAGTAATTGTTGCGTTTATATTTCACTTAAATTATTTATAGTAAATATTACTTTTTTATTTCACTTTAATTATTTATAGTAATTATTACTTTTTTGTTTCACTTTAATTATTTGTAGTAATTATTTCTTTTTTATTTCACTTCAAATATTTATAGTAATTATTACTTTTTTATTTTACTGTAATTATTCATAGTAATTAGTACTTTTATATTTCATTTTAATTATTAATAGTAATTGTTAATTTTTTAATTTCACTTCAAATATTTATAGTAATTATTACCTTTTTATTTCACTTCAATTATTTATAGTAATTATTACTTTTTTTATTAAACTTTTATTATTTATAGTAATTATTTCTTTTTTAGTCACTTCGATTATTTATGGTAATTATTACTTTTTTAGTTCACTTTAATTATTTAAAGTAATTATTACCTTTTTATTTAACTTTAATTATTTATAGTAATTATTACTTTTTTATTTCACTTTAATTGTTTATAGTAATTATTACTTTTTATTTCACTTTAATTATTCATAGTAATTATTACTCTTTTTTATTTCATTTGATCATTTATAGTAAATATTACTTTTTTATTTCACTTAAATTATTCATAGTAATTGTTACTTTTTATTTCGCTTTAATTATTTATAGTAATTATTAGTTTTTTCTTTCACTTTAATTATTCATAGTAATTATTACTTTTTTATTTCACTTTAATTATTTTTAGGAATTATTACTTTTTTTTGTTTCACTTTAATTATTTATAGTAATTATTACTTTTTTATTTCACTTTAATTATTTATAGAAATTATTACTTTTTTATTTCACTTTAATTATTTATAGCAATTATTACTTTTTTATTTCACTTCAATTATTTATGGTAAGTATTCCTTTTTTTATTTCACTTGAATTATTTATAGTAATTATTAGTTTTATATTTCATTTAAATTATTTATAGTAATTATTACTTTTTTTATTTCACTTCTATTATTTATAGTAATTATTACTTTTTTCTTTCACTTCAATTATTTATAGTAATTATTACTTTTATATGTCACTTTAATTATGTATAGTAATTAGTACTTTTTTATTTCACTTGTATAATCTACGGTAATTATTACTGTTTTATTTCATTTTAATTATTTATAGTAATTATTACTTTTATATTTTACTTTAATTATTTATAGTAATTATTACTTTTTTATTTCACTTTAATTATTTATTGTAATTATTACTTTTTTATTTCACTTCAATTATTTACAGTAATTATTACTTTTGTTATTTCACTTTAATTATTTATAGTTATTATGACTTTTTTAATCAACTTTAATTATTTATAGTAATTATTACTTTTTTTTCACTTTAATTATTTATAGTAATTATCTCTTTTTTTTTATTTCACTTCAATTTGTTATAATAATTTTTACTTTTCCTTATTTCACTTCAATTATTTATAGTAATTAGTACTTTTTTATTTCACTTTAATTATTTGTAGTAATTATTGGGTTTATATTTCACTTTAATTATTTATAGTAATTATTTCTTTTTTATTTTACTTTAATTATTTATAGTAATTATTAGTTTTTTATCTCACTTAAATTATTTATAGTAATTATTACTTTTTTATCTCACTTAAATTATTTATAGTAATTATTACTTTTTTATTTCACTTCAATTATTTATAGTAATTATTACTATTTTATTTTACTTCAATTATTCATAGTAATTGTGACTTTTTTATTTCACTTCAATTATTCATAGTAATTGTGATTTTTTTTATGTCACTTAGATTATTTATAGTAATTATTACTTTTCTTTGTTTCACTTCAATTATTTATAGTAATTATTACTTTTTTTTCACTTCAATTATTTATAGTAATTAATATTTTTTATTTCACTTGAATTATTTATAGTAATTATTGCGTTGATATTTCACTTTAATTATTTATAGTCATTATTCCTTTTTTATTTCAATTTAATTATTTATAGTAATTATTACTTTTTTATTTCACTTCAATTATTTATAGTAATTATTACTTTTTTATTTAACTTCTATTATTTATAGTAATTATTACGTTTTTTTCACTTCAATTATTTATAGTAATTATTACTTTTGTATTTCACTTTAATTATTTATAGAAATTATTACTTTTTTTTATTTCACTTTAATTATTTATAGTAATTATTACATTTTTATTTCACTTTAATTATTTATAGTAATTATTACTTTTTATTCCACTTTAATTATTTATAGTAATTATTACTTTTTTATTTCACTTTATTTATTTATAGTAATTATTACTTCTTTATTTCACTTTAATTATTTATAGTAATTATTACTTTTTTTATTTCACTTTAATTATTTATAGTAATTATTACTTTTTTATTTCACTTTGATTATTCATAGTAATTATTACTTTTTTTTATTTCACTTTAATTATTTATAGTAATTGTTACTCTTTTTTGTTTCACTTTAATTATTTATAGTAATTATTACTTTTTTTATTTCACTTTTATTATTCATAGCAATTATTACTTTTTTGTTTCACTTTAATTATTTATGGTAATTATTACTTTTTATATCACTTTGATTATTTATGGTAATTATTACTTTTTATTTCACTTTAATTATTTATGGTAATTATTAATATTATTTTACTTTAATTATTTATAGTAATTATTACTTTTTTATTTCACTTTAATTGTTTAAAGTAATTATTACTTTTTTATTTCACTTTAATTATTTATAGTAATTATTACTTTTTTATTTCACTTCAATTATTTATAGTAATTATTACTTTTTTATTTCACTTCAGTTATTTATAGTAATTATTACTTTTTTATTTAACTTCAATTATTTATAGTAACTGTGACTTTTTTATTTCACTGCAATTATTTCTAGTAATTATTACTTTTTTATTTCACTGTAATTATTTATAGTAATTATTACTTTTTTAATTCACTTCAATTATTTATAGTAATTATTACTTTTTTATTTCACTTCAATTATTTATAGTAATTATTACTTTTTTTATTTCACTTTAATTATTTATAGTAATTATTACTTTTTTGTTTCACTTTAATTAATCATAGTAATTATTACTTTTATATTTCATTTTTATTATTTATAGTAATTATTACTTTTTTAATCCGCTTTAATTATTTAAAGTAATTATTACTTTTTATTTCACTTTTATTATTATTGTAATTATTACCTTTTTATTACACGTTTATTATTTATAGTAATTATTAATTTTTTTATTTCACTTTAATCATTTATAGTAATTATTACTTTTTTTTCACTTTTGTTATTTATAGTAATTATTACTTGTTTATTTCACTTTAATGATTCATAGTAATTATTTCGTTTTATTTCACTTTAATTATTTATAGTAATTATTACTTTTTTATTTCACTGCGATGATTTATAGTAATTATTACTTTTTTATTTCACTTTTATTACTGATAGTAATTATTACTTTTTTATTTCACTTTAATTATTTATAGTAATTATTTCTTTTTTATTTCACGTTAATTATTTATAGTAATTATTACTTTTTATTTCACTTTTATTATTATGGTAATTATTACCTTTTTATTCCACTTTAATTTGTTATAGTAATTATTAATTTTTTTTTTCACTTTTATTATTTATAGTAATTATTACTTTTTTTATTTCACTTTAATTATTTATAGTAATTTTATACTTTTTTTTATTTCACTGCAATTATTTATAGTAAGTATTACTCTTTTTTATTCCACTTTAATTTTTTATAGTAATTGTTACTTTTTTATTTCACTTTAATTATTAATAGTAATTATTACTTTTTTTTCACTTTTATTATTCATAGTAATTATTACTCTTTTTTATTTCACTTTAATTATTTATAGTAATTATTACTTGTTTTATTTCACTTTAATTATTTATAGTAATTATTACTTTTTTCTTTCACCTGGATTATTCATGGTAATTATTACTTTTTTATTTCACTTCAATTATTTATAGTAATTATTACCTTTTTATTTGACTTTAATTATTTATAGTAATTATCCCTTTTTTATTTCACTTTAATTGTTTATAGTAATTATTACTTTTTTATTTCACTTTAATTATTTATAGTAATTATCACTTTTTTTTATTTCACTTCAATTATTTATAGTAATTATTACTATTTTATTTCACTTTAATTGTTCATAGTAATTGTTACTCTTTTTCATTACACTGTAATTTTTTATAGTAATTATTACTTTTTTGTTTCACTTTAATTATTTATTGTAATTATTACTTTGTTATTTCACTTTAATTATTTATGGTAATTATTACTTTTTATATCACTTTAATTATTTATGGTAATTATTACTTTTTTATTTCACTTTAATTAATCATGGTAATTATTACATTTTTATTTCACTTTAATTATTCATGGTAATTATTAATTTTATTTAACTTTAATTATTTATAGTAATTATTACTTTTTTATTTCACTTTAATTATTTATAGTAATTATTACATTTTTTTTCACTTTGATTATTTATAGTAATTATTACTTTTTTATTTCACTTTTATTATTTATAGTAATTATTACTTTTTTATTTCACTTTAATTGTTTATGGTAATTATTACTTTTTATATCACTTTAATTGTTTATGGTAATTATTACTTTTTTATTTCACTTTAATTATTTATAGTAATTATTACATTTTTATTTCACTTTAATTATTCATGGTAATTATTAATTTTATTTAACTTTAATTATTTATAGTAATTATTACTTTTTTATTTAACTTTAATTATTTATAGTAATTATTACTTTTTTATTTCACTTTAATTGTTTATAGTAATTATTACTTTTTATTATTTAACTTTAATTATTTAATTGTTTATACTAATTATTACTTTTTTATTTAACTGCACTTTATCGAACCTATTCTGCAAGCAAAATTTTTATCAGGCACAAACCGCTAGTTATAGCCGTTTATTAAAAACTACAATAGACGAAAATAGAGAGATACACCTGGGAGCCTTGACTGATCAAGGAGGAAGTGGTGGCAAATCAACCCTGTCTCTTTTGGCACTCAATCTATTATATTCAGTCCATTCACTTTTGGCATACATGGTCAGTTTATGAGTGTCAAAGTGAATCAAATAGGCCTTGCACAGCTAAATATTGGTGAATAAAGGTTAATTGCAAGTGCCTAACCATGCTTATTTAATCAATAATGAATAATCTCACATGCTCAAGCATGGTTCTCAAATTTTTTATCTTGTCCTTTGACAATGGTTCGTATTTAGGTGTAGAATCATGCTGCACATTTAGTTAAAAGACTATGGCATCTAGATCTTTTCAAAATGTATGCACTGACACCAGTAGGAGCACCAAATGTGAAAAAAAAAAGAAAAATGCATTTATTTAGTTTACATTCTGCAATTAAATCCTCCAGTGCATCATTATTTATGAAACCAATGAATGTTTATATAATCATACATGAAATTAGAAAACTTTAATGTTTAATGCATTTGTTTGTTTATGACTCAGTATTTATCAAGGCTAAATGCTGCTCAAGATAAAGTTTAGTAAAATGAATAGATTCTCAGTTGAAAAATACTGTGTGTGGATTGAAAATGATAAGAAATTAGTATAAAATTTGGTTATTTTTGATAATGTGTCTGTTGACATTGAAATTCAAGACGACTAAGTTGTAACACAAAGGGAAGCATTTCTGTGGTAACTTGCCTTTACGCTTGTGTTATCACTTTTATAATTACTTTAGTTTTAACATTTCTCGTGTTATTATGAGATAAAAAAGATAACACTTCTTGTATTATCAAATATTAAATTATTATATAAAATAGTTTATTAAGTTATTATGTTAATGTTAAAACTAAATTAATTATTTTGAATAAAATATTTATTTTATTATTTACTAATACAAGAAATGTGTATTTTGTTTAAAAGTCATTATTGGGGGGGGCACGCTTGCAGTATGCGAACGGCAGCCATTGTTAGAGGCGATAACTCTTATTTGTTCTTGGTCAACACAGCAAATAAGTAACGAACAAGATTTTTTTCCGAACAGAAAAATATTTGAAAACCAAAACTTTTATTGTAAAAAAATGTATCAATATATAATTTTAAAAACATTTATTTAAATGGCTGCGTAAGGAAATGTAATTTTGAAAACATTTATTTAAATGGCTGCGTAAGGAAATATAATTTTAAAAAACAAGTGTGTAATGAAAGCAACATTGGATTCGTGTAAAGTAAAATAGTTTTCTTTTTTTTCGAACAAATAAATAATTTAAATGAAACATATTTTATAATTAAAGCAACTTGTCAGTAGATTACCATTGAATTTTCGCTGGCAATGGCCATTGGTTTTCAACTGGAATGTGGATGGGAACAAGCCTCCCCAAGTTCCTAATACTTTTCGAACTCATCCACTGGTGGTCTGGTTCATGCTCTCCCTCCTCAGTCTTTCCATCCCATGAACCCTTCACGGCTATTTTGTATAGTATCACACTTTTTGAGGCAGAGATTTTTGTGTTTTATTATTATTATTATTATTATTATTATTATTATTATTATTATTTTATTATTATTATTATTTTATTATTATTATTTTATTATTATTTTTATTATTATTATTATTTTTATTATTATTTTTATTATTATTATTATTATTTTATTATTATTATTAATATTATCATTATTATTTTATTATAGCTGCTTTCGCTGTTTAAAAGTAGTAGTATGAGGAGGAGGAGGAGGGGGGAGGAGAAGGAGGAGGAGGTTTATTTTTTACTTTGCTTTTGTTACAACACGGCCTCAAAACCAGAAGGTTTTTAATGAATTTATGTAGTTGTCTTGGTTACTACGTTTAAGATCCGTAAGATGCATTCGTTAAATGTTTGTGTTTTGCCATTATAATGCAATGTCAAATCAAATCGTGAAACATGGATCGATCGATGAGCTTAAAAAAATATGAACGCATCTAGAATTGCCATTTGAAAATTAAGCGCAACAGACAAAAAATGACATTCCAAACTAAAGTGTGACATATTGACCGCCGGACAGACTCTCCTTTAAAGATGTTTGTTCTCATCGAAAATAATCTGCCGAGATAATGATGTAAATGCTATTTCCGACTTGATCGTGACAGACCGACAACAGATGGACAAAACCGTTCGTCAAGATGCAAGGATGCATATAAAAATAAACATATAAAAATAAACATATAAAAAAATACAAACATGCAAAAATAAAAATCACGAAAAATCACGAAAAAAAGAAAGGAGACGTCCATTTTAATTCCGGTGCCGAGCCATATTTCTAGGCAATCAAAGAATGTCTGGCCATTTAACAATCTTAAATCGATACCGGTTGATGCTAGATCATGAATAAGATATTACTTATAGGTGTATGCGGCGTTTATAATTTCGTGATGTTAACCAGATGTCGTCTGATTTTCGCAGAGTAATCAGATTGTATGGTTCAGTAATCATTGCTCGTTGAGGAAATAGAAAATGGCGATATTTGAAAAAATTTACATTGATTAGCTATCAGAAATTAAAGATGTGATCTTCTTGTGATTATGAATAATAAAAACTTTTATTATTATTATTATTATTATTATTATTATTATTATTATTATTATTATTAATATTAATAATGATAATAATAATAATAATAATAATAATAATAATAATAATAATAATAATAATAATGATGATTCTGATTTCGTTTATCAACGTCTCTCTGGAAAGGGATGGGATTCATTTCCAGAGGATTTCCCTCAATCCCGGCTCTAAATCAGGAGCTTCATAGATCAAAGTTTTTTCTAAGGATATTGGGCGTACCTACAAATTAGCAGAGGTCTGAAGGCCACCTAAAACATCGGGGATTTGTAGTTTTTTTCAATTGTCCTTCCAGACGACTTAATACTACTCCTAGTGTACCAACTACGACCGGGATTACTTGTGTTTTAACCCCGTGTATACGTCTTATCTCCAAGGCCAATGGAGCATAATTGTTCCACTTGTCGTTCTCCTTCTCTCTCACATTCCTGTCCCAGGGTACTGAGAAGTCTACAATCTGCCATTTTTTTTAGACTTTGTCAATGACGACCAAATCTGGACGATTGTGTTCCAATTGCTTAGTCGTTATGTCGCTTTCGTCCCACCATACCTCTACCTTGCCATCCTCACTTGTTCTCACTTCATCAGGCACCTGCTCAAACCATTTTTCAGCACACTTCACCCCAACCCTCTTACACACCTCTCAATATATCCAGAGTCCCATGCGATCCTGTCTTTTGCGGTACTCACTACACCCTGCGGCAAGGTGCGCAATTGACTCTGAGGTCTTACCACAAATCCGGCATTCTGCAGCAACTTCCTCTCCTAGAACCACTTTTTTGAACAATCGTGTTCCTAATGCCTGCTCTTGTGCTGCACAAACAAAAGCTTCAGTACTCAGCTATCCAGCTCTAAGCCATTGCCATGATCTTTCATCAGCCACTTCTGTTATATCCTGGAAGAACCTTCCATACATTTTCTTCCAAGTCAGTTCCTCTGCCCTTTCTCTATCCATACGTTTCACATAATCCGCCTTGGTCTAACATACCTCCACTTAATTGGCCACAACCTTAAGCATCCACTCCTCACTTCTAACCACATGCAACTTCAACGACATCTCCTCAGTGCTAACACAATCTTTTACACTTTTCAATCCTCTCCCACCGTCTTTCCTCTTTTGATACAGCCTTGCTACGCTACTTCAAATGTGAAAAAAACAAACATTGCTTAAACTTTTCTTGTTTTGATATCCATCGACATGCGACGATTTAAATTCTAATAAATAATGATACTAATGCTCATGTCAAGAATACATATTTAAATTATGATCGAAACCTGTAAGATAATATTATTTTAATCAAATTAAAACGCTTTATACTAAATTTAAGTCTCTTTACGAACATAACATTTAGCGATAATGCTACTGTAACGGGACGATATTTTGGCTGCGGAATTTCAATCCTTCTGGCGAGAACCAACGAGAGTTCGTGCCTACAAAAAGAAAGACACACCTCACTAGAGACTCGTTCATCGCGAAGCCGAGTAAACATACTCAACTGAACAATAACAAACTTATTACAAGCAAACACATTAGCTGAAAACGCTTGTAACAAATGGATACCTTAACAGACGGCCACATTAGGCCGACAAACCTATGTTTAAACCACCAAACAGGTGTCATCCTAATATCGGCTTACTCAAAAAAAAAAAAAAGAAAGTAATTACAACAAACAGAACAATGTTGGAACTTTATTCAAATTATTTTCTTAAAAGACATTCAGGAAAGATTGTCAAAATATGTCTTTTCTTCCCCTTCTATTCACAAATCTACACACAAAAAAGATATTTCTGATATGTTCAATTATTTTGCTAATTTTAAGTGACAGTTAATCCCTAAAATGTCTTTCGTTGCTCCTATTTAATGAAAATATTGTTTTTTGTTTGTTTTATAAATTTTCATTGTGTCTAAAGAGCGGCAATGGGTTTCGTATCTCTGCCTCCATATGCGAACGATGGTTTGCACAGGAAGACGCATTTTTCGAAATACATAATGTTCTTCCTCAATGTTTACTTGAGTCACCACTTATTATTAATCGTTAATGGTTTAAATAAGGTAGACTTTGATTGTTTATGGGGACGGATAAGAACTTGTATATATTGGAATTGAAGGCTACCATGTTGTATTCACTCGGAAGCGGGCCAGCGAAACAATGTTCCACAGGCGGTCCATTCTGGGAAAGAAACTTTGTTCATGGAATCTGCATTTAGATTTAGGCACAGATAGAGAGTGAGGAAAATCGTTTATAATGGTTGTAGCTAGTCGAGTGTTTTTCGTGAAAGTTTGGCAAAGGGGAAACCTAGTTGGAGTTCAGTCGAGCATTTGCCATGAAAATAATGATAGAGCAGAGACAGGCTCGCAACGTCTCCTCTGTAGGAAAGAAATCGTAGGGAAGCGGAAAGGGCGCACCACTTATTAGGTTTCGAAGTCGGTTTAAAAATATATGAAGGCTGGATATGGCGCACAGAGCAGCGCTTACCCAGGTGTAGAAACAGTACTCCATTTTAGGGCGTACCAGACTTTTATACAAATACAGGATTGCATCGGCAGTAAGATACCTCCTGGAGCAGTAAAATGATCTAACCATTTTTCCAGGAATCTTGGCAACCGATTTGATGTATGTGTTCCATTTCAGATCAGGAGTGAAGGTCAGTCCCAGGAGCTTGTCAAGATGTGGAGCTTGCCCAAGACGTTTCGTTTCAATTGGGTCGTGATGGGAGTCAGAGTGATTATGATGAAAGGAGAGGAGCTTGGTTTTCGATGTATTAAAATTAACCAACCGCCCTTTTCCCCATTGCACCACGTTCTCAGCATGAGAACAGAGAGAATCAGAAACTTCTTCATCATCATTGCTGATCTTTGAAGTGTTGCTATAGATTGCCGTGTCGTCTGCATAAATATCTACGAATGATCTAAGAATGTGATTTGGTAGGTCATTGATAAAGATCAGGAAGAGAGTTGGGCCCAGGATAGAACCTTGAGGGACGCCAGGATTAGTACTATCAGTTTCTGATTTCTGCCCATCAACGACTACTCTTATAAGCTTATTGAAGAGATAGATTATAATTAGAGGACATTTCTAATAATAATTAATTATTAGAGGACATTTCCAGCTATTCCATAGCTGGCGATCTTGTGAAGTAGATCCTTATGTCATACTCTATCAAAAGCCTTTGATATGTTAAGAGCTATTGGTCTAGAAACGAAGCCCTGTCGTGAGATTCCCTAATCCTGTGTAATATTAGAGTTAATACATCAGCTGTAGATCTCGCAGAACAGAAACCATATTGCATGTAATTGAGCATGTAACTTACAGTTGCTGAGGTGGTTGACCTCTTATTTGTTTATTACAGATTCCGTTCTTACTCATGATGCACAGGAGACTGATTGGTCTGTACTGAGAGAGAGGTGATCGATCTTCGATATTTTAGATACGGAGCAGACTGATTAAGTTTTCTGGGATGTTTTTGGCGACCGGCTTCATAGTCTTCTGTTTTTCTATACAGAATTAGTGCCACTAAAGTGGTGCATTCGACCATACGCCACATCACCACAACTGGGCCTTCTGTTTTCTCCCGTCCAAGAAGGCTAAGACCGAATTTAAATACATGTTTCAACTCTGATTAATCTTCCTTTCAAAATATGTGTGGCCATCTTCTCTCCATTTAGTAAGGAAAGATGAAACTGATTTTCGCCCTATTGGAGATTATTCTGTCATTATCTTCGACAGATATTCAATCCCAAACCCTCAGGATGTTTTAGCTAATCTTCATGGTTGCATGATATTTAATAAAAATTATTTCATGCGGGAATACCATCAAATGCCTATGAATCCAGATAATATCCCTAAGACAGCAATAACTGCTCCCTTTGGTAATTTCGAGTTCCTTTTTATGCCATTTGGTCTTCGTAATGCGACCAGTACATTTCAAAGATTTATTAACAAAGTTGTCTGGAGATTTGATTTTGTATTTGTCCATATCGATCATTTGTTAGTTGCTAGTGACACAAAGGAAAATTATGTAAAACACCTTACTCATCTGTTAAATTATGTAAAACACCTTACTCATCTGTTAAATTATGTAAAACACCTCATTCATCTGTTCGAACAACTGAGTACACACAATGTACGCATAGATGCAGACAAATTTGTGTTTGAACAAACTCGAATTTTTGAGTCATGTTAATGTACTCCAATGCTATTCGACCGCTTCGAACAATAGTCGACGCAATTAAACCAATCTCACATCCCACATCTTTACGACAGTTACGTAAATTTCTTGGCATGCTGAATTTTTATAGAAAGGTGCTCATAATTTTTTTCCTTTTGACTACGTTGTTGAAAGCACAAAAGAAAGTAAATTCCCAAATATAGTTGACCGAAGATGCGTTATTTTCTTTTGAGTTAGTAAAAAAGGAATTAGTTTCTATTTCTTTTCTTGGTACATCCTGTACGAGATCCTCGTTTATCTTTGACAGCAGGTGCTTCCAATTTCTGCTGTAAGATCAGTTCTCCAGCATACTGTAAATGAAGTAACCCGATCACTGGCATTCTTCTCTTTTAAACTCCAGCCTGCTGAACGTTGCTACAGCACATTCAACCGAGAGTTACTGGCAATAGACCTGTCTGTTCGACATTTTCAACATCAGTTCAGACTTGAGAGCGAGCTTCTGAGCGACTAAGCAAACTTTTTCGTGGAAGTAGTTTTTATCTAAAAATCTTGGAGAAAATCAGAAACAGTTAATTATTCAAATCAGCTTTGGTGAAAGTTAGATTTCATAACGATGTTGGCAAAGATTGGCTAGAGAGAGTAAACCGGGGAGTGAAATGTGATTAGATTGAGTATGTTTTGCTGTTCACACATCACAATGGTTTAACATCCTCACGGTTTTAGTAATAGGTTGCCCCCTCCCCCTACATATGCCTTTGCACTCCAATCTCTTTATGACTGTCCTTCCGGGTCATGCCCCAACTTTTAGCAGTAAAAATGCGACCATCTTGTCCTAAGAAAATCTCAGAACTTTGATTCCAGAAGCTGATATTTTTTCCTAGCTGAGTTCAATGCCTAAGGGAATAAAGATCATGAAACGTAGACTGTATTATGTAAATACGGAGTGAGGAGCCTTAATATCAATTCTGAACTGAATTTGTTCTCGTTATTTGCAACCCATCGAATCAGATGGTCGTCTATAAGGCAACATTGTTCCACAAACACTCAAAGTATGGACACATTCTCGATTATATTATCCCCTGTAGGAGAGAGCTTTAAGATGTGTGTATTGTACGACTTATGCAACATGGAGAATATAGTTCAGATCGAAGATGTTTGCGTGATGAGCTGGATCTTAAGACGAAAACTTTCCCAACCGCATTAATGTATCTACACTGTAAAACAAAAGTTTATCTACAGACATTATAAACACGTTGAAAAGTGTAAAGTTCCATGGTATATGAAACCAATTAAGGAATGGAATCTACAGGGCCATCGTTGAAGTTCTTGGTATTGAAAAGTGGAATCATTATGATTGTTTCAATGAAAATGAATCGCAAATTAACAAGCTTTTGGGAAAAAAAACGAGATGCAGCTGTGATACTTTAGTACACTAAAAAAAAGCCGTAAACTTTTACAGCAGATTTTCAAGAATACACAATTTTCGCTCAGGCGGAGTTTACGTAAAGAACATGTGGTGATGAGATATACAACTTTATTATGTAAGTTAACTGAAAGATACTCATGAACATGAGGCAATATCTAAATGTCTATAGAAATTAAGGTACTCATGCAGAGAGTGATCCAGACGTATCTCAGTCCGCCCGGCTTTCCCCGGAACATGACGTCAACAGCCAGAGTAAGCCGAGCGTCGCCGATGTTAAAGATTTTTTTGTTCGAAAAAAAGTTTCAAGGTAAGTCAAATAAATACTTTCAAGAAATTTTTAAAAAGATTTTTCAATAAAAATTGAAAACTTTTTTTTTTTGTTTTTTTGAGGTGCTTTTTTAAAATAATTATCAAGGAAAAACCTGAAAACTAGAAATAAGTGAAATTGTCTGTCTGTGTGTGTGTTTGTGTGTGTACATTTTCCTACCAAACTACTCTGTCAATTTTCAGTCTACAGACTCGAGATTTGATATAAGGAGTATTGAGATTTGGGAAAATCTTTTCAATCGGTTTTCGGCCAGAAATTTCACTGTCCAGGGGTAAAGTTCAACAATTTTACTTTTAAAAACTCTACCAAACTTCTCCACCAATTTTGGGTCTAAACACTTGAAATTTTAGATGCAGATTTCTTGGACGTGGATCAAACTTTTTAATATGTATATATATATATAAATATATACATATGCACATAAAGTTATGGACAGTACATAGGCCCCGAGCAAAGCCGGGCTGAACTGCTAGTATAGCATAAAAGAAAAGTTTTTAATTTTATTTGAGCCAAAAACAATAAATGTTTAGGGGTCAGAATTGGGGGCAAAGATTTAAAAACTTGACCTCTGCGGTCTCTATCAAATTACTCAGCCAATCTTTGGTCTAAACATTTGAAATTTTACATAAAGTGTATTCTGACATAGGACAAGCTTTTTAATCTGTTTCTTGCCGAAAATTTGGCTGCCAAGGGGTCAAAGTTCAAAATATTTTACCTTTGCGGTCTCTAGCAAACTATGCAGATAATTTCGGGTCCAAACATTTGAAATTTTACATAAAGGGTATTTAGATATGCGGCAAGTTTTTTTAATCAATTTTGGGGTGAAATTTTGGCTGCCAGGAGGTCAAAGTTGAAAAATTGACTTTTGCAGACCCTACCAAACTTCTCCGCCAATTTTGGGTCTAACGACTTGAAATTTTAGATTTAGATTACTTGGACAAGAGTCAAACTTTTAATATATATATATATATATATATATATATATATATATATATATATATATATATATATATATATATGCACATAAAGTTATGAACAGTAGATAGGGCCCGAGCAAAGCTGGGCTGAACTGCTAGTATAACGTAAAAGGAAAAAAATCCGCGCAGAAGATGTTGGAATCAATTGAGACACACAAAAACTACAGACGTCCCCAAAAATACCGAACAGATTTCAATGGAAGACATAACGTATTTAGAATTCCCATGCCTGTAAGCAAACATTCGTTAATGGAGGTATTTCCGAACTCAAGTTCTGAGGTACCAGTATGTCATCACTGCAAAGAGGATTAAGAAAAAAGATTTAGAAAAAAATTGATCGACTATGTCCAGATCCTAAAAGAAAAAATATTCACGTGAAATTTCACGGAAGTAATTATCTCGGGGAAGGGGATGGTGTAATGAATATAAGTACAACTGGGGTTCCTTAACACAAGAATATGATTGGTTGCTAAAGCCATAAATGCCTCCAGATAGAGAAGCTTTGGAAAACACGTTGAAAGATATACTGAAAATTCATGCTATGGATATATCAGCCCCGCACAGGAACACCTGATTTAGTAATGCGACGTACTAGGTTATTACTCAAATGTGTAGCACAGATCACTCAGCTCCTTCAAACGAATATATCTCTTTCGCGGAACATATTTCTTACTATAAAAGTAAAAACGGGATTCCACTCTCTAAGGAATACTTAAAGAAATGACATATTTCTTCAAAGATTCAATAAAAAACCTTTTTATAGTCCTTGCAATTTAATCCTCTACAAATGTTTCACCTATCCAAAAATATTCTCTAGATTTTCCAGAGATTGAAATATTTACCATCTAGACATATTCTCCACATCCCGATGGTTTTGCAAACAAAGAATCCTGGAACATATCCATAGCTGCTCTGGGAACCATGATCTCACTCTAATACTCAATGGATGTGTGATGCAAAGAATTTGTGGCCTTTCCTGATCAGATCTTTCAGCAATTTGAACATTGAAAGATATTTTCTTAACAACAGATGCGACATAGAGAACCTTAAGATTGCTACGGCAAAAAGAGGAGAATCGTTAAGTCATCGTAGATATTCACGTGGTCAAAAGTTTAGGTCTGATTAATTTCGACTGGAAAATATCAAATGATTCCAAGAATATCATTTATCATCTCATCATACATCAGAAGATGTATGTTCACAGTTCAGAAATAGAATTATTCATGCGGTTATAATGAAACTTCGGAATATTGTTGTTACAGATTGAATTCATAACTAAACCCAACTGTTACATGAAACATGTCAGTTATGCTTTACACGGGTGTTTAGATTTTAGCGGCAAAAATGATTTTAGTCAAAGAAATTGTTCTTTCTTGTTTAGTCTTACACCAGACAACATAAAACAGTGATTCTTTCGAGATTTTCGGCACCAAAGTGTACACTGAAAATAAACTTTTAAAATGAAATAAGTCTACAGTTTATATTAATTTTCTCGATACCTAAATCGGAATTTTTTCAATAATATTTTACGCAAAAGATAACAAAATAAACCTAAGATTCCTCTAAAGCATTACTACTGCTGCGTTTTCACACTTCCATGATGCCGTTTAGTATTGAAAAATACTTAAATGGCTCCCAAACATTATTTCTTCAGTTTTTCACAAGTAAAATAATTTTAATAGAACAGAATTTTTTAGTTCAATAATTCATCTTTTTTTTAGTTACACAAGAACTGGGAAAATAAAGACAATTACTACACAAAAATGTTCTTAATATATGATCTTACTCAGACCCTGATTTGCTGTCATAAAACTCTAAATTTAACATCGTGTAAAACTCAACCATGTGAAGTGGAAAATAATGACCTCATAACTGACATATTTTTTCAATCCCCTATTTAAACACAGGTTGCTCTTAATAGGTAACACCTTTTGTAAATAAATTCCGACACGAATATGACCTTTCTTTCTATATTAAGTACAATAACACAGACAAGAGTAGAAGGTTGGGTTTACCGTTGTCCTTCCCAAATAGTGTTTTTCTGTAAACGAGTTCATTGAAACGCGGATAACGGGTTAGTTTGGGGATTTAACACAGCCAAAAATCTAGGGAGAATGCTATCTAATTCTAAATCACCAAACCTCGTTGCAAAGGAAGGGATTGCAACATTCTCGACGACCTCTTAGATTTATTTTACTGGAAAAAAGAATCTTCTTCTTATTACTTATTTCTTCTTATTATCTTATTACTATTAATAACATAAAAAAACGTTATTTCGCATGAGCAGTATCTTACCTCAAATTCAAATCCCGCTGTATTGAAAATCGGTATGATGTTACATTTAAAAAATTGTACTTCTTATTAATTTATTAAATTCTGAAAATAAAATGCGATGACTCTTTGGTATCTGTTGAATAAATGTTAAAATAAATGGCAATACCACTTTCTAAAAAATCAACGAATTGAATATTTGTTTTCTAATTGGATGAAAGAGGCAACTTATGAAATATTTTTATATAAATGCATGAATAAGTCCATATTCACCTGTACTCTCCATGAGAATGCTGTTAGTCTGGTTTTAATATAAAGACAACCCATCTCCCTGAATAGAGTCTCTCTTGTTTAAATTGAATATTAAAATTGTCTCAGTCAATTAATCAAGGACAAATGATATGAAGTGTAGAATCAGAACTGTACTTTGTTTCTAGTCAAAGGAAATCTGTTTGCATACGAAATGAAAACGTTCATGAAATGTGAAATAGAGTTCTGTTCACAAGAGCTTCACTGTATTAGAGTGTAATCCGTAGCGAATGTACTGAGTAGCGCAATATTTAGTGTGTGGGTGACGGCATGCTCTTAATAATAGTGGTACAAACTGAACTCACTCAACCCAAAAGAGTCATCGGTATTACCCAGCAGAAAGACATAACAGGGCCAGAAGAAACAACAGCAACCCACACTCTGTCAGATACATTATCGATTGGTATATCAAATTGGACAAAATAATAAAAAATATCAATCAGATATGAAAGTAGTCGCGATTAATTATCAGACTGCGA
Source organism: Euprymna scolopes (assembly GCF_053919585.1). Lineage (NCBI taxonomy): Eukaryota > Metazoa > Mollusca > Cephalopoda > Sepiida > Sepiolidae > Euprymna > Euprymna scolopes. The sequence goes on along the minus strand of NC_136493.1, from coordinate 73,490,080 downwards.
TAAAATAAGCTGAAACACTTTGATTTTATATACTATGCCACCTAAGCTAATTTATCTCTTCGTTGCATTTTAATCGAATATCAGAATAGGTAATTTAATGACAAATTAGCAAGAATGAAGAGTGAAAGTCAATTATTATATTTTAAGTGCACTATTTTAAGTTGCAATTTCAGAGTGACATGATTAGTTGGTGTTGAGTCAGTAAATGTATTGTCATTGAGATTCTGTAAAGAGAAATGTGTACCAAAAATTTGTTAGATTGAGATACATGCTAGATACTCATTGATCAACAGATTGACAGGAAAATTAATAGTAAATCTACTCAGTTGCTCGTAGTGTGCTTTGTTGTTAGAAAAGCCTTTAGAGATTAGTAAAATATCTAGGTAAAGCCGTTGCTATAGAGACAATAAGCCGTGATCTTAATATGTTTGACACCAAGCAGTGTGAGACACTTGAAAGCAATGACTGTAACAGTGCATCACTTTCTGGTGGGTCTCACCAAAAGTCGCGATTCATGATTGCATGGTTCTCCCAAATTAGTACTGCTATCCACCATCGAGAAAAGCAACTGAAGAAGTACTAAATGTTCGGTAAGGAGTTCGACCAGTACTATATCGAGGAATTTAACTATATCGACATAATATGACCCAACCACCTATGGTGGTCGAATTTTACATATAAGAATATATATATATATATTGACATATAACAAGTTTTGCATGATTAGTGCATGTTGCATAAATTTTAATTCTTTTGTGGGTGGACTGCAAAAGTCGAAGTAATACCCTGTACAAAATTGTTGATGTTGCTAAGCGATAACGTATTGATGACCGCTGTTTATCAGTGATTAGGGAGCAACCAGAAGACCACAGTGAGTCGGTGATGTGAGAAGCGTATTAATGGGTTAGACTCAATCATTTCCTGTGGAAGCTGAGTGAGCTAAAAGGGCGAGTGTGACCATACCACCTATTGTGGTCGAATTTTACATTAATACGGTTATAATATAGCTGGGTTAGAGCTTTTATTATGTAAACTATCCCGGGAAATTCTTGATTACCTTGCTAACTCCATTCGTGTGGTCAATGACGCAAACCAAAACAAGGAAAAATGACTTCAGCCGAGGGGATTTGAGATTGATAATAATATTTTGATACTAATATTGTTTTGCTAATAAAATCATGTAATTCGAAAGAATGTTAGTGAAAGACTGTTACACCGAGGGAAGTACATGATCCTGACTTCAGCCTCCCAAGTATCATCGGCGTGAGAACCACCTCGACGTAAAAGTTCCTTTGAGGAGTGATTATGTAAGATTGGTACTGGATCAATTAGAAGAGAAGAAGATGGGATTACTCGTTGGCTTGAATTGACCTGAGAGATCCAGATCCCAACCCGATTATATAAGCTTATGCACGAGCGATTCTGAACAGTTAGACGACGAGTCTCGACAGAAGAGAGTCTAAATGGTCTCCTAGTGACGATTCTCACAGGTTGAAAACGCGGATTTGTTTTCCTAATTTCCTGATTGTAAACTGGCCTTCAATAGAATTTAAATGCTCACTGATTCCACCTCCATCACGCAGCACTCCCACTGTGACCAGTCGCCTGACTGCCAAGCCGACAAGAAATAGAAATAGAGAGGAAGAAAGCATAAGATCGTTGTGGCTGACAAATTCTCGAACTAGTTGTTGACTAATTCGTGTTTATTACGAAAAAGTGTATTTCGGAACTCCAGGCGACTGTGTCTCTTGGTGAGAGCGTTATCGGACGCAGATGATGCGACACGTGACGACTGAATTGATTTGATTTTAACTACTACTTATCCTTGTTCCTGCTTTATTAAAACTCTGTAGTTATATATTTTACTGTTAATATAATTTTTATAAAAAAAATAACGACTGGAGTTTTAACTTGTATCTTGTTTAACATTGCTATCGAACCGGATGATCAACTTGAGTTATTTTTTTCAGGAGACATTAGAACAGGAGTGCCTACCTTAGTCCTGTGAGAAGGTTGTGGCCTGCGAATCAAAAAATTACAACGTAGTGTGGCCGAACCTATCTCACTGACCTTGCGGCTTTTCTTGTTGAAATAGAATAACCAGACTTCCTCATCAAACGTGTAAACGATCAATGCCAAGCTGGTTGTGAGAGTTGTTCTTGGTGACCAGAATAGCTGCTGAAATTTTTAGGTGTTTTGTGGTCGAAACCGCATAAAACTGAACTCGTATAGCGGTGAACACTCTTCAGGGTCTTCATCGTGTTATATAGACAAGAGTAAACCGTGCGTCCGGATTTTTAAATGTGTCGGGATGAGTACCGGTGTATTTCACATGCCTGGCACCGAGTAAGTTTGAAAAATAATCGCGTATATTACCACAATTATTTGGCTATTGATACAATTCTCTATGAGTTTGACGATGGCACGTTTTCTCGGGTGAAATAGGCAATGTAGATGGTCGAAGATATATTTTCTTGCTATCAAATCCTGACTAATGAGACTATCATTCAGTTTTAGACATCACATCGACGACAGCTTTGTGTTTTACTTTGACAGAATATATGATTGACGTGAACTGTGAAATGCAGTTAAATCTCACGGGAAGTATATTCAACGAAAGTTTTGCAGAGAAAAATTATCAGAGATTTGTGTTCGGTTAGAATAATGACGTTCCGGTGGGTATCGTGTGTCGAACATCTTTTATGATTAGGTATATAGGCAAAGGTTCGCTGGAAATATGCTATACTGTGACTTTGCAACGCAACCAGTTTATGTTGTGCGTCCTACTAGTATTCTATCACCAGCGCCTTTGCATAGATTGATTGTTGTAGGAAAGTAAAGCTGGGCACTAGGCAGTCTTGTATTGCTTGTATCTTCTCAGTCAGAAGAGTGATTCCGTTGTCGACTGCATTGTGGCTGACAAATCGATGTGCTGTGATCCGCATTTAACTTTTTCCAGATTAACTCAAATGCCGTGGCCTGTTAAACCGCGAAATACTGCATTCAGATTCCGCTCGTAAATAGCAATGTCTGTGATGGCTATCTTGATGTTGCGTCATTAAATACATATATAATAGAGCAGCCAGAACTACATCTCCAGCGGTTGATTTGTACTGTGTTGCGAAATACGAAATGCATGTAAGGAATTCATATAACCCATAAGAGGTTGCAACTGTAGTCTTGGAAATGTCATCCTGAGCAACCAAAACTTAATAGCATGTCTTGGTTAGATTAATTGTTGGAAAAATATCCACTCCTTGAAGACCTGAGACGAAATCATAGATATAATCTGTTCAGTGGCGGCTCGTGCCTGGAGCTGTGGAACTGCAGCACCCCCAATCATTTCTACTCAATATTATCGATACACGGTAAAAATAATACGTTTATTTTTTCCTTTCTATGTGATAATATATCATATTAATAATAATAATAATAATAATAATAATAATAATTATATATATATATATATATATATATATATATATATATATAATCCTGAAGCTTAATGTCGATAACTGTCCCCATATTCATATAAGTATAAAAGTAAAACTTTGCTTGGAGCTGCCAAATTCACAGTTACACATTCTTAGCGAAGTTCGCTTATACGCATGCCCGCTTCAGACGGCGAATGAAAGCTAAGTTGGAACAGTCGTTTTTGCAGTTCCAAACGCTCGTGAAAACCGGTGTTTGCGTGTTTTCGCTTATATTATTATTTTTTATAAGGCTTGTTTACAAATGTTTTGTTTTTATTATTATTAAAAAGTGTAAAGTGTTCTTGTAAATAAATATCCCCCTTAAAAAAATTCTCACACTTTTAAATGCGATTTAAGCAGACAAAAATATACAATATGCGAAACTTTTTTTTTTTTTTAATTAAAAGTGTTTGGGCTTTTTACCCGTAAAGCTACCAACGTAACTAATGTTATTTTTTCACGTACGGCTTATTTTGTTTGTGTTTTTATGTAGTTTGAAATCTATTCATTTTGTGGTAGTTGAACTTTACAGAATAAAAAATATGTACATTTTTTTCTATAGAAAAGCGAAGAAAATTTTATTTTTTAAAAATACATTTTAGTTAAAAAATGTTTTTAAATGTTCCTATTTACAATGCCTCCCCACGGGACAGAGTTAGACACCAGGGTCGTTTTTTTAACGTGGAGAAAAGGAACAAAAATAAAAAGTGTCTCAGTCGTGAAGGACTTCTCCTCCACCGACAGAGAACAAGAAATTGAAGTGAAGCATCTGAAGAACAGACACTACACCTTGATCTTGGACAAAAGGAAAACTGTTATCCAATAAAACCATTTTTAAATGGTAAACTCCTAACTTTACCATCGTGTGCAAGCAAGTAAATTTCAAAGATTTTGTTTTTATGAAAAAATAAATTATTAAAAAATTGTAAATAAAATGTATTTAAAAAAATGTTTTTCGTTTGTTTGCCTGCGGAAAAGCCCATAAAATTTATTTAATCTGTAAAGTTCAAAAGAAATATATTTGTATATTTTTTTATTACTCTGTAAAGTGTACACAATTTAAAATAGTATTTTTTTATTAAAATGTTTTTGCGTATTATCCCTTTTTTGACGGCTTATAATGGCAAAGTTAAAAAATATTTGTATTAAAAAAAGACAATTTTAATGGCAAGCTTATTTTGTTATACGCCTATTTTTAATTAACATAAATAAAAACGTTTTTAAATAGTAAAACTATTTTCGTTAATAAAAATCTGTTATCTAAAAGTTATAAAAGTACGATTACACTCAGTTAGAACCCGGTTCAGTTGAATCGCAAAAAGAGGATCACGTAAACATTGTATTCCTTCTACCCTAATTAATATTCTACTAATAGACTGCCTAGTACTTACCTTTCCCAACACAATTGATATAAAAGAATTTAACCATGGCCTCCTTGCATCCCCAAGAAATAACTTCTGTGACGGTAAGTGAACTTCAACAGATTGAGTTTTCACAGCTGCCTCTCCATGATAAAGTTGAAATTAAGAAAAGAGGCCGTTCAACGCATGATATTCAAATATCTCAGTCAGGCATTAGCAACAACAAAGTGTATATTCGTAGCTTTAATTTTCACTGGTACCAACGGAAAAGTTGGCTTTGCGGCTGTGAACTAAAAAAGGCATTGTTCTGCTTTCCTTGTTTGTTGTTTGGGAGTGATGTAACGTGGACAAAAGATGGTTTCAGAACTATTAGCAAAATGAAAGATAGAACTGAAAAGCATGAGAAGTCAAAGGAGCACGTTGACAATGTAGTTTCCCTATCAATTTTGGGGACCGTAAATATTAAAGAAAAACTTAGTGAGGCCTACAGACTTTCAATCAATCATCATAACATGAATGTTAAGAAGAACCGTGAAATTTTATCTAAAATAATAGATTGTATTTTCTTTTGTGGGAACTTTGAAACTCCCTTACGAGGACATGATGAAAAAGATGATTCAGTAAATCCAGGTGTATTTAGAGGATTAGTAAATTTTGCATCTAAATTAGATCCAGATTTAAAGAATCACTTAGAAACCAGTAGTGTCTTCAAAGGTGTTTCCAAGACCATTCAGAATGACATACTTGACTGTCTTTTACAAATATACCGTGATGAAATAAGGGCAGAAATTAGCAAAGCTTCCTTTGTAGCTGTCATGGCTGACGATACAACAGATGTGTCTGAACATACACAAATGATCATTGTTTTACGGTACGTCTTGGATGAAAAAATACTTGAACGCTTTTGGGGATTCTTTATTCCAGAAAACCAAACCGCTGATGGAATATCAAAATATATTCTACAACAATTGGATATAATCCTTCAAGGGAATCGCCAAAAACTGATAGCTCAGACATTTGATGGTGCAAATGTCATGAAAGACAAAAAAGTTGGTGTTCAGGCGAAAATAAAAGCAGTTTATAGTAATGCACATTTCATTCACTGTTATGCGCATCAACTTAATTTAATAATGAGGAATGCAGCAAGCATTACACGAAATGCTAGAATATTTATCTCTAACATTTTGGCTATTCCGACTTTCTTTTCTAGATCACCACAGCGTCTGTCCATTCTCAAGAAACATCTGGATGTAAGCATTCCACGTCCATCCGCCACGAGGTGGAACTTTAACATACGGACCATAAATAGAGTTCATGAAAATGTTCAAGCATTAAAAAAATGTCTCACTGCAATTCAGTCAACATCATATGTAGATGAAACCGTTGCAGAAGCGACAGGAATTCTGAAATATTTGAACGATGAAGATTTCATATTTTGGTTAGAGCTATTTCATCAAATTATGTCTCATGTTGAAATTATTTATAATCAAATGCAATCTCGGGAAATTAGCACATATAAAGTCAATGAATACATAGCAAATTTCAAAACTGCTATAAGATAAGAAACTCCAAATACTGTGAAAATCCTTCACAAACACTCAAGGCCGAAGCTAAAGAACTGTGTGACTATATATCTGTTGATATAACGGACAGATATTCTTCAACTAAACATTTAATAAATTGTTTAACAAGAAAAGCTTTGCTAGTTTTAAGAAAGAACTACCTACAGAAGAGATATCCTTGACAACTGAAGCATATCCCATGATTGACAAACAAAAGCTTGAAACTGAGTTAGAAATATTTTATAGTAGGTCAGATATCCATGAGTATTGCAAAGTAATTGATCTCCTGAAATTTATTTTGGAAAACAATTTAAACGATGTTCTTAGTGAAATCACAAAACTCATAAAAATTATCTTGACAATTCCCATGACTACACCAGAGGCAGAACGTTGTTTTTCAACTCTGAAAAGAATAAAAACTTTTCTAAGGAGCACCATGGGTTGCGAAAGACTAAATGCACTTGCAGTGCTTTCAATTGAAAAAAAAAGTTCTTCAGCAGTCATTCAGAAGTTAAGGAGAAAATTATCAATCTTTTCTCACAAATTAAAACAAGAAGAATGGAATTTACTTTCAAATAAATATAAGTAAGCTATTCCAAATATTTACATCTATTTAGAATTCCTTTAAGTTATTGTATTTTTATACGTGTGCATACGTATAAATTATGTATATTTTTTTATGTTTGTTTTATTTTTACACAATATTAAAACAATACGCATTTTTTAAACAGCACCCCCACTAATCTTAGGCACGAGCCGCCACTGAATCTGTTTGTCTTGAAGTTATAAAGTCGTCGATTATAGGCATGGTACAGGTATTACGCTCTCTATACGTCACACAGTTTCTGCCGAGCTCAGAATGATTCATCAGAGAAGATGCCTTTCTTTCCTAAGTTAGCTTGTGTTAAGGTAATTGTTGTGAGAATATGCCGACTGTCTGGTATTTGATGCAAGATCTACAGATATCTCTGGCCAAATGGATTGCTAATCTCGATTGCGTTTTATCTCGTCTAGATAGCTGTTATTCTTATACTTATTATATCTACGAACAAAATCTTCAACTAATATAAATAGGCAGATTGTCTGGTACGAGGAAATATGCAACAAGTGTAACATGGCCGATATATTTTCACTCGGGCTGAACACGTAGTATGCAGAGTCAGTCGCAAAGGAACAAAAACGGAAAGAAATTCAACTCATCTATTTTTTTTTTGTTGTAATAAAAGGCATTTATTCGTGGTATTTTCCAGACTATGCCTGCATCTTGCTTTTACATGTCTCTTCGTTCGCCATGTGGTTAACAAAACTCTGCTGTCAAACATGTGCTTTTTCTCCTTCTGTGTCGACACGTCTGCTTGCCACCAAGTTTTCAAAGGCCCTGTTTTGCTTGTACTGTTCCGATTTGTACCCTCTTAGTTTTCCTTCTTTTACTGCTATTATTGCTTCAGTTCTTCATGTTTCTTGTTTAGTCTCTCCATTTTTATTCTTTTCTGTTTTGTCTTGAGAGTTTCCACACCATGTTTATCATTTTGAGTTCTTTTTTAGTTTGTTGCTTTGAGTTTTCAGCCTGAATTTCTATTCAGGTTTTGTCAGTCCATTGCCTTACCCTGTTACTATTCACTATTATTATTATTATTATTATTATTATTATTATTATTATTATTATTATTGACTGGGACTTGCTCACTGGACACAATCGGAGGTGTTCCATAGAGTCTGGGTGATAACAAGTCTCGTCTGATTTCCAGTACTCGCCGTCTCTTTCGATAACTTTTGCAAATGAATTTGCATTATCGCAATAGCATTTTGTCATTGACTTCTCACTGGCAATGACCATTGATCATTACTGGTAATGACCATTGATCTCAATCCTCTTCGCACTCATCCAGTGGAGGTCTGATTAGCGCTTTCTCTCCTCGGTCCTTCTATCCTCCTCAACCTTTCTATACTATTTGGTTCCATGTCGGTTTACCCCGGCATTATATGAGACGGAGGGGGGGGGTAATTTACGATTAGACAATTTCAGTTTTCTTGTTTCCATGTAGTAAAGAAGACAATATGTTTGTTCTATTTAAAGCAGTATTATTTTTATTATATAAATCGTAAATAAATTCAAAAATAATTAAAATGTAAGCTGTTATTTTTAATGTCCTCGGAGCACTAGTATAATACACGACACACTGTGCAATCTTCTAGTATTATTATCCTTATCGCTCCGTCCGTTATCATGCTGTGCATCCCTAAAAAAGGAAAGTGGGATATTCCAAATAAACCTTGTCACCCACCATTGAAATATTTAAAAAAAAAATTGGTGTCGCTGTTGAGGCAAAGCTAATAAAAATGATTTGTCTTTCTTGGCCTTTTGGCTAAGATCAAAGTGTAGTATCTGTTCTTCAGGTGCTACATTTCGATTTCTTCTCTTAACGACTAAGACAATTTTTCTCCACGTTAAAAAAAACGACCCTGGTGTCTAAATCTGGCTCGTGAGGAGGCATTGTGAATAGGTACTATGTTTAATGTAACAAAGTGTTAATATTAAAAAAGTAACTGGAAAAAGTTATTTCTGATTTAATTACAAAATGCCCAGGAAGTGTTACTCCTGATTAATTATAAAATGCCCTGAAAAATATCCGTTCTGATTTTTTTTTTTTTTACTTGCCTCCCCACAAGGGTGGAATTGGACATGAGGTCGATTATAAATTTAGAGGGAAACCAGCTCCCCAAAACGGGCTCTCTGGTCAATAACAAAAATAAGAATTGTATCAGTAATGAAGGATTTCTCCTCCATTAACCAAGACCAAAAAATGGGGGGATTTAAGTCACTGGAATGCTGAAACTGATAGTACACTCAGACATTCATGTTGAAGCAACGGTTACCTAATCTCTACCCGTGTTAATGTTTTTATATATTACTTTTGAAGAGCTGCAGAAACAGTTTATGATTTAAACATTACTTTTAATCAAGTATATTTTAAACAGTGGGGTACGGGATATGAAGTCAGTCCCGGAAATTACTCAAACCGTTTACGATTTAAACATTACTTTATTTCATGTATATTTTTAACATATTTATGAAGTCGGTTCCGGAAATGGGAGCGACATAGTGGGTTAAAATCATGAAAATTATTGTCGAAATTAGTAACATATCAAAGAATTATAAAAATGATGAAATGTGCGTTACTTGATTTGTGTGTGTGTAATGATATAATAAGCCCAGACAATACATCAAATATATTATATAAGTAGGAGTGAGAGGCATAATGTGGGCTTTTAATTATAACAAATATTGTCGAAATTAGTAACATATCCAGAATTATGAACAAAGATTAAAGGGTTAATCGCGTGTGTGTTTATGATAAAATAATCAGCCCAGGAAATATATCAAAGTAATTATGTAAGTAAGAGAGGGCGATAAGGATGGTTTAAATTATGAAAAATAATTGTCAAAATTAGTAACATATGCAAGAATTATGAAAAATGATAATATATAATTTAATGCATTAGTGTGTTTGCAATGAAATAATCAGACCAGACAATATATCAAAGATATTATTTGAGTAAATGGGGCGATGATGTGGGTTAAAATGATGAAAAATGATTGTCGACATATCCAAGAATTATGAATAATGCCAAAATGTTAGTTAATTATTTGGTGTGTTTGAAATGAAATAATCATCCCAGATAATATATCAAAGTTATTATGTTTGTAGTGGGTGGTTAATAATGTGGGTTAAAAATAATTGTCGAAATGTGTAACATATCAAAGAATTAAGAAAAATGATGAAGTGTGAGTTAATTGATAGTTATGTTTTTTATGAAATAATCAGCCCAAAAAATATATCAAAGTATTTTTTTAGTAAGAAAGGGCGACGAGGATGGTTTAAATTATAAAAAAAAATTATTGTCGAAATTAGTAAGATATCCAATAATTACGAAAAATGACGAAATATGATTTGATTGGTGTGTTTATAATAAAATAATCAGCCTAGACAATATATCAAAGTTATTATATAAGTAAAGGGGAAGAAGATAAGGAGAGCTTAAATTATGAAAAATTATCGTCGAAATTAGTAATATATCAAAGAATTACGAAAAATGATGAAATATTGGTTAATTGATTGGTGTGTTTGTAAGGAAATAATCAGCCTAGACAATGTATCAAAGTTATTATTTAGTAAAGAGGGAAGGGCGAAAATGTGGGTTAAAATTATGAAAAATGATTGTCGAAATAAGTAACATATCCAAGAATTATGAAAAATGATTAAATGTGATTTCATGCATTAGTGTGTTTGTAATAACATAATAAGCCCAGACAATATTTCAGAGTTATTTTTTTATTAAGAGAGGGCGATAATGTGGGTATATTATGAAAAATGATTGTCGAAATTAGTAACATACCCAAGAATTATGAAAAATGATGAATTGAGGTTAATTGATTAGTGTGTGTGTAATGAAATAATCCGCCCAGCAAATGTATCAAAGTTATTATTTTAGTAAGGTTGGGCGACAACGTTGGTTTAAATTATAAAAAAATATTGTCGAAATTAGTAACATATCCAAGAATTACAAAAAATGATGAAATGTGAGTTGATTGATGTATGCGTTTGTAATGAAATAATCAGCCTAGAAAATATATCAAAGTTATTATTTTAGTAAGGTGTGTGATATGGTGAGTTTAAATGATGAAAATTATTGTCAAAATTAGTACTATATCCAAGAATTATTTTAAAAAAATGATGAAATGTGAGTTAATTAATAGTTGCGTTTTTTTTTAATAAAATAATCAGTCGATACAATATATCAAATTTAATATTTTAGTAAAGGGAGAGGCGATAATGTGGGTTGAAATCATGCAAAATTATGGTCGAACATAGTAACATATTCAATGATTATGAAAAATGATAAAATATGAGTTAATTGACCGGTGTGTTTGTAATGAAATAATTAGCTCATGAAATATATCAAAGTTATTATTTTAGTAAGGGGGCAGTACAGTTTAAATAAAAAACTAGAATAATATGATTGTGCCTTCATTAATGCTGAATAGAACGCTCACAGCATGTCCAGCAACAATATATTGCATAGGAAAAATGCTGCTGTGGAATTTTCACAGGTCCCGCTAGTTATTATTATTATTATTATTATTATTATTATTATTATTATTATTATTATTATTATTATTATTATTATAATATAATGAAACGATTTTAGTGGAGGCGAACCTTCCCAGCATCAAGACAAAAGCTACCAAGCTGAGAATCATAATCATAGAGAAGTCGTTGCAGTAACAGTGAGTAAATCCATGTTACCAGAAAGCCATAACAAAGGTCCGGCAAGGTACGAAGAAGACTAACTGTAAAGAGAAGGCGCATGCAACTTGGCACTCCATTTTCAGATCAACGCAACTTCTACCTTCGCCAGACCTCTACCTCCTTGGATCGAGACAGGTAACCATATCTTCGAGAGGACCAGGGAAAGTCATGGCATGTGGGAGCCGAGAAAAGTGAGTTCTACAAAAACTAGAGGATGGCTGAAACACCTACGACCTCGTCATCTACACAGACGGATCAGCAACAAGCGGTGGTGGAATCGTCATCAGCCCAGGCTATCCGAGTGACTCCTGGGTTCACCACTCTTTCGCCATACTAGCGGAGATCAAGGCACTCAAGAAGGCATTCGAAATCATCCTTGTTGAAGAGCATCTTCAAAATGCCAGCATAATCAGTGATAGTCTATCAGTTATGCAACGCCTCCAGTCCTTACAACAGTCAAGTCACTCAACAACGACGAGCAGCAAATCCTCTGACTCCTCTCCGACCTTCAAGCGTAAAGTCACCAGTTAACCTTCACTCGGTTTCGTCGGTAATGAATTGACTGCTGTGCAAGTCAAAAAGGGTACGCTAAAACCAGACTGAAATCCACTACCGTTATGAGTCGGCCAACAAAGCGGTCATATGACACCGGGCATCTCACGATAGCATTAAACGCATCTAGAGTAACCAAGAGGAGGAGCTCAACAAAAACGATCATGTCACAGTAGCCTAAAAAGCGGTTACTACCCGGAATTTAAATATTGGTTCACTAAAACCATCCGCGCGGTAAAATGCGGCGTGATGACAAAGAGTGTGGGGCATGCCATCTATGATGGTTCCCGCATTCACTGCACTCTAGTTGAACAATCGCGCACAGACACCCTCTATAATTAGACCCCATCTTTTTCCTGGCCATTGGGGAGAAGTGGGTCTCCAGTGTCTACACTAACTGTAAAGAACTAATCCCAACAAGCACCAGCAGCAGAAAAAGATCTCTGTAAAATAGTCGATTTTATTTATTGAAATTCTTAATAATCATTAGTCAATTCTATTGAAATACTAACTTTTACTTCGTTACCGATACTGAACTTCATCTAATCAGAGAGTTCGAGTCGGGCACCTACATAAGCTAAAAACCTGATCACAGCCAGCAGTGAGAGACTGAACTTGTCACACGATCTTATGTCAGTCACAACATTATGTCATTTACTGATATACAGATTCATTGCGTGCAAACTAACTCTAGCTTTGGCCACTTGGCTAGGTATTTAAGCAAAGAACATTGGACACAGTCATTGACTCCTAAATATAGCGACAGCTTATACACACAGCTTTAAAAATTGAATTATACACAGGTCAACATAAACATCGTCTAGAACATTTAAACTCATGTTTGATCAATCGTAAATAAAGCTAATATATTTATGTATTGATATATTAATGTATGGATAACTTTTATGCATTGATACCATTTATGTATTGATATATTATTGATGGATAACATTTATGTATTGATAACATTTATGTATTGATATATTTATGTATTGATATATTTATGTATGGATAACATTTATGAATTGATAAGGTTTATGTATTGATATATTATTGTATGAATAACATTTATGCATAGATAACATTTATGTATTGATATATTAAGGTATTGATAACATTTATGTAGTGAAAACATTTATGTATTGATAACATTTATGTATTAGTATCATTATTGTATTAATAACATTTATGTATTGATATATTTATGTATTGATATATTTATGTATGGATAACATTTATGAATTGATAAAATTTATGTATTGATATATTATTGTATGAATAAAATTTATGCATAGATAACATTTATGTATTGATATATTTATGCATTGATATATCTATGTATTGATATATTTATGTATAGATAACATTAATGTATGGATAATATTTATGTATTCATGACATTTATGTATTAACATATTTATGTATTGATAACATTTATGTATTGATGTATTTATGTATTGATATATTTATGTATTGACACATTTATGTATTGATAACATTTATGTATTGACATATGTATGTATGAATAATATTAATGTATTGATATACTTATGTATTGATAATATTTATGCATTGATATATTAATGTATTGATAACATTTATGCATTGATAACATTTATGTATTGATATATTTATGTATTGATATATTCATGTATTGATATATTTACGCATTGATAACATTTATGTATTGATAACATTTATGTATTGATACATTTATGTATTGATACATTTATGTATTGATAACATTTATGTATTGATATATTTACGTATTGATAACATTTATGTATTGATAACATTTATGTATTAATATATTTATGTATTGATAACATTAATGTATTGATATATTTATGTATTGATATATTTATGTATTGATACACTAATGTATTGATATATTTATGTATTGATATATTTATGTATTGATAACATTCATGTATTGATAAGATTTATGTATTGATAACATTTATGTATTGGTATATTTATGTATTGATAAAATTTATGTGTCGATCACATTTATATATTAATAACATTTATGTATTGGTAACATTTATGTATTGAAAACATTTATGAATTAATAACATTTATGTATTGATATCATTTATGTATTGATATCATTTATGCATTGATATATACAGGTATTGATAACATTTATACATTGATAACATTTATGTATTGATATATTTATGCATTGATAACATTTATGTATTGATCACATATATGTATTGATATATTTATGTATAGATAATTGTAATGATTTGATATGTTCATGCATTGATAAGAATTATGTATTGATAACATTTATCTATTGATGACATTTATCTATTGATAACATTTATATATTGATAACATTTATGTATGTAAAACATTTTTGTATTGATAACATTTATATATTGATATATTTATGTATGGATAATATTTATGTATGGAAAGCATTTATGTATTGAAACATTTATATATTGATATATTTATGTATGGATAACATTTATGTATGTAAAACATTTATGTATTGATAACATTTATATATATATATCTTTATGTAAGGATAATATTTATGTATGGAAAACATTTATGTATTGATATATTTATGTATTGATATATTTATGTATTGATGTATTTATGTATGGATAACATTGATGCATTGATATATTTATGTATGGATAACATTTATGTATTGATAGCATTTATGTATTGATATATTTATGTGTGGATAACATTTATGTATTAATAACATATATTTTGATAAGATTTATGTATTGATGTGTTTATGTATAGATAACATTTATTTATTGATATATTTATACATTTATATATTTATGTATTTCTTACATTTATGTTGTGATAACATTTATGTATTGATATATTTGTGTATGGATAATGTTTATGTGTTGATATATTTATGTATTGATATATTTTTAAATTGCTAACATTTAGGTATTGATAACATTTATGTGTTGATCATTATATTTATGAATTGATATATTTATGCATTGATAACATTTATGTATTGATAACATTCATGTATTTATAACATTTATGCATTGATAACATTCAGGTATTGATAACATTTATGCATTGATAATATTATTTATTGATATATTTATGTATTGATAACATTTATGTATTGATAACATTTATGTATTGATAAAATTTATGTATTGATAACATTTATGTATTGATATATTTATGTATTGATAACATTCATGTATTGATATATTTATGTATGGATAATATTTATGTATCGATAACATTTATGTATTGATATATTTATGTATTGAGAACATTAATGTATTAATATATTTATGTATTGATATATTTATGTATTGATACACTAATGTATTGATATATTTATGCATTGATATATTTATGTATTGATAACATTAATGTATTGATAAGATTTATGTATTGATAACATTTATGTATTGGTATATTAATGTATTGGTAATATTTATGTATTTAAAACATTTATAAATTTATAACATTTATGTATTGATATCATTTATGTATCGATATAATTTATGCATTGATATATACACGGATAGATAACATTTATACATCGATTACATTTATGTATTGATATATTTATGCATTGATAACATTTATGTATTGATCACACATATGTATTGATATATTTATGTATGGATAACATATATGTATGTAAAACATTCATGTATTGATAACATTTATATATTGATATCTTTATGTAAGGATAATATTTATGTATGGAAAACATTTATGTATTGATATATTTATGTATTGATATATTTATGTATTGATATATATATGTATGGATAACATTGATGCATTGATATATTTATGCATGGATAACATTTATGTATTGATATATTTATGTATGGATAACATTTATGTATTGATAACATTCATGTATTGATATATTTATGTGTGGATAACATTTATGTATTAATAACATATATTTTGATAAGATTTATGTATTGATGTGTTAATGTATGGATAGCATTTATGTATTGATATATTTATGCATTTATATATTTATGTATTTCTTACATTTATGTAGTGATAACATTTATGTATTGATATATTTTTGTATGGATAATATTTATGTGTTGATATATTTATGTATTGATATATTTATAAATTGCTAACGTTTAGGTATTGATAACATTTATGTGTTGATCATTATATTTATGCATTTATATATTTATGCATTGATAACATTTATATATTGATAACATTTATGTATTGATAACATTTATGTATTGATAACATTCAGGTATTGATAACATTTATGCATTGATAATATTATTTATTGATATATTTATGTATTGATAACATTTATGTATTGATAACATTTATGTATTGATAACATTTATGTATTGATATATTTATGTATTGATAACATTTATGTATTGATATATTTATGTATGGATAATATTTATGTATTGATAACATTTATGTATTGAAAACATTTATGTATGGATAATATTTATGTATTGATATATTAATGTATTGAAAATATTTATATATTGATTACATTTATGAATTGATATATTAGTGTATTGAAAATATTTATGTAATGATAACATTTATGTATTGATATATTTATGTATTGATATATTTATTAATTGCTTAAATTTATTTATTGATACCATTTATGTATTCATATATTTATCTATTGACATATTTATGTACGGATAACATTTATGTATTGATATATTTACGCACTGATATATTAATGTATTGCTAACATTTACGTATTGATACCGTTTATGTATTGATATATTTATGTATGGATAACATTTATGTATCCATTACATTTATGTATTGATAAGATTTATGTATTGATATATTTATGTATTTCTAAACTTTATGTATTGATAAAATTTATGTATTGATATATTGATGTATGGGTTGCATTCATGTATTAATAACATTTATGCATTTATAAGATTTATGTATTGATATATTTATGCATTGATAACATGTATATATGGATAACATTTATGTATTGATATATTTATGCATGGATAGCATTTATGTATTGATAACATTTATGTATTGATATATTTATATATTGATACCATTTATGTATTGATAACATTAATTTATTGATATATTTATGCATTGATATATTTATGTATGTATAACATTAATGTATTGATAACATTTATGTATTGATAACATTTATGTATTGATATATTTATGTATTGATAACATTTATGTGTCGATCACATTTATGTGGTAATAACATTTATGTATTGGTAACATTTATGTATTGAAAACATTTATGAATTTATAACATTTATGTATTGGTATCATTTATGTATTGATATCATTTTTGCATTGATATATACAGGTATTTATAACATTTATACATTGATGACATTTATGTATTGATATATTTTTGCATTGATAACCTTTATGTAGTGATCAGATATATTTATTGATATATTTATGCATAGATAATTGCAATGTATTGATATATTAATGCATTGATGAGAATTATGTATTGATAACATTTATCTATTGATAACATTTATCTATTGATAACATTTATATATTGATAACATTTATGTATGTAAAACATATATGTATTGATAACATTTATATATTGATATATTTATGTATGGATAATATTTATGTATGGAAAACATTTATGTATTGATAACATTTATATATTGATTTCTTTATGTAAGGATAATATTTATGTATGGAAAACATTTATGTATTGATATATTAATGTATTGATATATTTATGCATTGATATATTTATGTATAGATAACATTTATGCATTGATATATTTATGTATGGATAACATTTATGTATTGATAACATTTATGTATTGATATATTTTTGTGTGGATAACATTTATGTATTGATAACATATATTTTGATAACATTTATGTATTGATTTATTTATGTATGGATAACATTTATGTATTGATATATTTATGCATTTATATATTTATGTATTGCTTACATTTATGTAGTGATAACATTTATGTATTGATATATTTGTGTATTGATAATAATTATGTGTTGATATATTTATGAATTGCTATCATTTAGGTTTTGATAACATTTATGTGTTGATCATCATATGTATGCATTTATATATTTATGCATTGATAACATTTATGTATTGATAACATTTATGTATCGATTACATTTATGTATTGATAACATTCAGGTATTGATAACATTGATGCATTGATAATATTATGTATTGATATATTTATGTATTGATAACATTTATGTATTGATAACATTTATGTATTGATATATTTATGTATGATAACATTCATGGATTGATATATTTATGTATGGGTAGTATTTATGTATGGATAATAGTTATGTATTGATAACATTAATGTATTGATATATTTATGTATGGATAATATTTATGTATTGATAACATTTATGTGTTGATAACATTTATGTATGGATAATATTTATGTATTGATATATTTATGTATGGATAATATTTATATATTGATAACATTTATGTATTGATATATTTATGCATGGATAATATTTATGTATAGATAACATTTATGTATTGATAACATTTATGTATTGTTATATTTATGTATTGATATCTTTATGAATTGATATATATGAATTGCTTATATTTATTTATTGATAACATTTCTGTATTCATGTATTTATTTATTGACTAATTTATGTACGGATAACATTTATGCATTGATATATTTATGTACTGATATATTAATGTATTGCTAACATTTACGTATTGATACCGTTTATGTATTTATATATGTATGTATGGATAACATTGATACATTTATGTATTGATAAGATGTATGTATTGATATATTCATGTAGTTTTAAACTTTATGTATTGATAACATTTATGTATTGATATATTTATGTGTGGATAGCATTCATGTATTAATAACATTTAAGCATTTATAAGATTTATGCATTGATATATTTATGCATGGATAACATGTATATATGGATAACATTTATGTATTGATATATTTTTGTATGGATAACATTTAGCATTTATATATTGATAACATTTATGCATTGATATATTTATGTGTGGATAACATTTATGTATTGATAGCATTAATGTATTGATATATTTATGTATTGAAATATTTATGTATTGATAACACTAATGTATTGATATATTTATGTATTGATATATTTATGTATTGATATATTTATGTATTGATAACATTAATGTATTGATAACATTTATGTATTGATAACATTTATGTATTGGTATATTTATGTATTGATAACATTTATGTGTAGATCACATTTATGTATTGATAACATTTATGTATTGGTAACATTTATGTATTGAAAACATTTATGAATTTATAACATTTATATATTGATATCATTTATGTATTGATATCATTTATGCATTGATATATACAGGTATTGATAACATTTATACATTGATAACATTTATGTATTGATATATTTATGCATTGATAACATTTATGTATTGATCACATATATGTATTGATATATTTATGTATAGATAATTGTAATGTATTGATATATTCATGCATTGATGAGAATTATGTATTGATAACATTTATCTATTTATAACATTTATCTATTGATAACATTTATATATTGATAACATTTATGTATGAAAAACATTTATGTATTGATAGCATTTATATATTGATATATTTATGTATGGATAATATTTATGTATGGAAAACATTTATGTATTGATAACATTTATATATGGATATATTTATGTATGGATAACATTTATGTATGTAAAACATTTATGTATTGATATATTTATGTAAGGATAATATTTATGTATGGAAAACATTTATGTATTGATATAATTATGTATTGATATATTTATGTATTGATATATTTATGTATGGATAACATTTATGCATTAATATATTTATATATGGATGGCATTTATGCATTGATATATTTATGTATGGATAATATTTATATATTGATAACATTTATGCATTGATATATTTATGTGTGGATAACATTTATGTATTGATAACATGTTTTGATAACATTTATGTGTTGATGTGTTTATGCATGGAAAACATTTATGTATTGATATATTTATGCATTTATATATTTATGTATTTCTTACATTTATGTAGTGATAACATTTATGTATTGATATATTTGTGTATGGATAATATTTATGTGTTGATATATTTATGCATTGATATATTTATGAATTGCTACCATTTAGGCATTAATAACATTTAAGTGTTGATCATTATATTTATGCATTGATATATTTATGCATTGATAACATTTATGTATTGATAACATTTATGTATTGATAACATTTAGGTATTGATAAAATTCAGGTATTGATATCATATAAGCATTGATAATATCATGTATTGATATATTTATGTATTTATAACATTTATGTATTGATAACATTTATTTAATGATATATTTATGTATTGATAACATTTATGCATTGATATATTTATGTATGGATAATATTTATGCATTGATAACATTTATGTATCGATATAGTTATGTATGGATAATATTTATGTATTGATAACATGTATGTATTGATAACATTTATGTATTGATAATATTTACGTATTGGTAACATTTATGTATTGATATATTTATGCATTGATATATTTATGAATTGCTTACATTTATTTATTGATAACATTTATGTATTCATATATTTATGTATTGACATATTTATGTATTGATAACATTTATGTATTGATATATTTATGCACTTATATATTAATGTATTGCTAACATTTACGTATTGATACCGTTTATGTATTGATATATTTATGTATGGATAACATTTCTGTATTCATCACATTTATGTATTGATAAGATTTATGTATTTCTAAACTTTATGTATTGATATCATTTATGTATTGATATATGTATGGATGATATTCATGTATTAATAACATTTATGCATTGATAAGATTTATGTATTGATATATTTATGCATAGATAACATGTATATATGGATAACATTTATGTATTGATATATTGATGTATTGATAACATTTATGTAGTAATAACATTTATGCATTGATAAGATTTATGTATTGATATATTTATGCATGGATAACATGTATATATGGATAACATTTATGTATTGATATATTTATGTATGGATAACATTTATGTATTGATATATTTATGTATTGATAACATTTACGTATTGATATATTTATGTGTGGATAACATTTATGTATTGATAACATTTATGTATTGATATATTTATGTATAGATAATATTTATGTATTGATAACATTTATGTATTGATAAAATTTGTGTATTAATAAAATTTATGTATTGATATATTTATACATAGATAATATTTATGTATTGATATATTTATGTATTGATATATTTATGTATGGATAAAATGTATGTATGTATAACATTTATGCGTTGATAACATTTATGTATTGATATATTTATGTATTGATATATTTATTTATGAATAACATTTATGTATGGATAACAGTTATGTATTGATATCTTTATGTATGGATAATATTTATGTATTGATTACATTAACGTATTGATATATTTATGTATTGATAACATTTATGTATTGATAAGATTTATGTATGGATTATATTTATGTATGCATAATATTTATGCATTCATATATTAATGTATGGATAACATTAATGTATGGATAACATTTATGTATCGATAACATTTATGTATTGATATATGTATGCATTTATAAAATTTATTTGTTGATATATTTATATGTTGATAACATTTATGTATTGATAACATTTATGTATTTATATATTTATGTTTTGATAACATTTATGTACTTATATATTAATGTATGGATAACATTTATGTATTGATCACATTTATGTATGGATATATTTATGTATTGATATATTTATGTATTGATAACATTTACATACTGATAACATATATGTATTGATAACATTTATGTATTGATAATATTTATGTATTGTTATATTTATGTATTGATATATTTATTTATTGATGTATTTATATATTGCTAACATGTATGTATTGATAACATTTATGTATGGATATATTTATGTATTGATTACATTTTTGTGTTGATATATTTATGCATTGATATATTTACGTATTGCTATCATTTATGTATTGCTAACATTTATGTATTGCTAACATTTATGTATTGGTGTATTTATTAATGGATAACATTTATGCATTGATAATATTTATGTATTGATAACATTTATGTACTGATAAAAATTTTTTATTGATATATTTATGTATTCATATATTTATGTATTGATAACATTTATGTAGTGATAACATTTATGTATTGATACCATTTATGTATTGATAATATTTATGCATTGATAACATTTATGTATTGATAACATTTATGTATTGATATATAACATTTATGTATTGATATATTTGTGTATGGATAACAGGTATGTGTTCATAACAATTATGTATTGATATATTTAGGTATTGATAACATTTATGTAGTGATAACATTTATGTATTGATAACATTTCTGTATTAGTATCATTATTGTATTGATATATTTATATATTTATATACTTATGTATTGCTCACATGTACATATTGATAACATTTATGTATTGATATATTTATGTATTGATACAATTTATGTGTTGATAACATTTATGTATTGATATATTTATTTATGGATAACATTTATGTAGGTATAACATTTCTGTAGTGATATATTTATGTATTGATAAAATGTATGTATTGATAAAATTTGTGTATTGATATATTTATGTACTGATAGCATTTATTTATTGATAACATTTATGTATTGATATATTTGTGTATGGATAACATTTATGTATTGATATATTAATGTATTGATCACATGTATGTATTGATATATTTATGCATTGATCACATTTATGTATTGATATATTTATGTATTGATAGCATTTATGTATTGATATATTTATGTATTGATCACATTTATGTATTGATAACATTTATGTATGGTAATATTTATGTATTGATACCATTTATGTATGGATAAGAATTTGTTGTATAATATTCTATTAACTACAGACTTTTCTTGCTGAAAAAGTGAATAAAATATATATTTAAGAAATTTAATAATCAGACTTAGTAGGATAAAACGGATTGATTTTAAAATATAATTTCTGTTTCTTTTTTTTTCCCCCTTTGTATATGTCTTTTTAGAAACTGAAAACGTTATATACAGAATAGATGTATTATTGTTTGGTGTAAATTATGTTAACAAGAGCAAGAAATGATTGGAGGACAGTCAATCCGCTCCACTAACCTTGACGATAATCTTGCACTTTGTGTTATACATATTACAGTAAGAAAAAAGTATATTCTCAAGGTCTCCTGCTCTACCGACAGACAGATTCCATTATTCGAAAAAAAAATGAAAAATCGAAATGTGAAAGGGATATATATATATATATATATATATATATATATATATATGTATATATATATATATATATATATATATATATATATATATATATATATATATAACAGAGAGAGAGAACGAGACAGAGACGGACAGACAGAAAGAGAGATAGAGAGAGAGACAGAGAGTAAGGAGGGAGGGAGAGCGAGTGCGCGCATTGCAATTATGCAAGGCAAAGCTTTTCAGCAGTCGACAAGAGAAGTCGAGATGGGGAAATAAAGTAAATGAAATACTAAAAATACCACAAATAAAGTAAAAGAATCGAATGTTTTGGGATGTGGAGGCGGTTGCTTCGCCTTTGACGTCAGAGAACTTGTGCTGAATTCATGTGCGTAAAACGTAGCTGTGACGTCAATTGAAGCTGGGTTAAACACGTGGGCGGGAGACATCGTCTGTTTTCCGTTCACGCGAAGTAGCAAACCATAATAGATATCATTGTGCATCTAAACACATATTCAATTTTTTTCTGTTAACATTCTACTTTTATACAAAACCTTGTTATTAATGTATAGTAATGATATTAGTAAAAACTATATAGATTATTCTCTCTCTCATTCTCTCTCAATCTTTCTCCTCTCTCTCTATTTCTCTCTCTTTCTATTTCTCTCTCTCTCTCTATTTCTCTCTCTCTCTCTCTCTCTCTCTCTCTATATATATATATATATATATATACACACACACACATACACACATACAGCTGTTTCAAACAAAATAACAGCTGGTTCGTCAGTTACGACTGAATTCCTTGACCTTTTGGCTAGGAGGAAAGTGCAGTATCTGTTATACTGAGTCTACGCTTCAACGATTAGTGAAGGAGAAATTATTTTCGACCTGGACATTTATTTTCGACCTGAGCATTTTTTTTTTTTCTTCAATCCAGACTGTCCTTAAAGCGGGGCTGGTTTTTCTTTGCATAAAAAAATACTTTGCGTCTAACTCTTGTGGGAAGGTAAGTAAATAGGCACTCATCAGTGTATCCACATGGAGAATCGAAATGCAAACACTATAGCATTTTCAACTTTGATCAGGTCACTCGTCTTATCCTCGGTTGAAGATGGGTGAATAACATCACATGCAACAAGGTAATAAGGAGTAAAGAATACAAACAGTATTGTTTATTATTGTGAATATTGTTTATTATTGTGAATATTGTTTATTATTGTGAATATTGTTTATTATTGTGAATATTAAGTTGAGCTAGATGAACTCTAATCGTCTAATTTTCTTGTTGGGATGGCTACAATGTAAATAAAGAAACAAGTCTCCTTCGTCTAGTGTTGGAGTCTTCAAAATATAATCGGACACTTACTTGTTAATAGAGCTACCTTTCTGATGCTCAAAGTGCAGTAAACGCGCACGACCCTAATTCTGTGTGGCAATACCTTTAATTGGTTAGTCGGCCGTTCGTTGTTAAACTCTGTGGTTGAGTTTTCGTAGGTGCTCTAGTGAATGACTGGTATATCGCTTCTCTCCATACAGTTCTGTGTCGGATTCAGGGTAAATCTGAAATCAACTGCATTTCAATTCGACATGCTATCAACAATTAGGGATAATTCGAAGATTGTTTTCTTATAAACGAGAATAATTTATTCATAAGATATTTCGAGTACACTTCGTGCAAAGAAATATATAACTATTCAGGTGGTTTTAACGATTTCAAGATGCAGGATTTTTTCAACTTCGATTCTTTCAGATGGTTACTTAGTCAAAAGAGATGCGTACCATCTTAAGGCCAGCGAGCAAGTCCTTTATCTGCCAAACCAAAAAAGATTTTATAAGATTATAAGATTCCATTTTCCTTCTATTCTCTTTCTTAATCCATATATCTCTATAATTCTCTTTTCTTTTTTTGTTTCACTCTTTCGAACCCCTTTTCTCATCTGCTAACAAAAAACAAACGGTTTTATGAATTTATGGTTTCACCTTCTCTCTAGGCCAGAATACCTTTTCTTCCTCTGTCGTTTAGAAATTATCATTTCTCCCTCTGATCTCTTTTGTTTCTTTTTTTCTCTTAAACCAATTTTCCTCTTTCCCTCTCTTTTCCTTTGTTCTAAAGAAATTGTATTATCAAACTATGCCGGAGATCGGCCATCCAGCCAAACACCTTTGACAATCTTTCAATGCGTGTTACCAAACCTGAATCAACGAATAGGAAACAAAGTCTGTCCAAAATCCCTCTTTCAATATAACAGATGTCGGCGATAACTTGTTGACATTTTGTTGGGGAGCTGTCATCTCAATTATCATTGAGAAGCCTATTTTTCTTCCATTTTTTTAAAACACATAATGTTCTGTTAAAACATCTGGATTCTTCGACCAATGTCAACACTCCCGATAGCACCTAATCCCCGTGATCACAAGCAAGACAATACGTTGCTGTCCGGATGCATGAAAATCATGTTACAAATTTATATTTCAAATTTTATTTTTTTAAATCTGCCAGTAGTAATTTTTTATCGCCATGTCCAACTGATTTTTGCCGTAGCCGTTGTAAATCTAGATTCAAACCCTTGCACTAAAAATTACGTCATGGTTTGAAGTCGTAGCAAGCAAGATCCCTGGAACAGTCAGACTGTCAATAATAAAAGATTTTTACAAAATATTTACAGATATTTAGCTACTATTGATTGCATTTATGGCTGTCTCTCTAAATTTCTTTAAATAAAAGTCGATTTTCATCGAATTTTATTAATTTTAGAAAACGCATTTCATATTTTATATCCCTCAATCTTAAAACCACGACTTCTGTGTTCAAAACAAACTAATAAAGCATATTTAAGCTTTTTATTAATAAAATAAATGTGTATATTTTTCAAATAAACATACCGTTTTCATTTTGAGAATATACCATAATATCCTGCAAACATGATTGTGTGTATTTGTGTAATAGTGTAAAAATACATACTTATAGCAAGTGAGGTTCACAAATGCTTCCATCACAAAAAATTCGACAGGCTGGCTGTTAGACGAATTTCTTCGATTGAATGAAGCACTTGCGAAAGGTGTCTATTTTGTACTACTGTAAAGCTCTAGGATATTCAGCAGTTATATATGTATGTGTGTGTGTGTGTTTTAGTGCATGTATGTGTATGTGTGTATGTATGTATATATGTTTCTGTGTGTACATCTGTGGATGCATTTTTCAGATTTCATTTTCTGCAAGACTAGCTAATTAGCATAACAAAATGTAATAACAATCGTAAAACAAAAAATTAATTAGTACTCGCGCGAAAGAGCAGGACACAAAATGTTTTAAATTATAATAGAATAACAATAACAAAGACTTTCGCTGGCGAGTATTACTATTGACCGAAGCCAGTTATACAGTCATTTTGAAATTTTCATCTCTATTTTTCTCCTTATATACTGAATATTTGTTAATGAAACCTATATGAAATATGTTCCTTATTAAATTTTAAAGATTTTCTATTCTGAAAGAAGTTTTAAAAAATTTAATCTAAAAAAGTTATTTTAAAGTTTTTGTTAAAAAAAATTAAGGTTTTCTCATTATTCTGACCTGTATTACAAAGAGGGAGTTGCAAAAAATGAGTTGTGGTGTGAGGAGAAATACAAACTGAAACAATGAGAATATTAAGACCTGTAATAATACAAAGAGAGGGTTGCAAAAAATGAGTTGTGGTGTGAGGAGAAATACAAACTGAAACAGTGACAATATATTTAGACCTGTAATAATATAAAGAGGGGGTTGCAAAAATGAGTTGTGGTGTGAAGAGAAATACAAACTGAAATAGAGAGAAGGAGAGTTTTAAAATATAATCTTAAAAAGATAAGATACAGGTTAGAAAAACATTTTATCCAAGGCATGAAAATTCTTTTTACTATAGGCTTTAAAAATAAAGGTACAAGATTCAATTTGAAATTTATTTATCTTCATAGTGCACGTTTATACATTTTACAAAGTAATGTATAAAAATTTAATTTAAATTGAATCAAAAAATTACCTTGGATTTATTTTATGTAATGTACATTTTGTTGCAATTTAAAAACATTATCTTTCATCTAGAAATTAATGATATAGATATAAAATTTTCAATGATTTATTTTTAAGTGCAACAGAATGTACATTACATAAAATGAATCCAAGGTAATTTTTTGATTCAATTTAAATTAAATTTTTATACCTCACTTTGTAAAATTTATAAAAGTGCACTTTGAAGATAAATAAATTTTAAATGAATCTAATTCAGAGGGAGTTAGTGGGGGTGGTTTCCGGGACTAGATAGTGGGTTCGCCTTAAGGTTACCATTAGGCACTTTTGCGTCCAATACAGCCAACGCCTCGCGCTAACTAGTGCTCGGACCAAAAGGCACCTAGATGATAGACTGACCCGGGCGGTGGCAAGTGTGGATTCCCTAGAAGTAACTAGCAAGCGATATGCAGGTAAGGTAGTTAGAGCTAGGTTAAAAAGAGTCTCCAACGAAGCCATGAATATTGACTCTGTTGAGCGTGGGGCCACCTTAAGACGCGGCTCGGACGGGTACATTCAGGAGGTGAAAAACCTGCAAGGGTGCACTCTCGTATCGGCATGAGAGATTTGCAATGGGTTTCGGCAACATTTGATGGAACGCTTCACCCAACTACTCAGACTCCACGGCCAGGAGTTAGGCAGCTATTTAGCTGGTTCGCCTCGCCTTACTGCAGCCCGAGCGGCTAGCTGTGAGGGGATGGTTACGGAGCGTGAGGTCGTTACTGTGTTTAAGCAGGTTGGCTACAACAAATCTCTGGGGCTCGATGGTCTGGCTTACGAACTTGAGGCTGTCGCCCATGTTTGTGCTCCTTCTGACGGGCGTGTTTAACCACTGGTTTGCACAGGGCTCGATCCCTGGGCAGGTAACCAAAGGAATGGTCATGCTTCTGAAGACGGGAGAATGGCATGGCAGGGGGAATCTAGATTACTATAGGCTTATCACTCTGCTTAATGCAGAGTTGAATATTTTGTCCCACGTTCTTGCGAACCGACTGCAGGTTGTTATAGGTGACTTGGTCGAGCCAGATCAGAACTACCCTGTGAAGGGTCGATCAATTGAAAACAACTTGCACTTGGTGCGCACGATCATAGAGGGTTTAGAAGCCGACACAGAAGCCGCACTGATCAATTTAGATCAGTCCAAGGCGTTCGATAGGGTCGACCATGGGTTCTTGAGATCTGTTGTAAAAACCCTCCGGCTTTGGTCTGGACTTCCGCAAATGGATCTGTATCATGATCTCGTGGTAATGGTGTAAGTTAATGGTAGGTTGTTGGAGTCCTTTGGGGTCTCTCAGTCAGTGTGCTAGGGGTGCCCGCTGTCGCCTCTGTTGTATATCCTGGTGTTGGAACCGTTTCTTCACAAGTTAAGGGACGAGACGACTAGACCAGTCTTATGCGGCATAGCTCTACCTGGTGGAAATTTGTGTCCATGAATGCTGATGATGTCACCGTTTTTGCTGGGTGAAGGCTTGATATTAAGGCGGTGATGGAGGCGATTGCTGAGTATGAAGTTGTCACGGGGGGCAGTAATCAATCGCAACAAGTCTATGCCCTGTGGTTGGGCGCCTGGACCGGGGTAAACTTCATTCCAGGTGCGTTCGGCTGGACTGATGGCCCGGTTAAGATCCTCGGAGTATGGTTCGGGCCAGGACTCCAGCTGGACAAGAATTGGTTGGAGGTACAGACGAAGGTCGAGTCGTCAGTGAGGACTTGGATTCGGGGGAAATTGTCCTTGAAGGGTCATGCGGAGGCATGTGAAATGTACGTTTTTCCGCTGATCCTTTATCGCTTGTCTGTTCTTCCCCTGCCTGCGGACCGCTGTTAGGCTTTAGAGCAACTCCTGTTCAAACTCCTTTGGGTGGGAGGAAAGCCATATGTACATAGACAGGTCTGTACACAGAAACTTGGTGAGGGAGGCTTAGGAATGTCTGACTTGTAGAGTCATAAGCATGCCGAGAGATTGGCGTTCCTGAGTCGGACACTGTTAGAGGAAACACATTGGGTACCAGCCATAGAGCAAGCTTTCCCACAGCTCATATCCGCCCCTGCCGTGTTTCCTCACCGAATGCTAAGCCGCCCTTAGGGCATTGCCGGGGTCAAGTGACCTTGCACAGTATAGGAGGAGGCTGTATGAGGATTTAGCAGGGGGAAACCGCAAACGATCTGCTGGTGGACCAGCTGCATCTGTCGAGGAGGTGTGTATTCTCTCGCTGTGGAGTTGGGCGCCAGCCAGTAAAAATGCGTTCTTATATATCTATATATATATATGTATCATGTATATGTATGTATGTATGTATGTATGTATGTATGTATGTATTTCTATGTGAACTATTGAAATCGGTTGTCTCATATAAGGGTATTTATTCGATGGATTACTATACTGTCGAAGTTAGAGTGCACTTTATTAAATAAATTTTTAACCATTAATTAATATAAAGTTTATAGCGTATTAAATTAACTATAGAAAATTAACTGTGACTAAAAAGAAGAAATAGTATCACAGGGCTACAGATACACGAATTCGTAGTTATATGATACATATCTGTATGTGTGAGTATATAGTTATGTGTATGTGTCTATATGCGTGTATATTTATATGTATGGTGTGTGGTTTTAACCTGATTATATGTATATTTATGTGTATATGTATGTATGTACATATATTATTTGTGTATCTATTTATCTATGTATATGTGTGTTAGGTGTGTATTGCATATATATCTCTGTGGGTTTATGTATATATGCATATGTATGTATCTCTATGCATGTTTATATATAATGTAAATACATATATATATATGTGTATGTTTGGATGTATGTATATGTGTATATATATGTATATCGAAAGGTAAATGGAATTATGATCTATAGGTTTTTAGCTTTGTTTTTAGATATTTTAAAACATTTCTAATTGATAGTTTCTTAGTATTGGTATGATCACAGCGGTATATACTTTTATATATCTTTTTCGTATTTCTTTGTTCTTAGAGTAAATACTTCCCCGCAATCTTAAGTAGTGGGTCATAATGTTGAAAATATGCTAATTTTTTTGATACTAACTATTGATTAATCACAGTTAGGCCTGCATGTATGTCGACGATAATTACTTGTATGTTTGTATATATATATATATATATATATATATATATATATATATATGCATGCGTGTGGATATATGTAGATATGTATGTGCATGTATGTGAATGTGTGTATGTGTATATATGTATGTATATATATATATATATGCTTATCTATATGTACATATGTGTGTGTATATATATATATATATATATATATATATATATATATATAGCCAGTAGAGTTTAGTTTCCTAGAAGTACATCCAATGAAACAACATGTGTCTACCAAAGAGTGCTCAATGATTTAATATATATATATATGGACGGTGTATTCCAAGATATAATACGTAAGAGGCAAATAGACCGGGGACAAAACAAACAGGTGGACTGGGCATCTTTGGAAGCTCTCCTAGTGCCGATGAAAAGTAGAGTCAGGAACAGGATCCACACACACACTTATCCTAGTCTAGGCCTTAATAAAGAACTTATTTTCCACTCTAGGTAGTTACTTTGCCTAACTATGCTCTACCCGAGAAGACTGTGTCTTGTCGAAGGGCTGGGTTCCGAAAAAGAGACTCCAGCACCATCCGACCAATAAACACTAGGGCGGGAGCACGAGCTCAAACTTAGCGCCTCGTCGGATGCACAAACTAGTGTTGTGCACCCATCTCCTATCAAAGTCTATGTGGTGCAATATTTCCCAATCAGATTTAATTTTCATTTTAAGTTGATGCTTAAAATAAACAACCAGATCGTGATCCAAAACAGATTACCCCTCATAGACAATGTTCAGACGCGAAACCCACGTCACTAACCTAGCTACAGCTAGGATCACTAGAAACACCAACCGTTTCTACCTACAAAACGGCGGGTCCACATTATCAACAACGTATGCTAAATCAAGTGGCACCGATCGCTTGGGGTCGATGCGAGCCGTTACCTCTCCGACATACTCCCAGAGACTCCGAACTCCGCTGCAATGAAAGAATGCGTGTTCTCTCGTCTCCTCCTACCACACCCTATACGCATACACCTGCATTGAAGTTTACACAATTATATTACACGCACTCACCAACTTGCTTTTTCATCTAGATTGTACACTTTTTCTCTATAAAAAAAACTCGTAGTGAATGCCCTTGAAATCCATAGATCTATCCTCAGATCAAGTAACTACTCCCTCAAAGTTTGTACAGACATATAACGATATATAACAACAACCCCGAACATTCTATTTTCTCAAGAAGTGTAATATTACTAATCTGAAAGAAATACTTGTATAAATATATCTAAACCAAACGAATGATCAAGGAATTAGGCGAAATTCTAAATAATATTTACACGTGGACGGGTGTATGTATGTATTATGTCTATGTGAACTATTGAAATCGGTTGTCTCATATAAGAGTATTTATTCGATGGGATTACTATACCGCCGAAGTTAGAGTGCACTTTATTAAATAAATTTTTAACCGTTAATTAATATAAAGTTTATAGCGTATTAAATTAACTATAGAAAATTAACTGTGACTAAAAAGAAGAAATAGTATCACAGGGCTACAGATACACGAATTCGTAGTTATATGATACATATATGTATGTGCGAGTATATAGTTATGTGTATGTGTCTATATGGGTGTATATTTATATCTATAGGTGCGTGGTTTTAACCTGATTATATGTATATTTATGTGTATATGTATGCATGTACATATATGTATATGTGTATCTATTTATCTATGTATATGTTTGTTATGTGTGTATTGCGTACATATCTCTGTGGGTGTATATATATGTATATGTACGTATGTGTTATGATTTAATTTGTTGTTAAGAGTTATCCCCCTTGGGATTGACATTCATAATAAAAGCGCCCTCTGTTTCATTTTCCCGCTCGATCCTTTCAAGAGCGTACGTGTATTTTACAGTTAATAAAATTGAAGTGAATAGTATCAACAGTTAATAAAACCTTTCTAAAAGGCAATTCTTTACTTACTGATACTATTCACTTCAGTATGTACTTCTATGCATGTTTATATATAATGTATATATATATGTGTGTGTGTGTGTGTGTGTGGATGTATGTAGATGTGTATATATATGTATATCGAAAGGTAAATGGAATTATGATCTATAGGTTTTTAGCTTTGTTTTTAGATATTTTAAAAATTTTCTAATTGATAGTTTCTTAGTAATGGTATGATCACAGCGGTATATACTTTTATATATCTTTTTCGTATTTCTTTGTTCTTAGAGTAAATACTTCCCCGCAATCTTAAGTAGTGGGTCATAATGTTGAAAATATGCTATTTTTTAATACAAACTATTGATTAATCACAGTTAGGCCTGCATGTATGTCGACGATAATTACTTGTATGTTTGTATATATGTATGTGTGTGCATGCGTGTGGATATATGTAGATATGTATGTGCATGTATCTGAATGTGTGTATGTGTATATATGTATGTATATATATGCATGTCTATGTTTATCTATATGTATATATATGTATTAGTATGTATCAGTATTATATGTATATCTATATGTATGCATGTGTGTATATGTGGATCTATATGTAACTTTCATGCATTAGGAGTGTATGTAGTGCTCAACGCATACATGAAACTTTATGTGAGAGGGTATGTGTTTTTCCGCTATATATGTAATAACTGAGTGGAAATTTCATGCTAAATGACTTAATTATCTAGATAAATAAATCATAGCTTTATTTATGTTTTGTTGTCGAAATAGTTTCCTCCGTGTATATGTGTGTGTAAGTAAACGTGCTTTGTATGTATATGTATATGTAAATGTTTTATGTATACGTAGATGTTATGCGTGTAGGTATATGGTTATATTTGTAGATATATGTGTGTGGGTGTAAGTATGTGTACAAATATATATGTATATTGTATGGATATGTATTTACGTTTAGTGTAAATAATATGGATGTGTATGTGTAGATATATATGTATGCGTGTATATTTATGCATATATGTACGCAGATGTATGCGAGTCTATATGTTTATGCACGTATATACGGTATTGTTGCATTTTATATTTTTTGTTTTTTTTACATTTTTATATTTTATGTTTCTGTGTGTATATGTAAGGAAATATACAAAATGTGTGCATCCACTCCTGTGTATTTGTGTGTATGTATACACCTGAAATATGCGTGGGTGAAAATCGGAAATATCGTTTTGTCCATACTCGGTGGCCGTTTGGAATTGCTGACTACTTAAAGTTTGACCGTTTTGTCTGAATTCTCAAGTAATTTACAATGCTACACCGGAGAGTAGATACTTAATTTTAAGGTTATAAAAAGAATAAAAGAAAAATTGTCCCTACCGAAGTTAAGATGAGAAAAAATAAAAGACCGAGATAAATGGAGTGTGTATCCTCCCCCAGACTGACCCCACCCCTGCTCTATGATAAGAATCTAATTTTATAAGTCATATAAGGAAATGTGTTTGTATCTTGAGTTTCAGGTTTCGAAGGAAATTCTTGGTCTGAAGGCGTAATCTCTCCAATAACGAGTGATTACAGAAACATATATGCACATATGTAGCCATCAATAATTGTCTGTATTTTTGAGATGAGGTGTTTTCATTTATTGAGATTGTCGGACTGACTTCTTCATCTTGGTTGTTATAGTCACAACGTTTCGGCCGTTTTGCCCTCCGGCCTTCATCAGGTGTTTTGTATCGAACTGGGGAACCACTTGTTAGGAGTCTCGAACCTCACCATTTATTATTATTACGGGGGTACCGTGTTCGAACTCCAGCT
>NC_136493.1:73380524-73453024 GCF_053919585.1 Euprymna scolopes | reverse complement strand
TACGCCAGAGACGCGTGAAAAACTTTTGGAATTAAAACTTTTGTTTTTACTTTTGTTCACATAAAACAATCCAAATTTCCCTGAAGCGTTAAAATTTTAATACATTTAAAAGAAAAAAGTAATTCAACATTAAAAACTCATTTAAAGATTTATTTGAAAAGAAATATTTACTAATCTTTAAAACAAAAAAGCACATGTTTTAGCTTTTTAAATTTCAAATTTTAATAATAATATGAAGAAACATATGTTTTACTTTGTTGTATTTCCACGCTTTTTTAATTGCAAATGTTCAAGTGGAAAATAATTCCTTGTATTTAGGAAAAGAAAATACAGCCACTTTTGGGCAATTTCAATAATTTCTCTATGCAATTTGATACGAGAGAAGAACTTTTTCACCCCTCTAAATAACTTTATGCTATTTCTTTTTTGAAACATATCCGGTATTTTCTTTAATCCATGGATACAAGTTCGGTTGGCTTATGTCTCACTTTGCTCCTATCAAAAAGAAATTTCATCACCTTTTATGCATACTATGTTTCAAATACAATCAGAATCTGTATGCCAGAGACATTTATTTTCCACAGAAGAGAAGACCGTTCTCCCACCTTTGCTGCTCTAAAAAATAAATCAAACTTGGCTCGTTACATTCTCGTCTATGTCTACTGGTTTTGTATACATTTAATAAAAAAGTCTATCCAATACTTTTGTTTAATCTATGTGCATATTTATTTAAGGTTATGTACGTGCACTGCCTATTTGGATCCGCTAAAAATAAATAAAGCATATTTCATTCATTTCTTATAATGTCTCCTGTGTTCCAAATCTCATAAAAATCTGTTCATTGATTTACAAACACACCGTTACCTTTATTATATATTAGCGGTATTCGCTAAACAAAAAAGAAAAATGGCTAACTTGTTTACGAATGAACGGAAATAGAATTATGGTGAAATTTTATTACACATTTATTTATGTATTCTTTTTTTTTTTAGGAGGGGGGTCTGACTTGTTTCTTTGTTTTGTTTTTTGTTTTTTGTTTTTTTTAGCAGCAGTATTCGCGTGAGTATATCTTGTATGTAGGAAGTTTGTTTATAATTTACAATATAGAACTAGATAGTGTTTAATTTACCGGGAAAATAGGCCTTTTTTTAAAGCCGTTATTTAGTCTGTAAAAAGTATGATAGAATTGTGTGTTATAGTCAAATAAGTATAAGCATCAAATTAAAAAAGAATAAAAAACGACGAGTTGATTCGTGATATGTTGTGTGGCAAAGCAATATTGCAATTGGTTTATATTATGATTTCCACATATATGCTCATGTTTTATAAACATACGAACTAGACATCTCGCTACACGTTGAATCAGCATTTGTTTATATATATATATATAAAGCTGTGTGTGTGTATGTGTGTGTGTCTGGTCACGAATAGGCTCCTATATGGTTGACTATTTTTAAAAACTGATTACATGTAATGATAGAAGATGTATCGAGACACAGGAATGTGTATGTTTGATCTGGCAGAACGGTGGTTCAGAAAAATTGTGGGGTCTGCGTTCACTCCTGGTCCACAAAGTATGGAAATAAAAAATGTAAACATTAAAAAAAAAAACGTTTACAAGTGTTTTTGATATAGATGTACATAAGAATACTTTGATAAGTATGTTTTAACTTAAATAGGGATGATATAATAAAATTGTGGGATCTGCGTTCGCACCTGGCCTCCATAGAATGGAAATAGGCACAAACTTTAATAAAGACTTTTCATATCTATCCGCGTAAGCATACTTTGTTAATTATGTTTCAGTTTGAAGAAATATGGTATGATAAAATTATGGGGTTTTCGTTCGCACCTGACCTCCATAGAATGGAAATATGTCACAAAGTTTAACAAGGTTTTTTAATATAGATCCACAGAATATTGTGATAAGTGTTTCAGTGTGAACAGGTATGGTATAATAAATTATGGGGTTTATCTATTTTATTTTTACTTTCATCATATTTTGCTTTTGTTTTGATACCCCCAAATCCGAAGCTATCTCCTTACAACCCTTCCTTTTCATAACCTATCATACTTTAATAAATCAGAGTCCATTTTCTGTAGGCTGTTTTTGAACCCAGTCAACGACTGGTACTTTTGCTAGTATATATATATATATATATATATATATATATATATATATATATATATATATATTTGCTGACTGTTATCTTCATCTTCATAGTTGTTGTTTCACAACATTTCGGCAGCTATTCCTCTGGCCTTCGTCAGGTGTAACTAAATATGCAAATTACTCATCTTAAAGGATTCCAATAACAAAATAATATACTATTCGGTACGAACCCGACGTTGGAGATCCAGATAAGAACGAAAAAATCAGATTTATAAAAAAAAAATCCAACCATAGTCGCCCTTCGGGACCCGTGGTACAGTTGATAGAAACGTCGAATCTCTACAATTCCAGGTAAGCATTGACTGAAGATAACGGTTTCAGTCCTACCTAAAGCCGGCCAGAGGATTAGTTGGCCAAATGATGCAGTGAGACAACTACCGAAGGCAATAATTACTGAAGATACAGATGAGAGATTCAGCATTCCTATCCTGTCGCAGTTGACGAAAGACAGAGGAGTAGTTGGGTGAAACGTCGTGAAACAACAGCAACTATAAGATGAGGATAAAAGTCTGCAAATAAATACATATACAAATCCCTTATCTCAAATGATTTCAATGACAAATAATAAATTAATTTAATTTTGTTCTAATAAAATTCATTTCGAATTAGAATATTTTTGAATGTACACAAGTAAGAATTTGTCTATTTTTCTCCAAAACGTTTCATATTTAACTTGGTATAAGTGTTTTATTCAATAAAAACAACTACTGGGGTACTATGTAGGGATTTGGGCAGCAAGATGTTGGTTCACGTTGCACTTGAACTTCTGCATGTCAGTATAGTTGGGGAAGCAGTGACCTGGAATGGAATTCCAAAGTCTAGCGGTTCTGGGGAAGAAACTACTGGAGTAGAAAGATCTTTTACATCTACGGATCTCTACAGTGTGGGGGTGGGATTTTGCAGCCTGTCGGGTCTGTCGAGGGTGTTCACGTCGTGGTGGCACAAGTGCTTGCAGTTCGTCAAAGCATTCACCATTAAAATACTTGTAGAACAGGCAGAGGGATGCAACATTTCGTCGATGGGACAGAGGCTAAAGCTTAGATGGCAGTTCAGGGCTTATCAGATTTGCGACTCTCTTTTGAACCTTGTCAAGGAGCGAGAGACTAGTAGCCGATGCACCAGCCCAAATATGACAGCAATACTCCATACATGGGTGAATGGTTGCCTTATAGATGTACAGGATACTTTCGGGTGTTAATAGTGTTATAGTTTATAGTAGTTTATGTTAGTTTAATATTTACTAATGAAGGTTATAAACTTACTTTTGAGTTTTGCCGCCCTTCTTCAAATTAATTATTAGTAGAAATCATACCATTTTTATATTTATAGTGACCCGAGATCGCAAGTTTTTCACTATATTTTCAACATCATAAAGAATTCTTACGTTGATGTTTACACGTTCATTCGTACAAGTAAATATTATAATGTTACATTTTAAATTGTTGAAACTGCTATCATTAAAATCACATTAAATAATTAGTGCAATTATATTATTTGGGAGGGTAAATAGTGAATAAACAATGCTTAAGGTAATATCGTTAGTTCTAGAAAATGTTTTCCAATTATATTGATTTCATTAACACCAATATTTTTCGTAATGTTCCGGAAATAGTTTTTTAGTTTTAATTAATATTTGCGATGCTTAATTTCCAGAAAAGAAGAAAAAATAAATTCATGCGTTTTTTCGTACTTCAAATTATAACTTACAGAAAGGCAGTTTGTTTACATAAAATTTTACATTTTCACAATAATTTGACAAAAAATAATCGGTTCATTATGTTCTGTGATTATTAATTGATAAATACTGAAAAAGTCATTAAAATGGGTTGATTTCCTGAATTTCTCCGAGTTTTTAACTGCAAGCAAGGGCCAAAATGTTTATACATTATGTTGATCGACTATTCATTAATATATACGGCAAAATCCTCGTTGAACTGTCTTATTTTTCTGTCTCTCTTGGTTTCTTTTTATGGTTGATCTAAGTCAAAGCTAATTTTCGTCTTCGTTCTTTTACCATTCAAGATAAATTGCTTCCATACAGTGCTCTATTTCACCATCAAACACATTGGTCTCTTCTTCATTTTCCAACTCTTTCTTATTTTCACATGTTCACGACACATTCGGCTTCTTATGCATTGTGATAAGAATCTGGTAATAATCACTTTTTCTGCTCTTGATTTTTGATGTGCTATAATCAAAAGATTGCCACGATTCATTTCGATTAAAATGATCTGCGGTGAACAAATATTGCCGGAACATTTCCTTTATCTTATTTTGGAAGAGGGATTTTGCTTTCTTCTTGCTAGTGAAATCGTTCGATAACCAAATTGCAATGTGACTATATAGGTTTTTATGCTTGCATAAAATGGAAAGACCAACGATTCCCACATATTCTAACAGTTTGCGTCCTACTCTTTAAAATCCCATTAAATTTTTAGTGGTATGATAGTGTTTGGTACCGGAGGAACCTTTAACCATGGACATGATACATGTCGAACAATTATGCTGCATTATTTGTGACCAACGTCACAAATGAAGGAAAATAAATGTTCGCATCATTATTCGTATTCATACAAATTAACGAATAAATCGACGAATTTAAAAACGTTTCAAAAAGTAAGAAAGTTTCAAAAAGTAAGAACAGACAGCAAAACGTATGAATCGGTATAAAAAGAAGAAAAAAGAAAATAAATTATTTGCTTCAATTTTCTCTAGATACTTTACATTCATCTGACAGTTTTTATTCGCTAATTTTCCTGTGATGGGATGGATATATATATATATATATATATATATATATATATATATATATATATATATATATATATATATATATATATGAGAGAGAGAGAAACAGAGACATACATACAGACAGACAGAGACAGAGCACCTAATGCGATTTGCAATAAACTAACAATTTCTCAGACACCGGGAAGATAATGCGTGGGAGGGTGAACGTTTTATAACTGCACAAAACCATACCTAAACCCGACAGAGAACCAAGTTATATCCAGCATAACGATGGCTAAGTGCTTAACAGCATGGACTGAAAATCTGTGTGTGCCGAGTTCGAATCTATTCGTTTCACAGAAACACTTTTATTAAATTCACATCCAACCTTGCGCCTAACCTCTCGGAGAGAATGTAACTAAAATAACTAACATGACTGAGACTATCGATTTAACTTCATAATGGAATAATCTTATGAAAGACGGAATAATCCTACATTTTTAACGTGTGCCTGTTCCATTTTTTTAAATCACGATTGAATTTTATTTTTCAAATAAAAAAATGTGCACACTTTAGGTAATTTATAATGTAATCCTCTAGTTTTTCGAATATCAGAGTCAGCAAACTATTAATTTGGGATTTTTGTGTGTGTTGCTTTTATGCTGGAGTACACGCCATTATGTGCGTTCTTTGATTTGTCCTTTTGTTGTGTTTGTAATGCAACTGCGTATTACACCCTTGTCTGTAGTGAGTTTCTGTTTTATGTCTTTCAAGATTAATGTCTCG
Organism: Euprymna scolopes; assembly: GCF_053919585.1. Classification (NCBI taxonomy): domain Eukaryota; kingdom Metazoa; phylum Mollusca; class Cephalopoda; order Sepiida; family Sepiolidae; genus Euprymna; species Euprymna scolopes. Next base: position 73,447,335 of record NC_136493.1, on the reverse strand, counting down.
CTAGCATTTAACACTCATTGTATTTATGCCATTCTTTCTAATATTCTACCTGGTGGAAGACGAATAAAGGAAATATGAACATTTTTGAAATGTTCTTCGGCGATTCTTCCGGTTGTCAAATATGAAATCGAATGAGTCTGTGTTTCGATTTTAGTAAAAATTAATGTCAGAAAAAACATTTGAAGCATACCGTGCTCAGAACTATCGCTAATTCTCTTTTTTCCCCATATTCAATGTCTGTTTCTGCTGACAACTTTTTAAATGGTAGTATTATTAGGTTGGTGCAAAAAATAATGTCGTTTTTTGACGTTCAACATTATGTCAATAAACGACATTATTTTTACACCAACCTAATATTAGGTGGAGGTTCATTATGATATTTATGGTCATGATTGTTGTATCAACAATTTGGCAATTTTAATAAAACCGGAAGTTTGGTCTGCGAACAACCCTGTTCAGTGAGAGTATATTATAGTTTTTCTGCCACAGTATTAAAAAAACTACATTGTTTTTCCCTTGGAAAGCATTTTTGGGTTCATTTCATCCTCGTCACCTGACAGAAAGTTGTCTTTACCTGCAACTCTTTCTGCCAACCGTGTCAACATCATTCGGCGCCATCTCTAGTCGACTCCACGGCGATAACAATTCGATAAACGTCGTCTGCTAGGTGTAATCACAACAACGGCAGCAACTACAACATAAAAATCAACAAATTTCAATAAACCTATAAAGTACATTTAAACCAGTATTATACATATCATCATCATCGTCGTCGTCATCATCATCGTCGTCGTCATCATCATCGTACGGTAATGTAACATCCTTTTCTGTCGATTTATTTAATGATGAATTGTTTTCTACTCATCCGGAATCATTTTCATAACACGCGTCTATTTATGTTGTTTGAAATAAATCCCACTTTTTATTTTAATTATCACGCATGTTATTGCTTTTTATACCATCACTTTCTTCAGACATTACTTTGATTTGAGGTGCAGCACTAGACGATTAAGTCATCGTTTACCCAATGCCGACCCTGATACATACGCGCTTGTTTAACTTATTGAAAAGCTACTTCGTTTTCTTTTTTTAATGAACGCCCACAGACAAATATATCGTCTTGTTAGATTAGGAAATCTTTAGGTTTATTTTAATGGCATTTTGAAAAATATCTCTCCAATTTATTTAACCAAATAAAAAAATGACAATCTTTATTAAACTTGGGCATTACGCCCTGTTTGATTTGGGGGGAATGGAAGTGTCGAGTGTTATTATTTTTTACAACAAAACTTTGAATTATTCATAATACATTCTTTCACCAAAATATCGCATTAATTCAATGGCTTTAATTCTACTTAAAAGATCCTCAGTGGATTGATGAAATTTTATTTACAAATGAATATATATATATATATATATATATATATATATATATATATATATATATATATATATATAGTATTTTTTGAAAATCGAACATAATAAAATAGTATATATATATATATATATACTTTTATTTTATTATGTTCGATTTTCAAAAAATACTTGTTTTTTCAGTATTTAACTGTTGGCATCTTCATAGTTTCACAGTTTATTGTAATAAGAAACAGATATATTATCTCATTCCCTTTGTCTTTTAATTCTTTTATGCTGCGAAACATATTATCTATGTTCGTATAAATGCCCCGGAGCGGCCAAGGCTCGTTGGTGCCATCATGATATGTATATATCGTACGGTAGATGTTGACTAGCTAACATTTCCGAGTGTCAGTTTGCATTGGGTTATTGCTTTTATAGATGTGTATGCAACAAATACATTTCTATAGATTTGTATATGATACTAAACCACCCGTTGGGCTAGTATGTGTTATGTATAATATTAAATATATAATTCCTTAACCTTAAAATTGGTTGGTAAACACACGCTGTTGTTGTTGCTGCTGTTATTGCTGTTGCTGTTATTGTTGTTGTTGCTGTCATTGTTGTTGTTGACACGAAGGGGAAAAGGAGAGGTGAATCGGACTTCTGTACAGAATTCACGAAGATCGTGCTTCAGAAATATTTAATGTGCATGCAATCCTCCTTGTTAGTTTTAGCTATTCATTACAACTGTAAGATTGCAGGTTCACGTCTGATTATGAGAGAAACGACACTTAGTCGTTGCACATGAAGTCGGGGAAGGTTTGACCCAGAACACATAAAGGAATTGGGATTGCCTATGCGGAGAAGTAATGTGGTTATTCTCATTTTATGGATACGTATCATGACGGAGTTGATCGAATGACGAGGATCCTTATATTTTCATCAGCGCCCTATGAACTGATACGGGGTTCTAATACGAGTTTAGATACTAAACTTCTCTGCCATTAGTGACTCTGTCAGGAATTAGAAAATCAGCCAGTTTGACGCTATCTCGTTGTCATCATCTCATGACTTCCCATTGATTTGGACGGATACCATTCATCGTTTCTGACGTCACACTTCTTTTGACCACTATTGTTTATGACGTCATCTATTTATAAGTAAATATATATTCGTTTTTGAATAATTCGACGGTGACAAGAAAACGCGAAAACAGAATAGCAAAGATATGTTATAAATACTTTTAGTGGTATACTAGTCCCGAAAAATACAACAGTAGAAAGTAAATATAACTAAAATAAATAAAAAGGTGAAATATAACCAAAAAATATAAATACGAATCTAGAGAATAGTATTGTCATCGTAAAAAGTATACAATTGTCCACCAGAAAAAAAATGCCTCTCAACCCTTATCATATACTTGAGAAAAAATACTTCTGAGAAAAAGTTTGAAGAGAAATAATTTCATGTATATAGCAATTTATATAACAACGATGAAAGTTATAGAAATATTAGCCCACTCTCTAAATATGCTTGTAGTCAACATGTAAAAATCTAAAAATATCAACACTATTCAGCAACAAAAACGGTAAATGTTTAAATGCACTCTGCTATTAATGTTTAAATAAGAAACTAAAGATTACAAGGCGTAACCATAATGGTACATTCTTAAATCAGAGATCTCAGATTACAATAATTTGTAGATATTATGTAATTAAAACGTAGCTAGTTACGTCTTTCATATCAAAGCAGTAAGCAATAAAAACCTCAACCTTAGTGTGTGTATACATATATATATATATATATATATATATATATATATATATTAGATAATCATGTTTGAGATAAATACACAACTGAAACGATTAATGAATTCAAATAAAACATAAGGATAAGAATAGATATATTCCAATATAGCTATGCTCACTATAGAGCAATGATATTACTGTCATAGTAGACTTATGATTGACTCATGGTTAATGAACAAATACAGGATAATAAAAACAGAAAATTTTTTTTAACTAGTTTCGTAAAAATTGTTTATGTTAACACAATCCAATCTCAGTGTGTTACCTAGATTTTATATCCTCAAATAACCATGTCTGCATAATAATCTTAACTACAGGATCTAATGTATATCCCTAAAGCATATGTATCATCAATAATCCTAGAAATCTACATGCATTACGTATATGTACATTTTATACGAAACCGTGTACAAACACTTGTCCAATAATTTATTCCACAAATATATTTGTATTCTATTATCACATTAACTCTATATTTTACTGTTTTAATGCTACAAGTAGTTTTATCGTAAACTGAATAATAGACTCCACGAATGAACTTATGAAGATTGAGAAAACTGTTATTACACAAATGAAATAGATTTTCAAGTTTAATCACATAAGCAGGAAAAACAAATAACATGAGAGCGTCCATTTATTTAACTTGAATTTTTCGGAATGATACAAGCGTCAATCAGCTGATGACACTAAGTTATACACAGGTGCGAAGTAATAAAATGAAAGTTAGTAATCATTGTTTTACGACCGAATAATGTCGGACAGTCTCCTAGTGTGTATATAGTGGCGCCAAAAAGAAAGTCCGCACTAGCCATTTTTTCAAAAACTGCAAATTTAAGCTAAATTGAGTGAAACTGTTTAAACAACCTATACCTTATTTCATTCGCCTTTTATTCCTCTATAATTTTACCTGTTCACATTTGACTTGTAATTGAAGTATCCTAGTTTTCACATCAATTTTAAAAAATTAACTTCAAATTGAGAAAGCAAAAAGAAACTCCACACAATGAAAAATTATTTAAATGTAACTTTAGAAAATTAATGCAACGCAAATACAATTATATTTTTCGGAACACAATAAACTAGTTAATACTTAGTAGCATATCCCTTTTACAATTAGACATCCTGAAATCTTTTGGGACCTTCCTTGAATTAGTCTGCGGCAATACTCCGGTGAAAGGGCCTCCCACTTCTACATATTTTTATTCAAAGTTTTCCAGATTTGAAATCTTATCATCGCGTAGCTGTTGCTTGATGTAATGCAATATACGTTTTCGGTAGGATTGAGGTTTGGAGATTGTGCAGGCCAATTCAAACACGGAATACCTCAAGGAACCACTTGATATTGCCAGCTGTGTGAATGGGGGCATGATCCTGCATGAAGATGAGATTATCATCCAAATTCCGGCCAATGTACGGGTAGAAAATGCTCAGTCAACATATTAATGTACTTGGTCGAATTATTTCGACTTTGCAAGCAAACTATAGGCCCTGGACATTGGCACTAATAATGCCCCACACCAAAACTAAACTTCCACCACCTTGCGGCGTTGAAACTGTGCCTCTAGGATTAAATTCTTCGTCCTTCCTTTGACGGACATGCTGTCTACCATCACTGCCTAGACTATTGTACTTGCTGCCGCTAAAAATCATTTTCGACCAATATGAAGTCATGATCTTATTGCATCTGACGAAGTCTAAACGGCGCTTTCTGTTCTTTACAGAAATCATTGGCTTGCATTTTGCAATACAGTCTCGCAAATTAAATTCCATTAATCTGTTCTAAACTGTAGAAAGAGACAACTTTTAAACAAAATTACACTGTTGTTGGATTTGGGGAGCCGTTTAAAATCTGTTTCTGAGGCTGTAGATCATGACAGCATTGTCTTCTCTCTAAGAAGTAACTCTAGGACGACCAGATTTAGAGGCATCACGAACACTGCAGGTGTTTTGCTGCTTTTGCACAGTCATTCGTACCGTTTTCTCATCACATTTCAATCTACGACCGATTTCTCGATTGGATAAACAAAAAAAGGAGATATTAATGAACTGACAATCACTAAGAGAATGCCAAGACAAATGGAATAAATGTTACGTTGTATAACCTGGAATAACAACAATTACGATTAGAGATACTTTGTTGCCTAGAAGGTGGATATTTTAAACTGGTTTTAATCTCATTTGTTGCAGCAGATTTTCTTTTTGCCTTCTCGATTTAAAGTTATTTTTTTAAATCGACGTGAATATTAGAATACTTCAATTAAAAGTCAAATATGAACAGGTAAAATTATAGAGGAATAAAAGACGAATCACATGAGGTGTGTAGATATATATATATGTTTGTATTATTTAGAAACATCGGACTACTGTACTCATCTTAAGTGTCATTTTTACAACGTTTCGGTTCATGTAACCGCTTCCTTTCTTCAAGTATAGCTTGTCGAACGCGGAAATTTGGATAGAGTTTCGAACGGAACCCGTTATTTAATTTATGGGGGTAGCGTGTTCTCGTTCCGTCAGTAATTCTCAATTATATTTTTCGGTCGCCCACACTGAGAATTGAACGTTCAACCTTCAGGAGAATATAATTTTTACAATTTCCTTTTTCCAAGTACTCTTACCATTGTAGCACGGGTCCTTGCGGACAGTTCTAGTACGAATTTTGGGAGCCTTAAACTTATTTTATTTATAGTTATAAATATCACTGTTTATTACTAATCATTATGCTATGTATTATGATATATATATATATATATATATATATTATTATTATTATTATTATTATTATTATTATTATAGTTTATATATTCAAATTTCATTGAAAAAATACTTTTCCATATAAAAATGTATTGTTTGAACCAAAGAATAATCTTTAATATTTTCTCAGTATGCGCTATTTCGAACCAATATTAGCAAAATAATTTCGAACGAATAGAAGCAAAATAATTTCGAAAGAATATTAGCAAAATAATTTCGAACTAATATTAGCACAATCATTTTGAACGAATATTAGCAAAATAATTTCGAACGAATATTAGCAAAATAATTTCGAACTAATATTAGCAAAATAATTTCCAACGAATATTAGCAAAATAATTTCGAACCAATATTAGCAAAATAATTTCGAACTAATATTAGCACAATCATTTTGAACGAATATTAGCAAAATAATTTCGAACGAATATTAGCAAAATAATTTCGAACTAATATTAGCAAAATAATTTCCAACGAATATTAGCAAAATAATTTCGAACCAATATTAGCAAAATAATTTCCAACGAATATTAGCAAAATCAGTTCGAACGAATATTAGCAAAATCATTTCAAACCAATATTAGCAAAATCATTTCAAACCAATATTAGCAAAATAATTTCGAACCAATATTAGCAAAATAATTCTGAACGAATATTAGCAAAATCATTTCGAACCAATATTAGTAAAATCATTTCGAACGAATATTAGCAAAATAATTTCGAACCAATATTAGCCAAATAATTTCGAACCAATATTAGTAAAATCATTTCGAACCAATATTAGCAAAATAATTCCGAACGAATATTAGCAAAGTAATTTCGAACCAATATTAGCAAAATCATTTCGAACGATTATTAGCAAAATAATTTCGAACCAATATTAGCAAAATAATTTCGAACCAATATTAGTAAAATCATTTCGAACGAATATTAGCTAAATAATTCCGAACGAATATTAGCAAAATCATTTCGAACCAATATTAGCAAAATCATTTCGAACGAATATTAGCAAAGTAATTTCGAACACATATTAGCAAAATCATTTCGAATCAATATTAATATTCTGCTAGTGTTTTTCTTCTGAGATGTACTTACAGTGAAAATCAATGGATTAAGGAAATTATTTTAAACATTGTATTTTTTGGTTCAAACAATACATTTTTATTTTGAAAACTGATTCTTTTTAAATGACATTTAAATATATGAACTCTAATTTTATTTGCTCTATTTATATATAAGTGAAATTGTCTGTGGTGTATATACATTTCCCTACTAAACTACTCTGTCAATTTTCAGTTTACTGACTCAAGATTTGACGTAAGGGGTATTAAGATTTGGGAAAATTTTTTCATCGATTTTCGACTAGAAATTTGGCTGTCAAGGCGTCAAATTTCAACGTTTGACCTTTGAAATCTCTACCAAACTCCTCCGCCAATTTTGGGTCTAAACACTTAAATTTTAGATGTATGGAACTTGGACATGGATCTAACTTTTTTAATTTGATTTGAACCCAAAAACAATAATTGTTAAGGAGTAAAAATTTGGGTCAGTTAAAAAAATTTATCTCTGCGGTCTCTATCGAATTACTCAGCCAATTTTTGTTTTAAACATTTGAAATCTTACATAAAGTGTATTCAGACATAGGTCAAGCTTTTTAATCGGTTTTCGGCCGAAAATTTGGCTGCCAAGGGGTCAAAGTTTAAAATATTTGACCTTTGCGGTCTCTAGTAAACTATTCAGCTAATTTTGTGCCTAAACATTTGAAATTTTACTTAAAGGGTATTCAGATATGCAGCAAGCTTTTTAATCAGTTTTTGGGCGAAAATTTGGCTGCCAAGAGGTCAATGTTGAAAGAGTTGCAGACTCTAATAAACTCATCCGCCAATTTTATGGTCTAAACACTTGTAATTTTAGATGTAGGTTACCTGGTTTGAGTCAAACTTTTTAATATATATATATATATATATATATATATATATATATATATAATTGTTTACTCACTAACGTATATGGTCCTGGATATGACCTTAAACTATATCCGTGGTGAGGCCCCAGCTTGCGCGCTTTAGGGAGTGTGGAGCCACCCCTTAATTGGTATTGCTCCCAGGTCCACTTTGACCCGGACTGGTAGTTCCTGTTAGGGTCCCAACTATGGGTTAAATAGAAACCGACTTAAAAAAGAAAAAAAAAAACAAATATACTCTATTAAAAAATTGTTCTTCAAAATCACTGGATTCGGCATTAAATAACTTGAAAAGTGTTGATATGTCGTAAAACAAAAACAACCAACCAACCAACCAACGAATTAACGTATATAAATCTATTATTTAGAATTAACGGTTCTCGTATCGTGTTAAATTCTATACTAAATATACTTTGTAATTGATTGTCACCCAGCATATATTCTGCGTCATATCGTTCTTCTCTATCTGTAATTTTGAGGTTATCCCATAATGGTAGATGGTTTCCTTTTCCCTCCAGATATGGGAAGCCATACCCGACTTTTAATTTCTTCGCGTATTATGTTTTTTTTATGTTCTTCTAATCATGCTTTTAATGGACCTGTTACATTTTTGTATAGTTTTCGACATTTACCTGGAATCTCATTTATACACTTCTTACTCATTATTTTTCTGTGGGGAGCTTGACTTGCACAAGCTGTTTCTGGAGGGTTGAATCTTCTGAATACTGTCCTAATGTCATATAGATTATATATTATTCACCTGAAGAAGGTCGGGTGTTACATCGACTGAAATGTTATGAAAATGACACTCAAGATGCGTTCAGTTGTCCGAAGTATCCAAATAATATGAATTCTCATCTAAAAACTTCAGAAACGTAACACACACACACACACACACACACACACACACACACACACATACACACATACACACATTGTACAAATAGTGAATCTAAATGCGCCCATAGTATAAAAGTATAAAAATTACTTGAAAATATGACGTTTCTGTATGGTATATACTTTCTTCGGGTATGCAAAGGTCATGACAAAATCGAAGAAAAATATTACAAATGAATAAGGAAATATAATGGAAAGTGGATGAAGAAGGTTAATCAGCGGAGAGATCTGATTCAACTTGTGTCTCCCATGTACGAACTTTATTTATATCTGCTCCGTCTCTGATACTGAGCATGCTAGCCACATAAATAATGAGACTTAACTAACTTTTATTAAGTTAGTGCGTTGTCCTAATTATGAGGTCAAAGTGTTGAGCTCTCTTGTAAGCGAAAAAACGATTTCTGCTGAATATAAAGCAACAAATGTAAAGAAAAAAGTTTAGCATTAGCGTGCTAAAATGTTATATGTAAACAGAGAAAGTACATATAACGTTAATTTTTTTTTCTGCTATCAGCGGGCTAAGTTTATGATTAGGCACTTGACTTCTGCTCGAATTTGAATGTGGGTGGCCAATCTGACTTCATGTTGGTATACTTAATAATTAAAAGATGAAGAGTGGGTAGAAAGACCCATTTCTTTCTTCGTTTCATACGTCTATTTCTTTTTACATTCGTCTGGTATAATCCAGCGTTTTCTATTCCCCTCTTTCAATTGTCATACTCACTTTCGATTTCACTCTGTTGTATCGTTATATCATCCCATTCACCCCCCTCTCTCTCTCTCTCTCTCTCCCTCTCTCTCTCTCTCGCTCGCTCGTTCCACTTTGTAATACAAAAAGGAACCAAATTCTACTTTTACTTTCGCTGCTGCTGCTAATACCTACAGCTGCTCCAGCGTTCGCCCATTCATTCTTTTCTTTTTCTCCCTTCTTTTCTCCTCCAGCTATATATTAGACATTCGGAACAAAACAGCTTTGTTATTTACTTACGACATCTATATATACATAAATATATAACGACCCTCAAAGTTACGGGTTTGCAGATTTATTAAAAAAAAAAAAAAACTATGGACAAACTATAACCTAAAAAAAAAATAAATAAATAACTATAGCAACAAGAGGAGATATACTGCTACTGCGATATCATATATACTATTTCTTTCTCACTCACTCGCCCCCTGTGTGTTTGCCAAGCGAGATAGCCTCTTTATTTTGTGATCTTTTCCTTAATATCTGTCTAAATATGGATCAGAGTTGACACGGTCAGACACGCCAAAAAAAAAAAAAAGAAAAAAAAACGCACAACCATGGGGGCCCTACCGGTGACGCTTCTACTCTACATCTACGGGTTGGCGGTATTTTCAGCGGGTCGACCCCTCACCGTTGAAAACGCTCATTTCCCTCTTGGTATCATAGGTAAGAAAGATATACAACTTTCAAATCGTTTCCTGAAAACACCTCTCTTATTGCCATCATATACGAAAAAAAAAAATCCTATCTGTTGTCATGGTTATAACACTCCCCTCCCTCAATTCTACACCACGAAGATAAAGTGGGGGATCAGTTTCTAACAGAGTGGGTAACGTGAATAGATCCCCCACTTTTGGTTCGTTGATATTTTGCAACATCGCCATTTCGCTGTGTTTATTTTCTTTTACGTTTTAATTTACTTATTTTTAATTTTATTTTTCTACAACAATCTTTATTTAATGTTGATACGTGAATGGGAACTTTGAAAAACGAATATAAATTTTATTGTTTAACATTGGTTCCAGAGAACACATTATTTTTTTTTGTATTTTCGATAACATGTTAGTTTAAATTTTTTTGTTTATATTGTTTTTATTTACAATCCCAAATTTAAGCAATTATTCTTTCACGTTTATTTAAAAACTGTGCTTAATAACAATAACTCTGAAAAACGTTTCCCATTTAATTATCTTAACCCCAAAACATGGTATCGTAATTTGAAATTACTAATTTCCATTTTTAATGCAATATATATATATATATATATATATATATATATATATATCCCCACGTTTGCCTGAAATTAAATTTTTAAAATCCCATTTTTTAAACAAAATTCCTAAAGTCATAAACATGAGAATGCCGACAGATTCCCTTTTCTACATGCTTTAATATTTCTTTCATACCATATGGTCTGATGAAGTTTATGGTCTTCCCAGCAGCAGTACCAGTTTTACCATTATTGTCCATACCGTTCAACAAGAGAATATCAACATGTCATATCATAAAACTCGATTTATTCTTAAATAATCACTTTGTACTAAACATCGTTTGTATCGTTCAAATTGAAGTTGTTGCTGAATTTCGAAACATTTTTAAATGACCTTATTAACGATTCGATTAACGATCCCCCACCCCCACTCTTTGTTTACTTGTTGAATAGCCATTTACACCCAATAAGTCGATAGATTGACACATTCTAATATTTTAAAAAAAAAAGTATCAATAACGATTGTCTTTATGTAAAAATAAATAATGAAATCGAATCGTTTATATGTTGAAATATCGGAATTTTATTTTTGGTTTTGTTGCTGGAATTATGCAAACTGATTCCAGGATGTTCCCGTGTCACCTGTTTTGTGTGCTCCAACTTTACGTACAACAGGTGATTCCACTGGCACTTTCCATTATTGGAATCGGTTTTGGTTCCATTTCTACAGCCACCAAATCATAACCCTAACGTTAACTAATAACTATACCATATTACCAATAACTAAGCTTTGGTTTTTTATATTGTATGATTATCCTCTTTTTTTTTTCTTAAAAAGAAAATCAAACATTTACCAGATTAATTATATTTAATAAAAAAAAATCTGTTTAAATATCGTAAATGAGTCTACGCTGTTAACCACAAAGGACGTTAACAAACCTGGTCGCTCTTTTCTTTTTCTTTTTTAATCTTTTTAGAAATCAAGTAATGATAGTATTTCAACGTTAGTTTTAAATACTCACCGATACAAACTCGTTACTTTCATATGCGATTCCTTACTTTTTCAAAAATTTAGTGTAACATGACCTTAATAATGACTTACTACCTTAATTCTATGTTATCACTATAATTTTGATATGTAACGTGTATTTTGTATTCATAAATTTTGTGAAATATTTGTATCTTATTTTCTTATAAGTGGATTTCTTTTAATCCAACTATTGACATTTTTGTTTTATACTATGGTGTTATTCTTCCTTTGCCATTAGTGAATAAAACAAAGACATTAAACGATGCGGGGGTGGGGGATTGTTACGTCTAATATTTATATCTTAGTCATGCTGTTTGTTGGAATGATTATAAGAAACTATATTACCGATATTGCTCATCATTTATATGTGTCTTCAAGAAAATCCTTATAAATAAACAAAAATGATCCGTTAAAAGAATATGCGTAGTAACTCGCAACTAGCATTGATCGTAATGTTCCAAACACCGCGTCTCTATCATCAAAATTCTTTATTTAACGACAATGACATTCCATTTCGTACATATTTCTCTTCCTGACTTTGGTTTAAGATATTTTTCTACATAAAAAAATGGCAAAGAAGACGATTCTCATGAAGTTATTCGTTGTGTCGTAAAACTCGTTGCAAGCCACCTAAACGAAGAATTGTATCACTGCACTGGTTGACCAGTGGAAATACACTCCATATGGGCCGATGAGAAATATCTGGCAACTGTCATCACTTATGTCCAATTTAATGTGTTTTACTTCTAATTGTAAACCTGAAAGTTCATTGTTGTTAATTAGTAATAATATAATAGGTAACGTAGGTAGACAGTGGCGAAACGTTATCTGTGTTCTATACACAGAGAACATTATTATATATTACTCTTTCTCCATTCATTTGTTTTGTTGTTTTTAATTTTTTTTTTTTTTGTAATATAGTTATCAGTAACAGTGGAAGTTCTTCGAATTTAGTGTATTAGATGAACGTAATTGTAAAATTATATATATATATGTGTGTGTGTGTGTGTGTGGAGGAGAAATAACCAGAGGGATCAAGTACTAATAGCATATTTTACTACAAATAACACTACATATTAATTCGATCAGCCATAACTGCCTACAGTTTCACGAAAAAGGGTCTCCAAAAACAACACGTACATTGGCATGACTAGAACCAGTATATCTCGCTGGCTTACATGTCACCTGTCTTCCTCAAACCGCTCCATCTACCAACACCATGCAGCACATGAGACCCCCCCTCCAAAAAAAAAAACGAATTTAGGAGTATATTAATTAAACACACCGTCATTTTAGCCGTTTCACATTGTGATCTACACCTCCCAATCATGAAACACTACTCATTCGCAATGAACAAACCGACCATCAATCAGGGGTAAAGCACGTGTATATGATTTTACTGATTTTAAACAATTTTAATCAACTTTTCAATAAATTCACCAAACGCAATTTTTAATTCATCACTCACCTGAAAACGACTCCTGGAAGTCGAAAACAGACGCAACTATGGCAAATTTCTTTTTACACTCGAACAGAACGTTCGAACATTGGCCCAACAAAAAGAAAAATGGATTCCAAGAAAAACAAACAGGAATTATCCTGCTGTTCAACAAAACATGCATAAAAGAAAAAATGGTGCCACAAAATGCTAACATAATGTGTGTATATATATATATATATATATATATATATATATATATATATATATATATATATATATATATATATACTAAATTTATATGAAAACCCGGTACTAGTGCAGAGAGTGATCCGGACGTAAATAATAACGTTATTATTTAAAAATAACATGGGGAGGGGAGGGTGTTTTGTACCTATTCTATACTTTAACCTTACAGTTGAATAAAAAACATATAAAACTTTACTTAAACTTGAAAATACGATTTAAAAAATTGCGCGTATCACTCTCTGCACTAGCACTGAAACCCCTAACCAGATGAAAAAGTTCAATATTCGAGATAGAGCATTGATATAAGAAATTCAATTTAAATTCTGTAAATAAGAATTTACAACAATTTGTCATTTAAGCAATACAATTTGAAAAGTCGAATAATTAATTATTGTAAATTTTAATTTGAATTCAGTTTAAATTGAATTTCTTATATATATAATTCTTCTTGAACTAGTCTTTCCTTTGCAAACACTCCAACAATTTGAATTTCGTTATTTTATATTTTCACGATTCGACTGAGTTTATATTTGTATTGTTTGGATTGGAGGTTCGAATCCCCAACAAAGTAGTTAACAATATATCCAGTTCAGTTTCGTTCACATAATAATAATAATAATAATAATAATAATTATTATTATTATTTAAAAAAAAACATTGTTTTAATTGTTTCTTAGCAATATTTCCTGTTTCTAACTCTGTTTTAATCATTGTTATCTGAAGTATAATATTAATAAAAATAATAACGATGACAACTACCCGGGTCACGAAGACTGGCCCTCACATTCGACTGAAAAGGTCAAGGTTAGAGTTCTTTTCAAACACATATTGTGCTTTGTGATGTGCATGGCGGACGTAAGAGTGAAAGTGTAGGCTATTTTTTGAATGGCCGAGAATCCCACATAAAATTGTTCTTGTGCCAAACCTGATCACTTGCGGAGGGAATAATTAATCTCTTCTATTTCATTTTTTTTTTCATATTATTTCTCCCTTTTCTCTTAAAGTAATTATTTATAATTTTCTTATTGAAATCTTATTACTAAGTTAATGGCAAACATATGGTCCAGATGTGGATCGGTTCCCCGTTAATAAACTGGCCTGATCCATTTTACTCTTTGCCTTGATAGAAACTAGACATGTCAATATTGCATATGCTTTTGTTTATAAAGATAATCATTATTGCCCATACTTTTACACTCCTTTCATACTTGCCATACATTTAAATTCTATTAAATAATTTTTTTAAAATTACTGATCAATAATAAAAACTGTGAATATACTATGTGAATACTTAATTACAAAAATACTTTAGCATTTTTTTATAAAGTAAGTCATAATTAGAAATTATGTTATTACATTACGCATCCTAAGGTCTCTTCATAAACAATTGTTTTAAATAGTTTTAAATTCTCGAATTGATTATTATTATTATTGGTGGTGGTGGTGGTAGTAGTAGTAGTAGTAGTAGTAGTAGTAGTAGTAGTAGTAGTTATCGTTATATAATTTTAATGTTGGCTCCATTAGAAACATTTTTGATATGCTATTAATTTTATTGGTATGAGAAATACTTTCATTTTGGGAAAGAAAGTCAAATTATCCTTAAAGATAATTTGACCTAGAATAAAAGGATTACCAAGCAAAAGTCAGTTTTGTTTAATCCAAATTGTTTTGATGAGAATCTGAATTTATAAACCTCCGTGTGATGATTTCTAACAATTCTTAAAAGTTGTGCTGGAATTGGACTTACGTTATGCAGACAACCTGACAATAAATTCTGGTCGATTCCTTTTTTTAACCTCTTTAGTGATAATCTCCACATTACTTAAAAATCTAGTTGTAACCAAGATTTTCAGACGTCATGGAGATGGACAGGCATGCTGTTAAAGATATCAACTTTGTGAATTATGGATAAATGTACAAAGTTAATGTATTAAATATAAAAGCAATTACGTTATTAATCATTATCCAGAATCTTTAACTGACATAATGACAATTGCTAACCTATTTATTGTCGCATTCAGATAATGACTGAATCTTACTAAGAACATTTTTTCTACATTTTTCAGGAAGATTTTAAAGAAAAATTCTATCCATGATCTAAATGAATTGATCAAAATAAAATTGTCTTGAAATGTTTTTCCAGCAGACAACTGTAGTCTAGACATGAAGCCAACAGATTAGTTTATTCTCTTTGCGACACACTTCTGACTTTCATAATTATATTGTAAGGCTTTATGTAAAAGCCCTAGTGTGGCATGAACCCTGGTCAGGTTCAATAGAAGGCCTATTAACTAATGTTAACAATGTTTCAAAATTAATAATGATCCTTTAGTTTAAAAGTGAATCCTCTGCATACAAAAATATACACAACTTGTATAGAAAAGCAATATCTGAATTTTCTCAAAGAGTTTCCTTTTCACTTCCTTTGCATAAAACTAAAAAGGCTTCCACTTTTTGTGAATGTTTGTTTTTTACCTACATTAAAATTTGTCTGAAATATCTTCATGAATAAAATCATTCATACAATAATGTACCCAACTGATAAATGCTGAAATGAGGAATCGACTTTGGCTGAAATGTAAAAATCGTAAGAAAATATGGGAGATTTTTTTAGCTGCAAGACAGGAAATGCATTACGATTATGAGATATGTCTATGTAGTATGAAAAGAAAACGTTGACA
Source organism: Euprymna scolopes (assembly GCF_053919585.1). Taxonomy (NCBI): domain Eukaryota; kingdom Metazoa; phylum Mollusca; class Cephalopoda; order Sepiida; family Sepiolidae; genus Euprymna; species Euprymna scolopes. Next base: position 73,431,198 of record NC_136493.1, on the reverse strand, counting down.
ACATCAGGACGTCAACGGAGAAAGTAATGTTGGATATCTTTTGTAACCATTACAGCTGATAGAAAAGAGAGAATACAAGTTGGTACAGAGAAAGATAGACAGAAAAAAAAAAGCAAAAAAGAACTATTAAATAAATTTGTTCAAGTCAGAAGTTTTATTTTTCGGCTTTGAATCAGCAGTGAAGAAGATGTTACTATCTTTTATTTACTTGGTATTAGAAGAAAAAGGAAATTCTAATTTCACTCTTATGATAAAAAAACTAACATGCGATGTAAAGAATTCTATGAAATTCTGTTGTGTATAATGTAATAATTTTTACTTACCGGGACTTGATGTGGGGGGGGGGTGAAGCAATGGAATTCTGTGTGGCAGTCGTTCAAGCAAAAGGTTTGAAAGTGCTTGGTCGACTATTTTTATAATAGTGTTTGTTTTTTGTCCACTCACGTGGATCGGACTTAACATTTGCATAGAATCGACTAGTGCGTATAAAAACACTATCAGTGATATTGTTGGTTGGCCTTTTTGTTTTAGTCCAGCAGCCCGTTTCATAGTTACTGTTACAAAGACGATATGTCGGTGTAAGCAACGAGGCAATTCATTGCAACTCCTGTTGACCAAGAAAAGGAGTGAAAGGTTTACCACGTAAGGTAAGGGTTTCGTTGTTTGTTCCTTCTACGTCGAGTTCTGGTTTAACCCGTTGAGTTGCAGAAACGCCCCCTCCCCCTTTTAGTCGGTTAAAATCCGACACTTTGCAACGAATCGCCAAAAAAAAAAAAAAAATGAACGACCCTGTTACTCGAAGGGAACTAGAGAGAATGCTAGACCTTCTTCAAAGAAAAATAAGGATGACTGTGGTGGGGACGGAAGAGGAACCTCTTTCCTTGAATGTGTTTTTATCCTTTGAAAAGGATATAGAAGGATGGCTAGAGGAGCTAGAGGGTGTGTCTTGGAGTATGGAGGAACAACTTGCTGCCTAAGAGGAAGCTGACTCGCTTGCCGAACTATTTCAGGCTTCTCTTAAATTTAAGAGAGAGGTGCGACACCGACTGGGTGTTGTACGGGCAATCAGTGAAGGAAATACTACAGAGGTCCCTATAAAAGATAGGAGGTCCCCCAACGTTGAACCAACCTTTAACCTTCATATTCAGGAAGCCACTAGTATCCCAGACCCAACTAAGTCCTTCAACCCAACCGCACATTCTTCCTTTTCAGTAGAACCTTTTAAAATCAAACTGAAAGGGCCACATTTCAGTGAAAGGGATTTTGAAAGAAATAGAAGTTTTAAGGACTTTCTCGCCAAGTTTGAGAGTTGTGCGATGTCAATACCATCGGCAACAGGAAAGCTGTATTTTTTAGGTGTTCTCTTGAGAGTAGAGCCCTTCAACTTATTGACCACCTGTCAGTTTTCAAAGACAGTTATCCAGTGGCTCTAAAATTGTTGAAGGAACAATACTTGGATGAGGAAGAAATATGCGGCGAAATAATACAAAGTATATTAGATTTTCACTTGGAGAATCCTAAAAATTTGGTGGGGTCGAAGGACTTTATGATAAAAACGCTGGCGGATGTATGGGAACTTAGAGCATCATACAGCTGTGATTTATATGATGACATGTCGGCAGGTGCAATAATAATTTCTCAGGTATTGTTTGCAAAATTACCACCCAACATAAAAAATGAACTGATCAGCATTGCTGGAAAAACATACCCAACCTTGTCAGTAATCCTGTTAAAGACACCAGAAATTATCAAGCGGTTTTTGATTGTTAAGAAACCTGAACAGCACCCGGTGGCTAAGCTGAGACCCCCACCAAGACTTAGGAAAGAAAAGGAAAATGAATCCCATTCCTCCCTGAAGGCTTTCAATACCAAAGTGGAATCAAAACCATACCAAACCAATGTGCCCTTTGAGAACGGCTAGAAATAGTAGCTGTAACAGCTGCACTGTTAAGGGCCACGTGACAGCAATGTGGCCAGACAAGAGAGGCAAGGTGCGTGTGGGCACCTGTTTATATACGAATGATTACAGATACGGATTCATGTCGCCAGTAATAAGCATAGTGGTAGGAAAGGGAAATAGACAGTTGGAAATAAATTGTCTCCTGGACACCGGAAGCCAAAGGACCTACTTGGATACCTCTGTGCTGGAAAAACTGAATTGTCTTTCTACAGCTAAAGAAAGTAGGTTGGAAGTGAAAACCTTTTTGGGTTCAGAAACAAGACCTTTTAGGAGGCCTCTGTGGAATTAAGACTTATCTCTGAGAAAATTCACGCTCTTCAAGTTCTTCTTTCCTGTAAATTGAATCTTTCACATGAATTACGGGAGCTTCTGCAGATAGTTAAAAACTTGAAACGACATCGATTGGCAACTAAGCATAATCCCAGAGACAATTATATTAAAATTGAGGGGCTATTGGGAATTGACGCCATTCAATTCATAGAACTGTTTGAAATCGTCCCCTGCATGTATGGAGCCGTTTTTTCCACTCCGAAAGGATTGTACCTTTTGGCAACTGCCATTGCTTCATGTATAAGAATCAACTAAAACCAAGGCACAAAGTAGAGAGAGGGGCAAAAATTAATTATACCTCTTTGTTGGAAAAACACCTCCCCTTTCAGAGTATAAAATTAATTTTGTGCTGAACCCAGTGGAGAAATGCCTAGACCCGTTAAAAGCTTGGTTTGAAGAAGGAAACGTCCAGAGAGGACTGGAAAGTATGTTTAGCATGGAGTCACTAGGGTTACCTGTCACAAAGGAATTCTCCACCGTGGATGAGGAGATGGTACAGAAGTTTAGGAACACTATATCCTACAGAGATGGCCGATACCATGTACAGCTGCCATGGTATGAAGACAAAGTGAAGTCTGTGCCTTCTAACCACAATGCCGCTCATAGAATACTAGGAAGTGTAGTTAAAGACCTGGAGAAGAAAGATCTCTATGATCAATACTTGGAAGTTTTTAGACAACAGGAAGATGAGGGAATTATAGAGGAAATAACAGTGACTCCAGAAGACTTTCAAAATTATATATGGATTCCGCACAAACCAGTACTCAAACTGGCTGATCAGATGACCATGAAGGTTAGACTTGTATTCAATTGTTCCTACAAGGGGGCAAATTCTATATCTCTGAATGAGGCAGCCTATCCAGGAGTCAACCTAATGGGAGACATGTTGGAACTGTTGATTCGTTTTAGGGCCAACAAATATGTGTTATTGGCTGACATAAGGAAAGCATTCCTTATGATTCGTCTAGACCTGGAAAAGGACCGCAATCGTTTCTGTTTCTTTTTAAAGAAAGGTGACAACTTGCATTGTTACAGATACTCTACCATCTTATTCGGTTTCAATGTCCCTTTATATTAAATTATGTTTTGAAATATCATTCAGAAGAATTTCCATCAGATGAATGTTCCCAGGTCGAACTTTTATGTGGACAATTTGGTGAAAACAGGAAATGACGTAAATACTCTATCTACATTATACACAACGGTGAAGGAGCGACTGCAAGAGGGTAACTTTGAGATAAAATCCTGTAACTCCAACAGTGCAGTGTTACGAAAAAAGATGACGGCAGATGGAACTGTCAAGGTTTGATTCTGGTGTGGAGAAAGTTTTAGGGTATTTGTACAGCCCCCAACATGATACTATGAAGGTCTGTACACATCAATGCGATGTAACGGCATCAACAAAAAGGAAAATGCTGTCTGCAGCTTCCAAAGTGTTTTATCCCTTGTCCCTTTGTCTTCCAGTAACAGTGAGGAGCAGAATGCTGATAGGAGAACTTTGGAGGCAAAAGTTGGATTGGGATGATTAAGTTCCAGAGGAGTCAAAAAAAACATGGAAAGCTCTGGCGAAGGACTTAACAGAATTGGACTGTATCATTTCCAAGGAGAGTCCTAGACGAAAATAAGCCACTAAAATTGTTCCTATTTTGTGATGCCTCCAAAAATGCATACGGCTTTTCAGTATATGCCGTACAGGATGGACAGTTAGCACTGGTGCTTGCTAAAGCCAAAGTAGCACCCTTACAAGATAAATCGCTCCCCACTTTGGAGCTTTTGTCAGTATTCCTGGCATTGAAATGATTTCCCTTTATAAAGGAAGCCTTAAAGAACTCCTTGACTGAAAAATTATATGTTCTAAAAGACGCTCAAGTGGTATTGGCTTGGATACTAGCCAAGTCGATAACCACAAAATAAAAACATCTTTGCGCGCAACAGGCTGCAAGATATAACACAAATGTCGGCAACAATCAGGTCAGAGATGAAGTTGGAGTTGAGTTTCCAATACGTGCCAACTAAGGAAAACCCAGCCGACTACATCACAAGAGGACTAACCTTTAAAAATTTTAAGGAAAACCTTTCCTATTGGTATGAAGGCCCTGCGTGTATAAAGCAGGAAGAAATTTGGTGGAACAGGGTCGAGTTAGGTTGCCTCTCCGAAGAACAAAAGGAATGCGTTCATCCTGCAATGAATTTGTTTATGAGACATAGAAACGAAAGTCCCCCTATAGTCTCTGTAGAAAGATTTTCCAGCTTCAACAGATTAGTTAATGTAATGACTTTGCTTTTCAAGTTTATCCACAAAACGTTGAAGAGAAGTGAGGACAATCACCTTCTGGCAAAAATTTATTTGATAAAATTAATGCAAAGGGAATCTTTTGCCTCAGAGTTAGATTTTTTGTTGGATCCTGAAGGTAAGAGTCCATCAAAACTAGTGAAAAACTTAAACCTATACCTGGATCCCCCCAATATCATTAGTTCAAGGGGAAGGATAGGTGGATCAGAATGGCATTCCTATGAGGTGCAAAATCCAATTCTTTTGGGTAAAAAACACCATTTAACAGGTTTAATTATAAAGGACACTCATCAGAGAAACCAACATTTGGGTTTGGCAACAACCTTAAATGAAATAAGGTTACAGGGGTATTGGATACCACAGGCCAGACAGGCTGTAAAAAACTTGTGAGTACTTGTGCCAAGTGCAAAAGATACAATGCCACTGCCTTCTCGACACCGAATGCAACAGACTTTCCTAGCTCTAGAGTAAATTTAGTAAGACCATATCTCCATACCGGTGTGGATTACACTTGTCACATCTGGGTTAAGGGAGAAGTGAAGGACTATTAAATGTATCTTTACCTGCGTGTCTATCAGAGCTGTTCACATGGAACTAGTCCCAGATATGAGTGTATCTTCATTCTTACAGGCCTTTGTTCGTTTCACAAATGCGAATAGAATCCCCTCTCACCTCGACTCGGACAATGCAAGGACTTTCATTTCTGCAGCCAAAATAATTGATAAGGGGTTGATCACTGATGAATCAGGGAGAAGTTTGGTTCTTACCACCTTAAACATTGTACCATTCCACTTTATTCAGCTTGGTATGGAGGTACTTGGGAAAGGACGATCAAGACAATTAAATCCTGTCTATACAAAACTATAGGAAGAGGAAAAGTTGACTATTTTGGTCTATTAACCATGTTATCTGATATCCAGCGTGCCATTAAGAGTCATCCTCTGACTTATAGAAGCTCTAATGAGACGGATTGCCTAACTCCGAACTCTCTCATGAATCCAAATGTGGGTCAAGGTTTAATAAGGTTGGACAATGAAGAACTGGGACTAATGGAGCCAGTTAGCCGGATCAATTTAAAGAGGACTCTCCATCTTTGCAAAGAAAATTTAGAAAAATTTAGAAAGATGTGGCACAAAGATTACCTGTTGAGCCTTAGAGAAAGAACTCTGGAGTTATCTGACCCTTCCTTTAATAATGCCATCAAAGCGGGCGATATAGTATTAAGGACCCCCTTAAAACTAGACCATTTTGGTCTATAGACGAAGTCCTGGAGTTGATTAAAGGAAAGGATAAGTTTGTTCGTTCAGCAAAAGTAAGAAAAGGAAATGGAGCTATATTGGCCCATTCCATCAATCATTTATTTCCTCTGGAGATTAATTCTCTTTCGGAAAATGTGGAGGAAATTCTTCATGAACCAGAGCATGTGCCAGACCAAAATATATCTTCCCGACCTGATGAGAGTGTTAGAATCTGGATTTGCCATGCATGTAATAAACCGGAAGATTTCAGACAAATGGTTCCATTTTGGTTGTGTGGGCCTAGTAGATGCGCCCTCAGAAGAAGAATGGTATTGTCCAACGTGCAGGCCAAGGCGTCGGGGTAGACCCAGTTTGTTAGGGGTCTAAAAGGCACCAGAAATTTCTGGTGCAGGTCTCAGGCAAGACCTTAAAAACTGCGACTAAAAAATGAATTCCCTTCTCTTTTCCCCATCTCACCTCCTGTAAAAGACTTTTTTCTTTTTTTCGTTTTTCTTTTTTTTTTGATATGGAAATGTGTGATAATTTTTACTTACCGAGACTCGATGTGGAGGGGTGAAGCAATGGAATTCTGTGTGGCAGTCGTAAAAGCAAACGGTTTGAAAGTGCTTGGTCGACTGTTTTTATAATAGTGTTTGTTTTTTGTCCACTCACGTGGATCGGACTTAACATTTGCATAGAATCAACTAGTGGGTATAAAAACACTATCAGTGATATTGTTGGTTGGTCTTTTTGTTTTAGTCCAGCCGCCCGTTTCATAGTTACTGTTACAAAGACGATATGTCGTTGTAAGCAACGAGGCAATTCATTGCAACTCCTGTTGACCAAGAAAAGGAGTGAAAGGTTTACCACGTAAGGTAAGGGTTTCGTTGTTTGTTCCTTCTACGTCGAGTTCTGGTTTAACCCGTTGAGTTGCAGAAACGCCCCCCTCCCACTTTTAGTCGGTTAAAATCTGACAATAATGCATTGGTTTACATACTCTGGTTAGAAAAAGGATGAATTCCCTATTCCACCTTTAACAATTCATTGAACCATTTGCTATGGATATAGTGCTTCAGCATAAGAAATCCATAAATTTGTGAACATACTCTGTGTCTAGTCGGAATCAAATACATTATTTCGTAGTAAAGATTAGCAAGACCTTATGACTAAACAGTTTATGTAAGGATGTCATCTGACTAGAGAAGGTGCGAGTTTTGTAACTGATAGACTACGACTATTCAACTACTAAGAGCTAAGTTATGAACAGTTTTTCTGGCTCTAAGTTGAAATCTTGTTAGAGCCAATTCATTCACTTATATTTTATTGAGATTTGAAAAGGCATGAGCACTCGTCTCCCTAAATATTAGTAAAATTATTGGAAAAAAACTTAGTTTGTGTCTTCTTTTTTATTGAATACATGAGATTCTTTATATGAATAAATCTATTGAGGGTTTGAAACCTGAAAAAATTTCTCATTTTGAAGACTAATAGGTTATTTTTCATAGAAATTCTCTGAATTTTGTTTGTGATCATGCATTATTTTGACATTATTCTTTCAATCTTTGTTGATGAGTTCAGAAATAAAAAAAAGTCTGCAAATTAGATAGCAACATAAGTTTTATTTGTTTTTTTTTACCTTTATATTATGCTTGTAGAGATATTTATGTATTGTAGAATCACATTGACACTTAAATTGCTCCAATAGTTGATATTGCTTATTTCAAGCAAAGATTTTGCTATTAGATTATCCACTCATGGACTAGCAACCAATTTGAATTCTGTGAATGGACTTGCTCATCTGAGCATATTAGAACATTCCAGCCTTTTTATAAACCGACGTTCTACTGTTCTGATTAAACAGTTGAGCAGTGATTACTAAATTCAATAAGTATATGCTTTTTTGTATGAATATAATATTGGCTCTTATTGACTAAAAAGTCATTAAAAAATTTCGAAGCATAGGAATCCTTATGCATGAAAACTGTTTGTCTGGTTATAAAGTGTTGAATTATGTGTAAAGCATTCTGATTGGCTAAGAAGGTCATTATTTTACATTTGAAACTTTTTATGTTAAAATGTAGTACTTTGCTTTTAAGCTCTGAATCTGTCGGCTTTATGTCAAATTAGGTATGTGTCCGAAATCTGCAATACATCACTAATGCATTTTTTTAAGGTAATTCTTATTGATAATGATTTATATTAGTTTTATTTTTACATGGAGGTCACCACTTATCAAGGCCCGAAGGCCACTCAGGGATAAGGGTTATTGCATGTACAGTAATCAATGAGATAGTATTGTAGTAATCATTAGTATTGGGCGGTTTTGATAGAGTGTCTTACTTAAGGGGGCGGTTTGTCAGGAGTTTGTTTATGTTGGACTTGAAGACGTCCAAGTCGTAGTCAGGTGGAAAACAGCCAAGCGGCAGAGAGTTCCACTGGCGTGCAGTTCTAAGAAAGGAGCTTTGCTCATGGAATCTACGTTTGGATTTAGGCACAGATAAAGAGTGGGGAAAATTATTGACAGTAGTTTCAGCCAGACGGGTGTTTCTCATGAAAAAATTGGCGATGGGGGACGAGGGATTGGAGCTCAGACGAGCACCTGCCATGAAAATAGGGATAAAACAAAGACAGGCTTGCAACGTCTCTTCTGTGGGAGAGAGGTTGCAGGGAAGAGAAAAGGGCATCCCCCACTAAACCACAAAGTCTATTTTGTACAGTCAAGGCAGAATAGGCTGTTTTTAGCAGCTCTTGCCCAGATGTGGCAGCAGTACTCCATCCTTGGACATACTTGGCTTTTATACAGACAGAGAATTGCATCAGTAGTGAGATATCTTCTGGAGCGGTAGAAGGATCCCACCATTTTCCCAGCATCCCTGGCAACAGATTTGATGTACATGTTCCATTTCAGATCAGGAGTAAAGGTCAAACCCAGAAGCTTGTCAAAACATGGAGCCTCTCCAAGACGAGAGCTATCCATTTCAATTGATGCCAGATGGGGATCAGAGCGTTGATGTAAAGATAGAAGCTTGGTTTTGGATGCATTAAAAGTGACCAGCCATCTCTTCCCCCATTGTACCACGTGCTCAAGATCAGAAGAGAGAGAATTAGAGAGAACTTTTTCATTTACGACCTTTGATGTGTTGCCATAGATGGTCGTGTCATCAGCATAGATGTCAACGAATGATTTAAGTAAGTGTTTTGGGAGATCATTGATGTAGATCAGGAAGAGAGTTGGACCCAGGATGGACTCCTGAGGGACTCCAGCATTAATACTGTGGGCCTCTGATTTCTGCCCATCAACCATTACTCTTATGAACCTATCAGAGAGAAATGATTTAATGATTGAGAAAACATTCCCAGTAATACCGTAGCTGGAAATCTTGTGAAGTAGGCCCTTATGCCATACCTTATCGAAGGCCTTTGATATGTCAAGAGCAATTGCCCTGGAAAGGAAACCTTTGTCAAGAGATTCACTAATCCTGTGTGATATAACCGTTAGCACATCTGTTGTAGATCTTGCAGAACGGAAACCATATTGCATGTCGCTAAGAAGGTTGTTTGTGTTGAGGTGGTTGACTACTTCTTTATTTTATATAGATTCCACCAACTTACTCATGACACACAGGAGACTTATTGGTCTGTACTGAGAGGGGGATGACTTTTCACCTGAATTCTTAAATACAGGGCATACTGATGAGGTTTTCCAGGGTGTTGGAAAGCACGTCTCCTTAAGGCAATGCTTAAACAGTTTTGTAAGTATGGGGTCAATTTCTGGTTTGAGCTTTTTCAGCACTATAACTGGAATGCCATCAGGACCAGTTGCTTTACTGGAATCAAGGTTCTTGATTAGCTTGGCGACCTCACGCACAGATATTTGTATGTTGCATAGTGTGTTGTCTGTTATAGGAGGAAATACAGGAAGTTGATGGTCATTGTCACATAGGGTAGAATTAGCAGCAAAGTTCTTGGCAAATAGTCTGGCCTTGTCTGATGCTGACGAGATGACCTCAGGTCCATTGATGATAGTTTGGATAGAACGCACGCTTCTGTTCAAGATCCTGTTTGCTATTTGCCAGAACTGGTGGGAACCAAGCCGCTGCTCAGCTACTTTGGATTTAACAGACTGAGCATATAGCTCTCTTGTATGTTTTATTACCCTTTGACAGTGGTTGCTGGCAGTCCTGAAAGCAGCTTTAGTCTCAGTACATCTATTATGTTGGTAGCTATGGAAAAAGTGATCTCTGTGCGCGATGGCAGCAGCACATTCAGGGGAGAACCATGGCTGGCTGTTAGGTTTTTGTTGGAATTTTTTGGATGGTATGAATCGGTCTATACCTATAATTAACCATTCCGTCAGGTCTGATACTATAGAGGACACATTCTTTTTTAAACATGGAATGCAGAAGTAGGTCAGATATGAATGTACGGAAGCTATCCCAGTCAGCTATAGAGTATCGATATACAGTACGGTGGAGAGGTATGTCTGAAGACTTATTACATTTCATTTTTATCTTAACTGCTGCAACAGAGTGGTCAGAGGATCCCAGAGGAGATAGAATGGAACATGAACACAGCTCAGGGGAAGTTGTGAGGAAAAGGTCTAAAAGGCTTGCATATTGACCGGGTGTATCGGGTACATGGGTGGGTTCGTGAACAAACTGAGTGAGGTCATAGGCAATGGCAAAATCGTGATAAAACCTCCTCTCGTCATCGGTTTTATTTGAGTGGGTCAGCCATTCCACATTATGGACATTGAAGTCACCGCAAATGTGAATGTTAGCCAAAGGATGAGCAGACAGGATGTGGTCAATTTTCTCAGATCTGCTCTTAAAGATAGTAACTCCACAGTTTGCTGGTGTGTAGTTTCTTTTTTTATTTAATGTGAAAGTTATTAAATACGTTTTTCTTATTTGAAAGTAGAATTGAGCTCGACTTCGTATCATATCCATCCCTTCTCTCTTTGAAATAATTGAATGTCAGGGTAGCAGGGTCAGTCGGAAGGAGCGGAAGGATAATTTTTTTATCCAACTCCTTAAGACTAATAAATTTATTTTTTTACATGGTTTTCCTGTTGGGTTTTACCAGTTATTTTTATTTTTTTTTATTACATTTTCATTCCAAACAAGGCACATTGCCACTTTGATGTAGGGAATCTAAGTACTTGTACCCCGTACATATCCCTGACAAACCTGTTTAGCAATAAGATCTCACCCCTTCACTGCTGAGGTTCCTAGATGTCAAAAAGCCTTCTATTCTAATAGTCTCTTCCCTTGAACAGCTAGATTTTGGAATTCCCTTCCTGCTATCTGCTTTCTTGGTGGTACTGATATGCAGAAATTTAAATGTAACATAAACTGACATCTTGCTAATCTTCCCTAGACATGGTTTCAAAAAGTAGCCTTTTTCGTCCAAATGGTGATATGTCTTGTTAGGAGTTAACATGAGTAAAATAAATAAGTAAAGCTGTTAGAGTGTATATGTGAGTATATTTATCATACAAGTGAATGTTAAACGTAAAAAATGATATACATGAAAAGTAATAATAAAATGCTGAATAGGTGTGGGAGGCTGGTATATGGATCTGCAGAATAGATTTCCACATAGGGGTCAAGGAGTCGGGAGTCGAAGTTGGAAGTCGGAGTTGGAGTCTAGGATATCAAAGGAGTCGGAGTCGGAATTCTAGGAATTAAAAAAATCGGAGTCGGACATTCACCATCCGACTCTGCAACCGTCGGATTATAGTAACTATTTTTACTAAAAATTATAAATTTGCAGAATACACATGATGTGTACGCAGTTTGAGTTTCATGCAAAAAAATTTCTATATGATAAAATTTCTATATAAAATTTCTATATGATAAAATTTCTATATGATAAAATTTCTATATAATATTTCTATATGATAGAATTTCTATATGATAAAATTTCTATATGATAAAATTTCTATATGATAAAATTTCTATATGATAGAATTTCTATATGATAAAATTTCTATATAAAATTTCTATATGATAAAATTTCTATATAAAATTTCTATATGATAAAATTTCCATATGATAGAATTTCTATATGATAGAATTTCTATATGATAAAATTTCTATATGATAAAATTTCTATATGATAAAATTTCTATATGATAGAATTTCTATATGATAAAATTTCTATATGATAAAATTCCTATATGATAAAATTTCTATATGATAAAATTTCTATATGATAGAATTTTTATATGATAAAATTTCTATATGATAGAATTTTTATATGATAAAATTTCTATATGAAAGAATTTCTCCTGCCTCTTTGGACAGATCCTTTTTTTTATTATCTTTATTGATCCCTATGATAATTACATGAAATATTTAAAATCTTAATGCAAAATCAAATTCTGTATGATGGTTCACCAAAATTCCCTCTTAATTTTCATTTTTACTATTAGTTTTGAATTCATTCAATTTCATCTTGAAACGATTTTTAATTCTGTTCTTCAGCTGATATTCTAACTTCTTTAAAAGACATTTTCTATTAGCAAAATAAAAACGAAATTGTTCAGTCGATCTAGATTTTGAAATCTGACTTGCCAATAACATTCTAAGCCGAGGAGAACTATAAAAAATATCCCTGTAGAAATGCTATCAATTCTTTTGATAGTTTCAATTAAATTTCTAAGTTTCAATTAAATTTCTCAGTAAAGTAGGTCATCCTAATTTTTTTTCTTTTTCTCTCTGTAACTCTATCTTTTACTCCTTTTTTATTAGTTTTGTTAGCTTTCTTTGTATGCTATCTAATTTCAATATTACATTCCTATCCCAATGTCTAGTCTTGAACCAAAGTCTAGGTCCAACACTATATGATATCATTAAATATCCTTAAAACACTTGAAATAACATTTTAAATAATCCAATTATTCTGTTTAATATTGACACAATAGACAACAAGTGACTGAAATTTTTCAAATATCATTAATAACCGAAGTAAAAAAGAATGTGAGGGAGTCATTCTTCTTAGAAATCCCTTCAAAAAGTGCCAGACTTCAGAATCCACAAATACTTCCAATCAATCCAAAACCAATTATAGTAGCAAAAACTGTTAATATAGAACTAAAATTATGGCATGATAAAAGTGTTGATTGTGTAGAGTTAAGACACCGTCTTCAAATAATTAAAATTTAACCAAATTCTAGAATTTGTTTTATTTTGTGTCCTTTCACTATAGCTAATTAGATTATGGATTATTTTACAATTATCTATGGCAGCACTTCAAAGAGCATTGACGAACAATATCTTGCCGATTCTCACTCTGGGGCATGTGGTACAATTGAGAAAAAACCTAAAAAATAAGCTTCTCTCCTTTCACCAACAATTCTGGAATTCTTGTTTTGCCTCTGTTGAAATGAATGCCTCTTTTCTTGAAGAATTTTCTTGTTTTTAGGACTTTTCACGCTAAATCTACGCCAAGTCTAAAATGGAAAACATATATCAAATCATATAAGCTTTTTTTTTCACATCTATGTAAATGGCATAAATGTCTATGGAAGCACGTCAAAGAACACTGGTGATCGGCATCTCACTGATTCTCTCTTTCTGGAACACATGATGCACTGAGGGAAAAATGGTTTGTTACTTTTGCCACTTTTCAAACAAAGCTTCTCTGCTATCATCAACACAGATGCAGAGGAAGATCAAGGCGGTAGAGGAAGCACTGGGTGCAGTTGGTATGTGGCCAAACTCCACAAAGTCTCTTTGTTTAATAATAAAGTTTTAAAGTTTCAAATAAATTTGGGAGTATTTTTAGTAGGATGGCTCCTAGAGTAAATGTGGTATTGTGATGACTGAGATAATCTAGCGAAGAGCAGGATAGACATTTTTATCATTTTTTTTATTATTTCAAACTATGGAAGACCAACGACCCTCATTTTCCTCACACTTTAATGACCTTGCATCTAATGTGTTCTAAATATGAATTTGCATATTTTTTTCAAATAAGCAATTCAAAGTGTAGTATCTGTTCTACCCTTAGCCAGAGAAGAAGAAATTCTTCTAGATTAAGATAGCTGGTATTTTTGTTACAATCCAGCAAACCATTTTAGAGAAGTAGATTTTTTCCCCATATTAAAAACCGACATTTTGCCTAACACTGCCCGTGTAAGAATTCAAGTAAATAGATACTTATTCAATTATTTTTATTTGGAGGGGAGTGGTTTAAAGCCATAATAATATATATTGTAAACGATTCATGAAATACAAGTTGTTATTTTTCTCAATCTTTGGAGGGTTCATTTTTTTCGTAAAAATAGTAAGTGAATGCAACATATCCAACTGTGCAAGTTCCATTCTCTGTATTGGTATTCATTATCCTAACTGAACACATACAGACAGATGTGCGTCTCTAATTATAGTAGAGATTAAATCTGTGCTTCTTTTAGTAACCGAGTTATCTTGAAATCAGTATATTTTAGCCTGAAAGATTTCTATGAAAAGGGATAGAGAGATTTACCCAACAATGAAAGAGAAATTAGATTTGTATTGAATCAGTTATGAGGAACCGAACTTTTGATTTCTGTGATCAATTGATCATACATTGATAATGCTTGTTTAATAACTACTAGCTGAATACCAACACCAGGTTCCTGATAATTAGATTTCCTAAGATTATTTAAGAAATGCGAGAATCCTTGAAGCAATGTTAAAACCGCTATGTTAAAAAAAATCAGAAATGTATGCGTCTTTGGCAAATAACTGTTCCCTAAACATGAAGTTGCTTTAGAAAGGTTTCAGTGTCATACAAAATGTTAAAAATGGACAACTTGATCAAATTGTGGAATTATTTATACTTTTGTCATTTGTTACTGTTAAAAAACGAGAACGGTATATTTCTTCGAGAACCACTTCACAAGAAAAAAAAATGATTTTGCTGTAGAAGATTTCACATTACAAGCTCCAATATCTAACAGTAATTTGCAATACTGAAACTACTTATACCAATATATCTGTAACATTATTATAAACAATAGAAATATATAATACAATAATATAAACACGTATAAGTGATATATGTCTATCTGTGTATATTTATCTATTTGTATATACAGAATTAACTCTTAAAAAATAACAGACCATCATGAATTTTCGATTTGTATTATACTGGATCGATATTAAGCGCCAATTAAGCAAGATTACATGAATTTTACTTTCTTCAAACTTAAGTTTGAGTTTTAAATTTTAGACATTTTCTAGAATCAGTCATGTAATGGATTTTTATCAAAATTGGATAAGGATTTTAAATATAAGGTTTAGTAGGATTGTAGGTTGATTTTACTTTTTCCTAAAGGGATATGAAAGTCGTTCAAAACGATTTTATCTTTCTTGGAACGCGTGTTCGTCTAGTGGATATCTATCTATCTATTTATACTCCCATAAATTCGGGGGAGGGGAGTTGTGTGTATCGATATTCATATTAAAAACGTTTTTTCTATTTATTTAAAAAGAAAATACAATTGTTGTGGAAGAGCATTCACTAGCAAAAGATCTAGTTAATTTACATAATCTTTTAAACATTCATTTTAATTAATTTCCTATTAGTTGCTTCGGTTTTTTTAACGGGATAATCATCTTTAGTTAACTATTACGTGTAATTATATTCATGCAGATATTCTACATGATTTATACTTGCATAATATTTATGAAAAAAGTTTATAATAAACACAAAATTGTTTCCATATATATTTATGTATACATATATATTTTTGTTAAACAAATCTATCTATCGATCTATTTTTTTAGCTCAGCATACACCTTCAAACACCCGGGCAACGCCAGGCTGAAATGCTAGTATATCTATAAAAGTGGAAGCGTCTGTGTATCTGTCTGTGCATCTGTCTGTGTGTATGTGTGTGTACATTTCCCTACGCAATAACTCTGTCAGTTTTAAGTCTGCAGACGCGAAATTTGATATACAGGGTACTGAGATTTGGGAAAATCTTTGTGATCGGTTTTTAGCCAGAAATTTGGCTGTTAAGGGGTCAAAGTTCAACGATTTGACCTTTCAGAACTCTACCAAACTCCTCCGATAATTTTGGGTCTAAACACTTGAAATTTTAGATATAGGTTCCTTGGACATGGATCGAACTTAATAACTTGATTTGAGCCCCAAACAATAAATTTTAAGGGGTCATAATAGGGGTCAAAGTTAAAATAATTTACCGCTTTTTTTTTTCTTTTTTTTTTTTTTGCTCAACATACACCTCCAAGTACCCGGACAACGCCGGGCACCCATGCTAGTATATCTATAAAAGTGAAAATGCCTGTTTGTCTGTCGGTGTACATTTCCCTACCGAATAACTCTGTCAATATTCGGTTTACAGACTCAAAATTTGACATAAGGATACTGAGATTTGGGAAAATCTTTTTTATCGGTTTTCGGCCAGAAATTTTACTGTTAAGGGGTCAAAGCTCAACGATTTTACCTTTGAGAACTCTACCAAACTCCTCCACTGATTTTGGGTGTAAACACTTGCAATTTAAGATATAGGTTACTTGGACATTGATCTAACATTATAATTGGATTTGAGCTCAAAACAATAAATGTTAAGGGATCATAACTGGGATCAAAGTTTTAAAAAAATTTACCTCTGCAGTCTCTACCAAATTACTCAGCCAATTTTTGGTCTAAACATTTGAAATTTTGCATAAAGTGTATTCAGACATAGGGCAAGCTTTTTAATCGTTTTTTACTGAAAATTTGGTTTCCAAGGAGTCAAAGTTCAAAAGATTTTACCTTTGCGCTTTCTAGCAAACTATTAAACCAATTTTGTGTCTAAATATTTGAAATTTTACATAAACGGTATTCAGACATGCAGACAGCTTTTAATCAGTTTTGGGGCGAAAATTTTGCTGGCAAGAAGTCAAAGTTTGCAGACTTTACCAAACTCCTCCGCTAATTTTTGGTCTAAACACTTGAAATTTTAGATATAGGTTACTTGGACATGGGTCAAACATTTTAATTTCAATTTGAGCCCAAAACAATAAATACTAAGGAGTCAAAATTAAGGTCAAAGTTAAAATAAAATTTGACGTCTGCGTTCTCTACCAACTTTTCTCTGTTGTAGTTAAGGAAGCCTATTATATAGAAAGGCATTACCGTACATATTCACACTTTTTAATGTATACATATGCACATAAAGTTATGGACAGAACATATGGCCCAAGCAAAACCGGGCGGAACTACTAGTATTTCTATAAAAGTGAAAATGTCTGCGTGTGTCTGTTTGTGTACATTTCCCTACCAAATTTCCCTACAAAATATTTTGGTCTACAGACTCGAAATTGACATACAGGGAAAATCTTTTTAATAAGGTTTCGGCCAGAAATTTTGTTGTTAAGGGGTCAAAATTCAACGATTTAACCTTTGAGAACTCTACTAAACTCCTCCACTAATTTTGGGTCTAAACACTTGACATTTTAGATATAGGTTACTTCGACATGAATCTAACTTTATAATTTGATTTGAGTCCAAAACAAGAAATGTTAAGGGGTCAAAATTCGGGTCAAAGTTTTAAAAAAATTTATCTCTGCGGTCTCTAACAAATAAGTCAGCCAATTTTTGGTCTAA
Organism: Euprymna scolopes; assembly: GCF_053919585.1. Taxonomy (NCBI): domain Eukaryota; kingdom Metazoa; phylum Mollusca; class Cephalopoda; order Sepiida; family Sepiolidae; genus Euprymna; species Euprymna scolopes. The sequence goes on along the minus strand of NC_136493.1, from coordinate 73,413,770 downwards.
ACATTAGAAATTTTACATAAAGTGTATTAAGAAATAGGGCAAGCTTTGTAATCATTTTTTTTTTTTTTTTTTTTCTGAAAATTTGGCTTCCAATAGGTCAAAGTTAAAAAGATTTGACATTTGCGGTCTCTAGCAAACTTTTAAGCCAATTTTGGGTCTAAACATTTGAAATTTTACATAAAACGTATTCAGACTTTCAGCAAGCTTTTTAATCAGTTTTTGGGCGAAAATTTAGCTGCCAAAAGGTCAAAGTTGAAAGAGTTGACCTTTGCAGATTCTACCAAACTCCTTCGAAACCGAAACAGTAGCATTAAAAGCTGAGGCCATTACCATCGTACCAACGTGACACACATATAAACTGATTAAAAATTAAAAATAAACTAAAATGAATGTACAAAATGTATAAAGATTTTTTTCAATTTTGACCCATTTTTGACCCTTTTTTAAAAACTATTTTAACTAAAAACCAATAAAAGAACAGCCTGTAAAAAAATCCAATCATTTGAGACCCCAAGCGCTGCTCTGTGGGTTTTAGTTTCGGAGGAGATAGTTTGAAAATATGGAGACAGACAGACAGACATATAGCCGTTTATATATTAGATGTTTAATATAAGCGAATATAAAAAAATGAATTATGAGTTGAGGTATGAGAGCCGAATTACACAAAGAGTTTCATTCAATCCTAGGCAACACTTGGTTTTTCTATTTGTAAAAAATAAACCATTTAAAGTATTTTGATTTCCAAACTATGTCACGTAAAGAGTGCCAGAGTGTCCCTGCAGTATGAAACTATTGGAGTAAAAGTCTTATTGGAGTAAAAGTCTTTCTTACACCTACTGTAAAGGGGTGGGACTTAGTTGCTTATCGGGTTTGTCGGGAGTAGTCACATCAAGGAGGTACAAGTGTTTGTAGTTCATCAGAGCATTCACCATTAAAGTACTTGTAGAACAGGCAGAGGAATGCAGAATTTCGTCGTTGGAACAGAGGCTGAAGCCTAGATGACAGTTCAGGACCTATCAGGTTGGCGACTCTCTTTAAAACCCTGTTCAGGAGTGAAAGCTCTAGGAAGGTTGTCATCCGAGACTGAAGAGGCCTCCTTCCTCTAGGTTTAGCTTCAGAGTTTTCCTTCTCCTAGACGGATGACCTGGAAAGATCTATGGGTCCATCAGCACCGAGAGGGTTCGTCCCGCACCTGGGTCCTAATCTAGGTATTTCTGCGACCCCACATGACAACCTTCCTAGAGCTGGTGACTCAAACAAATTACCGGTTGGTAAACTAAAACTGCTTAAGGAGGAGATAGGCTCTGTCTATCGCCCAGCTTTCCTACTCCTTCTTTGCCTATTAGTCAGGCGTAGAGGTGCTATCACAGGGACTCGACAGAATCATCTAGTAGTTGATCTTGTTTCCTGACTAGGGTAATGAACGCCTTTTTTCCCCCGCTCTCGCCACGTCCCATTCCCCTAAACTGGACACTGTGAGGTGCTTCAGTACCATATATGCTGGTACAGTTGGACTGGGTTGAGTTTGTCTAATAGGTTAAGAGTACCAGATTGACAGTTCCTGGCTGCTGTTTCTGACTGATAGTACAGAGGGATCTAACTCTTTGCTAGCGCTTAGAGTGGTTGCTTAATCAACAGTTGTATAATATCGGGATGATTGTAGTGCCATGTCACGCATGGAAAGGGACCCTGCACTCATCCCTGGTGGGCTTTCCTGAGGCCGCAATCCTGTAAGTGAGGACAGCTGATGGTCTACTTGTATTGCATGTCTGATATTCTGCACAACCACTTGTCCAGCACTCCTCACTCACCCTAACTGAAACTTTTAAATTACATAAAATGAAATTACAGCTCAAGTAAAAGTTACGTTTAAACCAGGACCAAACTCAAAGAAAACCAACCTGCCTCCTCCCTTGAGGCTTGCACTTACGAATATCCGCAGGCTTAGAAATAACTTAGATGATGTTGAATCATTTCTTTTTGTAAACACCCCGGATATCTTAGCATTAAATGAAACTAACCTACACGCCTCCATTCCCTCTAATCACTTTAACATGCCTGGTTATCTCCCACTCTGCCGTAAAGATTCGGACAAACATATGCATGGGGTTGGAGTCTATATTCGTAACACCCTCCCCCGACTAGAGAAATAAAACTAGAATCAGACGACCAGGCCTTTATGTGCTTCAGGCTAAACATGTATGGTTAGTATAGTTTTGTTAGTTTAGGAATAGGATAACATGTTAAAGTAGGATTTACTTAATATTAGGAACTAAAATTTGGTGCCAAACTGAGTATTTAATATGACTGAAAGATAAGATATATGCTCAATATAGATATAAGAAACATTTGATTTGGAGAACAGTTCAGTACAAGTATACCTGTAAGATATAAGTTATGGCGTATTCTTGAATATAATTAAATATAGATGGATGGATAAGTGGCATGTTTTCAGTATATACGAATGTATGGAATTTTAGACATTGAGTATGTTGTCTTCGGAAGTTTGTATTACAATGAGTATCAGTTCAGTTTATGCATAAATTATTGCAGTACGATCTCCTATCAAAAGAAGATATTAAGGGTTGCTGTTCATTATAGATGACATTTAATCTATGTATAAGACTATGGCTAGTAAGTATTTACTTAGAAGCTTAGTTATGGGTTAAGAGTATAATCTAAAGCATGCCTAAGAAATCTTTAGGTGTTAATGTGTATTAATTACGAAAAGTCAGTCTATTAAGGGTAAGGATTGAAAGATAGGATACCTAAGTTACGTGTAATGGATTAGACTTAATGGCAACTTGGGAAATAGAGCAGTTGGTTAGTAAGTGACCAGGAGAGAGGATAACAGTATAATTACACGTTAAGGTATAGAGTTTAGGGTGAAGTTAAAAAAAAAGTTTGTCATGCAAAACAGACAAAGGCAGTCATCTTGGATTTAAAGTATCTATAGGATATACGTAGCATACTAGCAGCGGTATTTTTATGGTTTTGAGAAAAATTATAGGTACATAGTGTCGTGGTTTATTGTTCTAGTCATAGACAATGTCAGGCACAGAACAATTCAAGGGAGTCTCCGATATTGTAACTGCGTCTATCTAATTTTTTTAAAAGTAGTTGAATAGAGTATTATGAGGTGTTCATCTTAGCTTAGGGATGGAATGAAAATTTATGGTAAAAGTGATATAAGGAATTAAATGAGGATTAGATGTACGATCACTGGATGTTGAGCTGCTCGGGAAAAAGAAGAATGTCTTAGTGATATAAGATTTGAGAACTTAACAGTCCGAGGATACTGAAAGAAAGTTGTGAGCTGATGATGATCCAGTATACGCGATTAGATATAGGTAGCAAATGATGATAGTTTATTATGTACGAATTGTACATATTAAGTATACTGCTTAAGTTCTACCCTCTATCGTAAAAGGAAATCCGTTTGTAATGCGGTTGGCTAATTTGTCAAGAAAAAAGCGTGTAAGGTTATTGCAATGGACAGAGCTTATCTAATTATTTAACAATATCAGTTTACTGACGATTGTACAAATTAAATTGCTGACTAAGACATGCTGGTGTTTCGATGAAGTGATGGATCAAGAGCATAGGCTTTATAATTAGGAAAACACACACCCGAAATGTCCGGAAAGGAGAGGGCACTGTGCAAAGGAGGGGGGTCACTTTAGATTTTTTATTTATTTAATTAAAAAAATAATATGCACAATACTGTTGTACGACTGAATGTCCTTATCTTTGCTCACAGATCATCACACACATTCATTAATATATTTTGCCTTTCATGCATGCTACGCATTCATATATCTGACTCAATTCTAAAATACAATATCTGTGAAAGATGCAACATTACTGACATAATAGAGATTCTCTTGAAAACCTAGGACACCATGAGGACGAATGTATCTCTTATTTTGTGGTTTCAATCGAACCCAATAGCTAAAGAAAGCACAAAAGTAGCCAAGAGGAAACATGGATTAAAACAGTGAAGATGCACATAGTTTGCAGCTGGCGTTTAGATTATGCATTGCTGAAATCTGGAACGCAGCCGTCGATCGGGTTAGCATGGTTCGCCTTGATATTGGATGCAGTGAACTCATTTAAAGCTAGCTCGACACACTCGGGGTGGATGTTGGTGCAAGTTATTCGGGTATTTCCTGTTATTTCGTTTGTAGAGTCAGTGCAAATCATAATGTTAAATCTTGGATTTCATAATCGAGATATTGGGGAAAAGAGATTTTACCCAAACAGTTTTCAGACAAGGCACTGCAGGATTTATTTGGCAATGAATAACAAATTGATTTCATGGTAGTTTGGTTACTCTCAACAGAATTATGATTGTTGCATTCCCAGAATGGAATAATTTTTGGCATATGAAAGATGAGTCAGCAAAAGCATCAATTATAAACCGATTATATTTTTATTGCATTAAATGTATATTCATTATTGTTAAAGAAATTTTAAGTAAAAATAATAAATTTAACATAGCTATACTGTAAATGTGTTTCTCTGTCTTTTTTCTGTCTCTTCATCCAGTGATACAATTATAACCAAAGCTCTATACAAAGATCAAATATAACTATTCTCTGGTAAAATTTCAAAATGCCAGTATTAATTCTCTATTTTACACAGATTTTGTAGGATTCGTGCTATTGTCAGTAAGAACAATGTGTTCGCATCATTTTCTAACATCTTTTTATATGCTGGCCTGTGTTTGACGACTTTTAGAAATTGACTTCCAAATTCTCATGCCAGGTTTATCCCTATTTTTTGATAAGTCCATTCTAATATTTTACATATTTTCTTTAGCTGTAAAGTTAACCTTCTACCTCAACTCTTCTATATCTACTAACTCAAGAACTCCCATTTATTCTTTCAATGTGTTCTGCTCATGGCAAGTGTTACAACTGTGGAGGGAGACGTCACTTTAAGGATGATCGCCGTCATTGTCCTGCCCGCAATAAGGTATGTCGAAACTGTGGTAAACTCGCTCCAAAGTTTGCCGTTCTACTATGCTGACACCTTCATGTTCTACTTCTGCTATTATGGTAGCCCATGCTAAAGGTGGTGATAGGTGTCCTCCCATTACTAAAATTGTTGAATTAAAAGGAAAAAATTAACTACCCTCATAGACACTGGCAGTTCTGATAACTTTATCAGTGCTCGTATTGTAAAAACAATGAAGCTGTCTACTTCAAAACGTAATTCTGTAATTTCCATGGCATCATCCGCCGATCCCTTCAAACTATTGGAATATTGCATGGAGAACATTTCCTTCAATGGTTGCGAGTATAAAGAAATCGACTTTCCTGATTCATGTATGGATATTATACTCGGAGTGCCTGTTTTTTAAAACTACACCAGGGTATTACTATTTCTTTTGGTGGACCTCAGGATATTCTAAAAATCCACGCCCTAACCAAGATCAGCTGTGCTCCTGTGAAATTTTTTCGAAACTTGACCCCTGATTGCAAACTTATTACTACTAAATCCTGACATTACCGTGCGGAGGATTCTCGATTCATTGAAAAGGAAATTCTACAACTGCTTGAGGATGATGTAATTGAAACAAGTTATTCACCATGGCGTGCTCAGATTGTTGTGACTTTGTTACTTAATAAAACGAAACGATTAGTAGTTGATTTCCCCCAAACTATTAATCGTTTCACCTTACTTAGAGCATACCCTTTGCCTCGGATTGAGGATCTCGTGAACCAAATAGCCCAATATCATATATTTAGTACAATTATCAAAAGCATACTACAAGATTGAAATTTGTCCCGAAGATCGGCCCTACACGGCCTTTCAAGCTGGAAATCGTTTGTACCAATTCAAACAAATACCCATGGGTGTCACTAATGAGGTTTCTGCTTTTCAACGGTTTATGAATTCTTTCATTTCTGGCAACAAAGTATCTGGAACTTTTTCATATATAGATGATATTACTATTTGAGGTAAAACTCAGGAGGAACATGATGTTAATTTGGAGTGTTTTTTAAAGGCTGCCTCAACATATAACCTCGAAATAAACCGAGAAAAATCAAGGTTTTCACTTCATTCCATCAATTTGTTTGGGTACCAAATTTGTAACGGAACTATGCAACCAGATCCTGAGCATTTAAAACCTCTGTTACAAATGCCTCCTCCTTCCAATTCAGATTCGTTAAAGAGGTGTCTTGGAATGTTTTCATACTATGCGAAATGGATACCTAAGTATTCATACAAAATTCGACGACTGGTCGAAAATAAACAATTTCCCATGCCTCCTATAGTTATCAATTCTGTTGAAAAACTTAAGAAGGATGTTGCCGAATCATCTGTAAAAGTTATTGATGATGAATTACCATTTACTATTGAAACCGATGCCTCAGAAAAAGCTATCGGAGGCACACTCTTACAAGCTGAGAGTCCAGTAGCGTTCTTTTTTTGATCGCTACACCCATCTGAAATACGACTTCACATAGTCGAGAAAGAGGCTTATGCCATAGTCGAGTGCATCCGAAAATGGAGGGATCTCCTTGCTGGGAAGCACTTTACTATTGTAACAGCCCAGCAAGCCGTACATTTTATGTTTAAACCTTCTAACCGAGAAAAAATTAAAAATGATAAAATTATACAGTGAAAAATGGAACTTCTCCCATTGTCATACGACATAAAACACCATCCTGGAAGTGAAAACATTGTTGCCGATGCATTATCGAGAGTGTGTGGTGCTGCTGCTTCTTTCTTGGAGGAACTAAAGTTACTACACAATTCATTACTACATCCTGGAGTACAGTGCTTTTGGCATTTTGTAAGGTCATGAAATATGCCATATTCAATTGATGAAGTCCGGCGTGTGACATCTGAATGTACAACTTGTGCCAAAATAAAATCTCAATTCTTCGATTCTACTAATAATACACTGATCCGTTCTACTGCTCCCTTTCAGCGCCTCTCCATAGACTACAAAGAACCTGTCCCGGTATCTTCGACAGGATATCGTTACATATTTACTGTCGTTGATGAATACAGTCGATTTCCTTTTGCTTTCCCGTCGCGATTGTTCTTCAAAAACCCCAATCCAGTGCCTGACAAATATTTTCTTCATATTCGGACTTCTCTCATTTATCCATTCCGATTGAGGAACTCTGTTTATGCCGGAGGAATTAAAAAGTTTTTGACGCAACTTGGAATTGGATCATAATGATGGCCGGGAAGATTCAGTAGCGCTGAGACATCTAGCTCGCTTTCCATCTCTGATAGACCTCAAAATCCTGCTAAAAGTATTCAACCCGGCATTGCAAATGCAGACCCGACCCATTTGATCGAAACAAGTTCTGTTAGTACTACACCAAATACAGAAAATGAATTTGACTATAATAGTCAGAACCCTGAGAACCAACCTTCCCAAAGGACCACCGGTCCTTCAAATAGCGAACTACCTGCACACCGGTCTAACAGAATTCGCAGACCAGTCCAGCAACTGGATTTAAATAAAAACCAAAAAAAAAAAAAAACTATTTACAATCTCTTTTACAAGTGAGGAGATTGTTATATTTTCATTTAAAGGAAACGCTAATGCAAATTGTTTTGTTCTTACTGTTTAAAAGAAAAAAAAATTAGATATGCAAATTCAGTTTCTTGCCACATGATTTTGCACACGTTCCTTTTTCTTTAAAAGACTGAGTTCTTTCTTTCTTGCTTCAGTAGCTGTGAATTTTGTTCAATGAAGCCTTGGAAAGAGGTTTTGTTTTATGCCTTCATTTATTTACGAGACTACAAAGAAATTATTCACATTCTCATTTCGTATTATTTGATTATTAATTAAGTGATCACGTCTCTGTGCAATTTGAATTGACTGCGGTCAACTGATCTATTTTAAATTCAGGTTTTCTTTTCTCTTCATGGAAATCAAAATACCTTTCGTACTGTTTTTGTACTGTCCTATGCCTATTAACATTAATTAATCGAATTATACCCACTACTAATTGTTAATAGAATGCTTGAAAAATGCAGGAAATATTTTGTAAAATTTTCTGCATTTTTCATAAAATATGATTGATGTAAAGCTTCTATATAATATGCTGTTTCACAAAGAATGATCAGCAAGTCAAATAAACAATTGAATGCCAATCTTTTAAGTAAAAATATAATTGAACAACCGAAGTGTGACTTCACAGAATGTAATTCTCCACTGTATAATAAAGAGCAATATCTATATCTAAATATATATCCGTACTGTTACATAAAAATATGTCTGACAAATAAGGAAAAGAAGGTAAAGCAATTTCCATGTTTTTGTATCTGTTTTTCTTTTCTAATTGTAAACGTCCTAGTTTCATATGTTTGTTTCCTTAACAATATATATATATATATATATATATATATATATATATATATATATATATATATATATTGTTATATATATATGATGTTCAGAAGTCTGATATCATTTTTTAATGTCTACTTTTCTCATAGATTGTTTGAAACCGTCTATACTAAACTTGCAATATTGTTTATGACGATTTGGCACAGGAGAAGTAGTTTATTGATGGTGGTTTACGGTTATGACTTCGAAATAGCGGCCACTGGATCAGATAATTCAATTTTATTGAAAAAAGAAAAATACTGAAGTAATTCGATGATTTTTTTTTAATGAATATTAGTATAAACATTGTTAAAGAATAATTTCTGTTCTGCCATGTTTGATGTAGAGTATACACTAGTATCGTATATACACTAGTATCGTATATGGAAATGCCAGTATTTGAAAAAGTTGAGCAAAATTGATCAATACTTAAGTGGATGACAATTTGTGAATAGTATATGGTCATTGCTATGAACTTGAGATACCGTGTTCAGCTTTCAGTCACTGTTATGAAATAACTTTTTCTAATACTCTTTGGAAACGTATTAATACATCTCTTTTCCCTCCTTGCTGTTAATGAAATAGCAGGGTATATAACTCTTTGTCAGGCAACTTGTCTGGTGGGAAGGAAACCTCTACAATAACAGCAAAGTACTTGTTTTATGTTATGTATTTTGTCAGACAAATGGTCCAGACTAATAATCTGTCCCAAATGCTTGCATCTAAAACTGTGAGCAATATTTTATTGTGGTACCATTTACGCTTTAGATTATGTTTTTACACTATTTATCAAAACTGAAAGCTACTCGAGGATAAGGGTTAATGAGATTAAATTGTCAGTTGAGCGATGAAAACTTTGAGAGAATTGAGAAAGATCAATGCTATGGGCCAAGCCTAAATTACTTATGAGAGCAGCTAACAGCAGTGGATTTGAAGACGAGCATGTTATAATCTACAGGCAAGCAGTCAATTGATACTGTATTTAACATATGGTAGCTTTTGCAAAGAAGATCTGTTTATGGAAGTCCATGTGATGCTTGGTACACGGAGGAAGAAAAATTATTTTGTTACACTAGAAAAGCAATGCTATACAAGTTGGAACAAGAAACTGGAGGTTAAGCATCTTCCATGGAAGTAAAGATCGAGTAGAGGAAGACTATCAATAATCTTACTGGTAAGCATGTTGTATCAGTCTTAGATGAACTAGTGGACCCGTTTTAAAAATATTCTTTATTCATGTCTGTGCATTCAAATATACATGATTCTTTTTTGGATTTTTATTTGATTAATTATATAATTATAGCATATAATAGACTAGCAGCTATGGTTTAGCGATCGTAATACTTATTCATTATTTAAAACCATTGAAACAAAACTAATCGATGAGAAAAGATGAACTCTTCCTTCCTCTTCCGTTCTAATACTATTATAAGCCTGAATATTTATATATATATTAAAAGTGGAAGAAATTCTTCCATGACCTTTTTATAATCAGATTCTATAAAGATCAACCCTCTTCGTTTTGTTCATAAATTTAAATTTGCATACACTATAATTCCTTCTTTTTTATTATTATTATTATTATCAGTTATTATTAAGATAATGCGTTTCCTTGTGTTCTCATCAAAAGTAAATTCACATAAGTTAAACCATTATTTATAGATTATTTTATAAAAACAACAGTAGATTCTCTACAGTGCAATGTAGACTATAATGTATTGCGGACTAAGTTTCTGCAGGGAGGTATGTGAAGTTTTCTCCCGGTACATTGTGGGGGGGGGGGTCTCCAACTAGAGCTGGCAATCAATCGATTTGATAAAAAATGAGCGATTTCTATGCCAAAAAAGTATGGGAGGGTGGAACATTTACTGATCCTGATTAAATCCCGGACAATGTCTGGTCTCCCGGCTCATATATATTAGAAAATCTGTGTTGACTCTAAGAACATTTTTAAATTGCGGCACAATCCCAACAAATTTTAAAGAAAATCTGTCCATGCTCCAATTGATTAAAAATGAATTGCGTTGAAATGTTTAGTAACAAACAGCCAAACAGTTGTTTTACTAACATCAAACCACGTGATCTGTCTCTATTCCCAACTACCCACGTTTGGTTTACACAATTATTTTAATGGTGCTATAGAAAAATAAAATCAACAGTGATTATGTTAACACTTGCTTACCTGTGAAAATAAAATAAAGTGTTAGTCTGCTATGGACAGAAAAATACTCAGCTGATTATCCGTTTCATAGATTATCAATCAAAGCATGATTACAAGTCGGGCAAAAGGCTCAGAGACATCAACTCTCATTCTAAACAATCTACTGCCCTGTAGTTTATGCCTTGTCAAGTAAACTGCTAGAAATATGGAAGCTTTACCTAAACCGTATATTTTACCCAAACAGCATGCCATGTGGAAGCTTTACCCAAAGGTAATACGATATGGAAGCTTTTCCCAAACAGCATATCATGTGGAAGCTTTACCCAAAGGTAATACGATATGGAAGCTTTTCCCAAACAGCATATCATGTGGAAGCTTTACACAAAGGTAATACGATATGGAAGCTTTACCTAAACAGCATATCATGTGGAAGATTTACCCAAACAGTTTACCATCATGAAGCTTTACCTTAACAGCTTAACATATTGAAGCTTTATCTAAATAATTTACCATATGAAAGTTTTATCTATACAGCCTAAAATATGGAAGCTTTATCTAAACAGTCTGCCATATGGAAGCTTTACCCAAATGGCCCACCATATGTAAGCTTTACCTAAACGGTGTACCATATGGAAGCTTTACCCAAACAGCATATCATGTGGAAGCTTTACCCAAAGGTAATACGATATGGAAGCTTTTCCCAAACAGCATATCATGTGGAAGCTTTACACAAAGGTAATACGATATGGAAGCTTTACCTAAACAGCATATCATGTGGAAGATTTACCCAAACAGTTTACCATCATGAAGCTTTACCTTAACAGCTTAACATATTGAAGCTTTATCTAAATAATTTACCATATGAAAGTTTTATCTATACAGCCTAAAATATGGAAGCTTTATCCAAACAGTCTGCCATATGGAAGCTTTACCCAAAGAGCCCACCATATGTAAGCTTTACCTAAACGGTGTACCATATGGAAGCTTTACCCAAACAGCATATCATGTGGAAGCTTTACCCAAAGGTAATACGATATGGAAGCTTTTCCCAAACAGCATATCATGTGGAAGCTTTACACAAAGGTAATACGATATGGAAGCTTTACCTAAACAGTCTGCCATATGGAAGCTTTACCCAAACGGCCCACCATATGTAAGCTTTACCTAAACGGTGTACCATATGGAAGCTTTACCCAAACGGTGTACCAAATGGCATGCCATATGAAAATTTACCAAAACATATCATATGGAAGCTTTAACCAAACAACATACTATATGTAAGCTTTACCCAAACAGCATACCATGTGGAAGCTTTGCCCAAATGTCATACCATATGGAAGCTTTACCTAAACATCATACCATATGGAAATTTATTTAAACGGCATACGATGGAAGCTTTACCCAAGCATCATACCATATGGTAATTTACCCAAACAACATACCATATGTAAGCTTTACCAAAACGGCATACAATATGGAAACTTTACCCAAATGTCATACGATATGGAAGCTTTACCTAAACGACATACGATATGTAAGCTTTACCCAAGCAGCATACCATATGTAAGCTTTACCCAAACAACATACCATATGGAAACTTTTCCTAAACGACATGCCATATGGAAGCTTTACCCAAACAGCATATCATATGTAAGCTTCACCTTAACAACAGACTTACAAACTTTACCTTAACAGCCTTTCATATAGAAACTTTAACTAAGCAGTATATAATGTGGAAGCTTTAACTAAACAGTATATAATATGGCTTTGTTGAGTATTTACACAGAGCCAACCTGGACAACATCAAAGCCATAATTGCTACCACAGAACTGTTATTGACTGGGCACGTGGCTAGAATGGAAAACAATCACATTCCAAAAATCTTATTGTATGGAGAATTAGAAAATGGTACAGAAAGATTATTGGGCACAAACTTAGCTACAAAGACTGATAAAGCGCCACCTGAAGGCAATAAACATGAACACGAAAAAGTGGGAAAGCTAGCAACAGAGTGAAGTTGCTAGTGTAGTCGTGTTCACAAAGGTTAGGCAGAAATAGGAGCAATAATAGTCAGGTCCAAACAAAAAGAAACAAAAAAAAAGACACAAGACTAGTAACTTTCCATGCACTACTTGTGAGAAAACTTTCCACACTGAGCATGGAATCCTACAATGCAATTGGATAAAGCACTGAGACCGTTAATAGTCACCTCCAGCTATGAAGGACTGCATGATGATGATGATGATGATATATGGAAGCTTTGCCTTAAAAGCATACCATATGGATGCTTTACCAAAACAGCATACCATTTGGAAGCTTTACCTAAACAGGATATCATATGGAAGCTTTATTTAAATAGCATATTATATGGAAGCTTTATTTAAACAGCATATTATATGGAAGCTTTATTTAAACAGCATATTATATGGAAACTTTATTTAAACAGCATATTATATAGAAGCTTTATTTAAACAGAATATTATATGGAAGCTTTATTTAAACAGAATATTATATAGAAGCTTTATTTAAAAAGCATATTATATAGAAGCTTTATTTAAACAGGATATCATATGGAAGCTTTATTTAAACAGCATATCATATGGAAGCTTTATTTAAACAGCATATTATATGGAAGCTTTATTTAAACAGCATATTATATGGAAACTTTATTTAAACAGCATATTATATAGAAGCTTTATTTAAACAGAATATTATATGGAAGCTTTATTTAAACAGAATATTATATAGAAGCTTTATTTAAAAAGCATATTATATAGAAGCTTTATTTAAAAAGCATATTATATAGAAGCTTTATTTAAACAGAATATTATATGGAAGCTTTATTTAAACAGCATATTATATAGAAGCTTTATTTAAACAGCATATTATATAGAAGCTTTATTTAAACAGGATATCATATGGAAGCTTTATTTAAACAGGATATCATATGGAAGCTTTATTTAAACAGCATATCATATGGAAGCTTTATTTAAACAGTGTATCATATGGAAACTTTACCACAATATTATCCTATGTGGAAGCTTTACCCAAACAGCATACCATGTGGAAGCTTTACCCAAACAGCATACCATGTGGAAGCTTTACCCAAACGGCATACCATGTGGAAGCTTTACCCAAACGGCATACCATGTGGAAGCTTTACCCAAACAGCATACCATGTGGAAGCTTTACCCAAACAGCATACCATGTGGAAGCTTTACCCAAACAGCATACCATGTGGAAGCTTTACCCAAACAGCATACCATGTGGAAGCTTTACCCAAACAGCATACCATGTGGAAGCTTTACCCAAACAGCATACCATGTGGAAGCTTTATGCAAACAGCATACCATGTGGAAGCTTTATGCAAACAGCATACCATATAGAAGCTTTCCCCAAACAGCATACCATGTGGAAGCTTTCCCCAAACAGCATACCATGTGGAAGCTTTCCCCAAACAGCATACCATGTGGAAGCTTTCCCCAAACAGCATACCATGTGGAAGCTTTCCCCAAACAGCATACCATGTGGAAGCTTTACCCAAACGGCATACCATGTGGAAGCTTTACCCAAACAGCATACCATGTGGAAGCTTTACCCAAACAGCATACCATGTGGAAGCTTTACCCAAACAGCGTACCATGTGGAAGCTTTACCCAAACAGCATACCATGTGGAAGCTTTACCCAAACAGCATACCATGTGGAAGCTTTACCCAAACAGCATACCATGTGGAAGCTTTACCCAAACAGCATACCATGTGGAAGCTTTACCCAAACAGCATACGGTGTGGAAGCTTTACCCAAACAGCATACCATATGGAAGCTTTACCCAAACAGCATACCATGTGGAAGCTTTACCCAAACAGCATACGGTGTGAAAGCTTTACCCAAACAGCATACCATATGGAAGCTTTACCCAAACAGCATACCATATGGAAGCTTTACCCAAACAGCATACCATATGGAAGCTTTATTTAAACAGTATACTATATGGAAGCTTTATTTAAACAGCATATTATATGGAAGCTTTATTTAAACAGCATACCATATGGAAGCTTTATTTAAACCGTATACCATATGGAAACTTTATTTAAACAGCATACCATATGGAAGCTTTATTTAAACAGCATATTATATGGAAGCTTTATTTAAACAGCATATTATATGGAAGCTTTATTTAAACAGCATACCATATGGAAGCTTTATTTAAACAGCATATTATATGGAAGCTTTATTTAAACAGCATACCATATGGAAGCTTTATTTAAACAGCATATTATATGGAAGCTTTATTTAAACAGCATACCATATGGAAGCTTTATTTAAACAGCATATTATATGGAAGCTTTATTTAAACAGCATACCATATGGAAGCTTTATTTAAACAGCATATTATATGGAAGCTTTATTTAAACAGCATACCATATGGAAGCTTTATTTAAACAGCATACCATATGGAAGCTTTACCCAAACAGCATACCATATGGAAGCTTTATTTAAACAGCATACCATATGGAAACTTTATTCAAACAACATACCATATGGAAGCTTTACCCAAACAGCATACCATATGGAAGCTTTATTTAAACAGCATACCATATGGAAGCTTTATTTAAACAGCATACCATATGCAAGCTTTATTTAAACAGCATACCATATGGAAGCTTTATTTAAACAGCATATTAGATGGAAGCTTTATTTTAACAGCATACCATATGGAAGCTTTACCACAATATTATCCTATGTGGAAGCTTTACCCAAACAGCATACCATGTGGAAGCTTTACCCAAACAGCATACCATGTGGAAGCTTTACCCAAACAGCATACCATGTGAAAGCTTTACCCAAACAGCATACCATGTGGAAGCTTTACCCAAACAGCATACCATGTGGAAGCTTTACCCAAACAGCATACCATGTGGAAGCTTTACCCAAACAGCATACCATGTGGAAGCTTTACCCAAACAGCATACGGTGTGGAAGCTTTACCCAAACAGCATACCATATGGAAGCTTTACCCAAACAGCATACCATGTGGAAGCTTTACCCAAACAGCATACGGTGTGAAAGCTTTACCCAAACAGCATACCATATGGAAGCTTTACCCAAACAGCATACCATATGGAAGCTTTACCCAAACAGCATACCATATGGAAGCTTTATTTAAACAGCATACCATATGGAAGCTTTATTTAAACAGCATACCATATGGAAGCTTTATTTAAACCGTATACCATATGGAAACTTTATTTAAACAGCA
The DNA here is from genome assembly GCF_053919585.1 of Euprymna scolopes. Classification (NCBI taxonomy): domain Eukaryota; kingdom Metazoa; phylum Mollusca; class Cephalopoda; order Sepiida; family Sepiolidae; genus Euprymna; species Euprymna scolopes. The sequence goes on along the minus strand of NC_136493.1, from coordinate 73,397,986 downwards.
TACCATATGGAAGCTTTATTTAAACAGCATATTATATGGAAGCTTTATTTAAACAGCATATTATATGGAAGCTTTATTTAAACAGCATACCATATGGAAGCTTTATTTAAACAGCATATTATATGGAAGCTTTATTTAAACAGCATACCATATGGAAGCTTTATTTAAACAGCATATTATATGGAAGCTTTATTTAAACAGCATACCATATGGAAGCTTTATTTAAACAGCATATTATATGGACGCTTTATTTAAACAGCATACCATATGGAAGCTTTATTTAAACAGCATACCATATGGAAGCTTTACACAAGCAGCATACCATATGGAAGCTTTATTTAAACAGCATACCATATGGAAGCTTTATTCAAACAACATACCATATGGAAGCTTTACCCAAACAGCATACCATATGGAAGCTTTATTTAAACAGCATACCATATGGAAGCTTTATTTAAACAGCATATTATATGGAAGCTTTATTTAAACAGCATACCATATGGAAGCTTTATTTAAACAGCATATTAGATGGAAGCTTTATTTTAACAGCATACCATATGGAAGCTTTACCACAATAGTATCCTATGTGGAAGCTTTACCCAAACAGCATACCATATGATCCACGCACTGCCATTCAACCCGGTAATTTGATTTGTAATTAATAGCAATTGATTTTATTTTCCTCTTCTGTTTTAAGGGATACATCCTTTTTGTGTTGTATTTTACCCTATGTATTATGCATATACCATTTCAATAATTATAGAATTTTCTAATATAGATCTTCCTGACGCTTAGATGGCACCTTTCCACTATACCATTGCCACTTGATACATGCATACATTGCAATCAAAGTTAAATTTCCTATCTATTCAGGTTGCACTTAAATTGTCTGCTGTAAAAATCCATGTCATCCATAAGGATTTCATCTGATGGGCCTCTTTCAGAAAATACTGATTCAAACTGATGGGTTATGATTAAATAATCTCACTATAACAAATGTCACAATACTACAAATGCAGTGGGCCTTCAATCTATAAATGTGAGAAAATGCTGGGTCGTGATGGATTATATTCAGGGCTTTACATAAAGAATTCTGGATAGGAGTATTATGAACCCAGGCCTCACAACTGCTCAGCCATCATGATGATCATGATTTGAAATGCAAAATAAATATAAATCGTTCAATGTAAACACAAATGCTGAGATTCTAAAGAGTTTCAACCTCCTTATGGAGAGAATCTTGCAACGTGGGTAATTTTTGCTTCATTAACTTTTAATTTTGCTTCAGTTCTTTCAAATGTAATGCCTCCTATTTTTATTCTGCCCGAATGGATTGGCAGGGTTTCCAAATTGCATTGTTATGATAACTGAACTCATACATTCATGACCTGAAAGTTTCCTCTCTCTGTTAAAGATATTGATAGTGTGAGACCCTAAGAAAGCAACACTTGTCATGGACGTGCGTCAGAAGCAGAATTCCTCCATGCAGAGAAAAATTGAACTGATCAACATTCACTGGCGATTGTTGAATGTTTCTGAAGTTGATTCAGTTCATGTAAGCACAGTTAGAGAATGCATTCGTCGATTTCAGAGTGGTGACAGAGCTGTGAGTGACAATGCTAATTCTGGACGCTTATGCACAGTCACAACCCCAGAAAACACTGTATACTTCGACCAGCTCATTCATGCTGATTGATAGATAACGGTGGATGTAGAATTGAATGTGAATGTTGCTGCACTGGAAACGATGTTGTCATCCCTGATACAGCAAAGTGCATGATAGGTGGGTTCAAAAAATGTATTAATGCAGGACGAAAAGGACCATAAACGAGATTTTTGTTAGGACTTATTGAATCGGTACAAAGCCGAAGGTGACGGATTCTTGGAGTGAATCATCACTGGTGATAAGATGTGGTGTAATCATTACCAGCCTGAGTCCAAATGGCAATCAATGGAATGACAGCACTTACACTCACTAGAAAAGAAGTTCAAGACACAGCCATATGTAGGAAAGGTGACGTACAGCATCTTCTGGGACAGAAAAGCGTCATACCCCCCTGGATTTCTTGGAACTAGGATTGACTGTCAACTCTGACCGTTACATTAACAAAACTAAAGGCCTGGATTTCCCAGGTAAAACCAGAGAAAAGGGAAACATTCCGTTTGCAACATGAAACACCAGATCACACACAAGTTTGAAGACCATAGAATGTGTAACAAAGTTTGACTGGACGGTGCTGTCTCACTCACAGTATAGTCCCGACCTTGCACCGTCAGACTTTTATTTGTTCAGACCTCTGACGTGGACAGTATTTATCTGACAATAATGCAGTAATCATAGCTATGAAAAATGGACTGTTTTGTGCAAGGAGCCAACTTTTACAAATGAGGCATCAAGTTGGCAAAAATGCATTGAGAATAGTGGTGACTATGTAGAAAAATAAATTCTGGAACAGTAAGGGTCGTCTGTTTTATTGGTACTATTTCCGTCTTTGTAGCTCTTCAACTTTTGGAGTAAAAAACTAGAAAGCATTACTTTTGGAACGACCCTTTTGAAATTCTTGAACTTAATAATTATTAATATATATATATATATATATATATATATATATATATATATATATATATATATATATATCCGTAAACGTTCATGTTTTCTACACTTGTCAGTATGGAATTGCAGAATTTTACAACTGATCAGACTATTCGACATCTAGTCCCAAGCATTATGAACTTTAGTTTCATAACAACTCAGCCAACATGACAATTACGCTTTAAAAGGCAAAAGAAATATATTTTGTACCTTTCAATTTATTACAATTTCTAGGATTCTAAAAGAAGTTTTGGTCTCTTCATGCAAATATTAGTGAAGAAGATACATACACTTTTCTAAACTCTAGAGGAAACCATTTCAAATGGTGAGGAGAAAGAGGAATGCAAATAACAAGTCAGAAAACCATATGAAATGAAGTTGGAAAAATTTTTTTATAGAATGTTAAGAGAAGTATATCATTACAAATGATAACAATAATTTATATATGAAAATTTAAATTGCTTTTGCTTTTATATGAATACTAGTATGGATACCTGGCGTTGCCGGGGTCGACATGAAGTTCAGTTTGGAACACATCTGCTATACTAGGGATATTGATCACTTTCATTATGGCCAATGTCGATAACCTCACAATTTCAAAAATAAAGAACGGATAAATCAAAAAAAAATCAAAAAAGAAATACATGACACCCTCTTCACCAGATATTTCGGTAGAAGGAATACAAAGAGAAGACACTATTCTCCAGATACTGAGCACTTTTTGTCGTCCGTGTGCTAGAAAAAAAACAACAACCCCCCTTCACACACGCACAAAAATAAAATAAGAAATAAATGAATCAAAGTAACTTTTCTTTCAATCAAAATAGCAGGGAGTGTTCATGTAACCAAAAAAAGATAAAAAAAATTGAACTTCGGCGTTTGGACTTGAACATGAAACGCGAAAAAGAAGGCAAAAACTTACAAATACACTATTTTGCCCACACGGCCACGAGTGCTTATGATGTTTTTAAACGTGTGTGTGACCTGCAAAAAGTTTAAGAAAAATTGAATTCCTTTCACTGGCTTGTTTTTCTTTTCTTTTTTTTTTTTTGTAAAGGTATTTTTTTCACTGATTTTTTTTTTTTTCATAAAGACACTTTACTAATTTTTCTTGTAAAGCAACTTTATAATATGTATTAAACGTAATATGCCACTGTTTAAAGAGTTTTCAAAGGGAAATGTTGCACCCAGGGGATATACCTCGAAACCAGTTTCTAAATAAATCGATGTCGTAAGAATGATTCAAAATAAATTAAATATATTATCAATATAAATCAACTTTAAATAACAATCTTAAATAGAACACTTAAAACAATTCTCTCGCTATAAACGGTAACTAACATACAGCTATTTAGTAAAATCATTTTTTCTTAATTTAATATGCAAATGAGGTTGTTTTAGGGTGTATATTTTGCAAGAATCATGCTATATATAGAAATAAATGAAATAAAGTTTATGCAAGTAAGCTTTCAGTATGAAAATTAATTAGGAAAGTAATGAATCTTGTGTATATATTAACCAAATTTTGGACAAACATATAAACAAACAAACAAGCAGAGAGGAATACTAGTTTATATAGAGATTTTAATAATAATATATATATATATATATATATATATATATATATATATATATATATATATAGTGAGTCATTTTTTGGCGGACGCTATACACTAGTTTTGTAATATTTTCATGTTATGTCATTTTCAGTTATGTATTTGTGACCATTTCGTAATGAGAAAGAATTCGGTGATTACATACGGTTATATATATATATATATATATATATATATATATATATATATTGACGTATCGACGGTAGTAATATTATGATTATTATTATCATATCAAATCTTTGAATTGTTTTGTAATAGAAAATTCATTAAGAAAATGTGAGATATTTGCATAAATATTTCTAAGATAAGTTCTAATTTAGATGATACTAAATAATAGCTACTGAGAAGACTTTAAGTCTGATTTAATGATTGTTAATTTGTGGTTTATTCAATTTTCTCGCACTAACACCAGGACACAATTAGTGTACAAGTAACACTAACAGGAAATGCCTAATGAACACTAACTCCTAGTTGTTAGTGTTCACTAATAGTCCAGGCGAATAGGTTCAATTCTCAGTTGAATCTTACCAAAGAATCAAAATATAAAACCTGATATCTCCTTACTAAAAAAAAGCATTAAAAGATGAGGATCAAGGTTAACTAGATGAAATCTGAGGAACCGAGAGACTTTCTCCACATCTTCGTCAATAAATGTGAAGCCTTTACATCGTCATCAATTTCAGTTATATATAACATAATAACGTTGACATACTATCTCTCACTAGCTTACCGGTGAGCCTGGTCAGTACCAGATGTGTGACCATTTATAAATTCCATGAACTGTTCTATAGGAGAAAGGTGACACCCCCTGAAAAATCTAATACCGTGAAAAGTATCTCATCCGAGCAAGATACACATGTGATTGAGGACCACTTGTGAATTTGATACTTCCTAGAAACTTCCTCACTCAAAGAAAGCAAGTTGAACCCACCCGAGGTACATGCCACACCAAGACAGTACCTTGACTATGCTTGACTTACTACTTTCTGACTGTAACAATAATATTGTGAATATAACGGTTTTGATGAGAATGATTAAATTATATGCCAACATTGAAAAAAAAGTCTCTCCTTCTCTAAATGCTCACAGACACTTGTGGAAATATTAGAGAGTTGTTAAATCAATATAGTGAGAAGGAGCAAGAGAAATACAGAGATAACCGAAGTGTGAGATGGGTGATTAGAACAATTAAAACAGTTTTTTTATTCAAATATATATAAAAATGTATGTGCTATTTTTTATATGTATTTTAGATATTCTTTTACTCTGTAGTAATATAGCATTTTTTATCAGGATACTACGATCTTTCTCAGTCTGGGGAAACTGGGTCAATTTATAAGTACTGTACGTATTAGATAACAATGAATGATTTGCTTATCTGCAGGGAGCACTCTGATGAGAAGGTCACAGCAAAAAATCATTTGTCTTTTTATTGACTTAGTTACAAAGCGATCACGTTCACTTCACTTATCATAGTGATTATAAGAGGGCGTTGGTAAAAGCGTTTCACATTTTATCTTTTTCCTTCAAAACATGCATGTAAAAATCTGCAAACTATCTCTTCTGAATGAAAACCCACGTTCTACTAAAAGTGCTTAAAACTGAGATCATATATTTTGCTCAGTTTGCTTCTATGATTTGAATAATGTGAGCAGATTTAATAACTGTGAATGACCGGCCAACAAATGCCCCCAAAATCGAATTTCCATAAATCTTTCAGAAAATTATTAGAATTGTAACTATAAAAGTGGTAGATCTTTGTATCAATATGTTTTAGTTTACGCTGTCAAAACTAATGGAAAGAAACCAAATGATGCTCGAACAGTGTTTCCACTATTTATTTAGATATATTAGTACAATATTCAAATCATAGAATTATATCAATATATAATTTTTCATATAAAAATTATTTCATCATCGTTGACTGTTTATTAGAAATGGAACGATTTTTTTTTCAAATTGATTTAAGGCAGTAGGGTAAGTCGGAGAATATTCTCTGACTTGCTATTTGCTTTCTCGTTTTTTCTCATCACTTGAAATTGTTTTGTCTGTGGATTACAAAAAGGTGCCTGTTTTACATGCTAACATTTGTGTGACGAGATGGAAATTCATGTATTCATTGTTTTTTTTAATAATAGATTAGAGGATATATATATATATATATATATATATGAGAGAGAGAGAGAGAGAGAGAGAGAGAGAGAGAGAGAGAGAGAGAGAGAGAGAGCTTGTCATCCACAAGCAGTTACTGTCTTTTGAAAACTTATCATAGAAAGATTTGGAAAGATTTGAAACTCGGTGTTTGACATGTGTCGTGCAACGAAACAGAATCTCTTACTTGAAGTGGAAAAAATGATATCATATTAGATGAAATTATTATTTTCATTTATATTTATACAATACTCATAACTGAAAAGACTCCATTCTTTTTACAAATTAATATTGCGTTGGAGGAAACTATTATTTCATCCATCAGAGTATTTCAGTCATAGTGCAACACGTGTGCGTGTGTGTTAGAATATTCGTCCACAGTCATAATAATTTTGGCCCACTTTTATGCTCCCATGTGAAGGTTAAAATCACGAAAATCCTTGTTGCAACTTAGATTAAAATCCATTACATGATTTGGATTCAAGAGAACGTGTAAAATTTTAGGCTTAAGCTTAAAAGGTTTCCAGAAGAAATTGATATTCAGAGGAACTTGCTTAATTAATGTTTAATGGCTAAAAATCTAATTCAATGCAAATATGAACTATCTGAATTGTCAAATGGAAGACTGTGTCTATATTATGCCCACTAAAATTCCTTTGAAATACTCCCAGAAAATTGAAATTAAGGAAATATTTATTAAGTGATGTCTAATTCTTATTGTTAAAATTTCAAAATCGTATATTTCTGAATTCTTGTGTTGGACATTGACTTTCAAACTAACCTGTCAAGTTTTCTTGTTTTTTTTTCTCTCACATTCTTCTCATTTTCTCCCCATGTTTTCTTTGTTTTTTCCCCTTAACCTGAACCTCAACTGTTCTAAATCTACTAATGTGTTCTTTCAACATGCTCATACCATCGCAGTTTCCTGTCAAGAATTGATCTTTCTCTGAGCTCATCTGTCTTTAACACATCATTCTCATCGTTTTTATGTAAGGTATGTCCTCATACATCAGCACACTACGCACATATGCCTGATAAACTCTTCCCTTGGTTGATAGTGGTAACACTCTGCTTCTTAGTGATTGCAGAAATTCTCTGAACATTCAGGACTATTTAATGCCACAACATAATACCAACTGTCCATGATTCATTAATCATTTTCATGATTGGATGAAAATTATTTGTTTGTATATATCTGAACATTATTAGTATATAATTGAACTCAATCGATCTGATCGCATTTGAACATGGCATAGTCGATTCTATTGTCAGAAACGTAGAACTTAACATACAACATTGGCCAGTTCAGATCATTAATTTATGTAAGTATTGTCTGATATGGGATTCGTTTGTTTTTGATGGAGTTATGTTCTCTACCAAATGCAATTCTATTTCTGTTCTATTACATGTGTATCACGCACACACACATGCAAACATAGAGGTGTGAGTGTATACACGCATAAATTGCATCTATAGGGTAACCCTCCCCTCCCTCCAAAAAGACGTCAGACATGGAATTGTTAATAACATTAACTCATTTTCATAATCCAATCAATTTGGTACAAATAAATATCAGTTTATCTCTTACTTGTCCACCAAGTGTCAGTTGATGTCCAACCATCTTTGCTTTATCGTGGTTCAGTGATAAAAAAGTCGAGTATAGTTAAACCTTGTTAGAACTAGAAGAAAACACAACACATGATCGTAAGGGTTTGAAAGGATATTTTCTTACAACTGTCACCACTTAAGGATCCAGGTCGCCTCATTCAGAAACCGATCCTGCTGACCTTTTCATGTAGAAAATTGACTTCGTACAAAAACGTCCCAAAACCCTTAAGGATAGAGAAGGGTTAAAGTCCCTGCATGTAGTAATATATTAACATTGATTGTATTTTCTCTCATCCACCACCTCTTTTTTTGTATATAAATTCTTCTTTCTTAATGAAGAACACTTGAAAGTTCACTTACACTTATGCTCTCCTTTTAGTTTCAATCATTTTACAGACACACAGTTGAACTGCATTTACAGAGTTCAGCAATATTAACCTGAAAATGCAGATCATTGATAAGTTTAGTTGATTGCAATGCTTCAATAATTCTTTAGTTGTCCACAAAAGCTGTGATTAATAAGTTGCTCTGCTCTAGAGTTAAGAGATTGGTTATCAGCTCTCTTTAGAATATTGCTGCTTCTAAACCTGCTGCTATTGTTGATCTAACAAATCTTTTTATCTTTTTCGCCTGCCAGGCTATGAAGCAGCAATTTCCAAACCTGTCCTTCAACCATACCAGATAAGCCCTAACACTGATTTTCCATCATTCAGGTTTCAAAGAGTAGCATCCGTAAAAACAAAAAAATTCCCGATCATTAGGTTCGTTTCCTTTTAGTTGTGGGTACAGTTTTAAGCATCCAATTATTTTATTGCTTGCATGAAGTCACCAACTGCCGCCTGATTGAGTTTAGTGCTCATGTCAACCATTCACAAGCTAGATTGGATCTTGAACCTTGCACAACTCAGTTTTGCTGTCCCTTAATATTCACAAGGATAGCGTTTACTCTTTTGGGTTGAGCTGATCAAGCTTCTAAGAGGCCTTTCCCGTCCAAGTTTGATATATAACCTCTCTGATCTAGTTTTATACCATCAACTTATTGTATTATCTGGAAACCAATATATTAAAAGTCTCCATCTTCATTTTTTTCAGCCAGGAATTTTTTGATTACTGTTTCAAAATATTTCTTACTGACATGGAGGAAATCATCTACATGCCAACATATAATACCTGCTAGACACCCATTCTCTGTTCTCATAAACATAGCAGGATTAAGCATTCATGAAACCTTTGGGGGTGTTGCTATTCACTTGTGATGGAATGTACACATCACAGTCAAGTCTCTCACCCTACAGGAATGCAGATTTAATATCTGTTGTCTTGACTCTCCATCTTCTGCTCAAGGCAATAGTGAGAAATGTTTGCATTGTTCTTTTTCCGACTCGTAAGCTTTCCTTGGAAAGGAAATTATATTCCTCAAATCCTCAAACTATCAAATGTGCCTTAACAATAATGCCATCTTTATAGGTGCTCACCGATATAGTATTTTGGCCTTTGTTTTCCACTTCATTATATTTGCAAAATTAAAGAGTTTTTGTAACTCTACTTGCTTGACAGAGTTAAACTCCGGTGGTTGCATTTTGTATGTGTTCTCTGTAATATGGACCAGTTAATTTTCATCCGACTCTTCTTCAACTTTCCACTCAGTTTTCTGCAAATCTAAACTCCTTTGCTCACAACTGCTATTATCTTGAACATTGTACCAGTCCTTCTTTTTTTCCCAAAATTCTTCCCAGCCTTCCTAAAAATATAGCTTCCTGACCCTGATAACTTATATTCGATTTGCTCCTTTTTTACGTCTGTTTTTCTGGGCTCAATATCCTTAGGTTGGTTATTAGGAGTTTCAGTGATCAGATTGGTGGATGTCACAGAGGGAAGAGTTTCTGGTACCACAGTGATAGACATCACAGTAAGAGTTTCCTTTCTTTCAGTTACCACCTGATCTTCAGTCATAGTTATTATTTTCCCCAACCTGGTTTTATTTTGCAGAATCTATTTAGCGAAACTCTCACAAATACACCACTATGCCTAATGAAGACGACTTTGCCATCATGGAAAACTACTTTCCCTGATCCAAGCTATCGTTCTTTTCCATCACACTTGTAAAATACCAAGTCTTCATTCTGGAAAATCTGCTCTGATACTCTGATTTTGGATCTTAAAGCATGTTTAATTCTTTTATTTGCTTCACATTGGATGTAAGCCTTATGTGTTTTGTGCTGGAAAAATACCTCACTTCTTATTGCTCCATTCAAAGCTAGTAACCCAGCTTGAATCCTGTTGGGCAAGTTTGGATTTTTATCAAATACTAATTGATGACTATTGAATCCATTGTATATTTGTAAGGAGTTCCTTGCTTAGTCATGTAAGGAATGTTCGAGACTATACTATTCTCAACTTCTAACTTTAGTAGCATCATGCCAGTTTTAGCCTGTACACGTTCACAGAGTCCATTCTAAAAGACTCGTTCCAGCTTTGGTGCATACCCTGATGTTGAGGTTCAAAGTAATTTTATGCATCTCCTCTGAACTGAATTCCTCACTATTGTCAGTCATAAACGATTCCATAAAACCAAATACTCCAACCCAATTCTTCATCAGGACATCAACGATACAACTTATTTTTTTATCAATAAATACTGGTATAGTACAATTGGACCACATGTCGACCATGTGAAGGATCTAACAGTCTTTATAATGTTTCTGATCCATAGAAACCTTTTCCTTGAAGGATTTTTCCATGAGCATTGGTACCATTGGTCTAGGGGTGTTTTTACATATGCCTGCCATAATTGACACTTGGAAGTTATTGACTTTGTCTGAAATATTCAGTTCTTCGAGCTTAACTGAATTCACTTCTTGAGTCTGGACGGTCTATGTCTTATCAATAAGTATACAATAATGCCCTGATAATGTAAGGTCCAGTGCACCTTCTTTCAAGAGAATTATCATGATGTCGTTTTCCAGATCCATCTTAAATTTTACTTCTTTCATTGATGACCTTGACAGCAAAAGAGAGATATCTGAATTAACAATATATGTTCTTATAGTGACATTGTTTCCAACCATCTGAACCGGTATTATATATTCACAAGATTTCAACTTTGCTTCATTATAGCAAATTTAAAACGTTTGTGTCCCTGTTGGTCAGTAATTTTGTTTAATAATATTAATATCAATATTCTCTAATATTAACTTTGGCCATATTTTCCCAACTGTCAGATCATTTAACTATCATGTGTCTATAAGAGCCACATAATCTGCAAGGTAAATAGTTCCCATCAAGTCCTATGGGATCACAGCCACCGGAACATTTTTCAACCAAGACCCATACGATTTGAAGTTTAAAATATTCCTGTCGACTTTTGTAAGATTTATGGCTTGATTTCTTATTTGTGAAGATGCAAACCCTTATCAAAATCTATCAAAATATCCAAGCTGTTCTCCTGTTTTAACTCAGCGATAGATAATTGAGAAAAACCTTTTTCCCATATTATAGACTCCTGGGATTCTGATAGAGAAAAACAACAGCAGTCCCAGCCTTTTATTTATGTAACCAAACATGCTTAAATTGGTCAAAATCTCCGTTTTATATAATGCATAAGTCAAAACCTCCATTATTCATAAGATTTTCACTTGTGAAAAGTTGACACTTATTCTCAAAGTTATGTTTTTTTACACTAGAAGCACAGAGTTGAACATGAAAAAACGGGAATTTAAAAACTCTCATGTTGAGAAAATACTAAAGTTTCCCCTTTTCTTTTTCCTTGAAAAATATAGAACAAACGATATTAAACATGAAACTTAAAAATATTAATTCATAAAATTCACATTTTTCATTCTTTTAATAAAAATAGTATATAATAGTGTAGTCATTAATGCATTAATATAATTGTGAACATTTTCAATTTCTACCCAACTATGAATAAAGTGGCAACTTTTGTTTAATTGATTCGTTTTCAATGAAACCGTTTCCAATATGTATTGTAAGTAAAGTGGTCGACCGTGATCGAGGGTGGCCCAAATGTTCCTTTTCATTACTTAGTACAACGAGGTGTAGGGGAGGACATCACTCCTTTCTCAAGATTACTCAATTTACACTTGATTCTCACCTTATAATACTGAGTGTTTAACAAGAGAGGATCAAGTACAAAACTTTTTATGCATTTGACTCAACCAAGGATTAAATCATGAGCTGAATACATGAGCATCAAACAGAACTAAAATTGGTTTACACAGACTAACCGAAATATGCAGCTAAGGCGTATATCCAACTTAATCCGACTATGTGTAGAAGACATATTTTTGTTTTCACTGCTTTTCGTAAATCTGATAAACAATACAAAAATATAAAATGATTTTTAATGGTGAGAAAAATGCACAGACAAAATGAGCAAATCTATTAAATGTTCGCACTCAGTCCCATTTTGGATCAATATCTTTTTTGTGCTGACAGTTTCGATTCCCAACCGCATCGGATTTTATTCCTCTTTATTTCCCAGTTGCTGATAGAGTTATCAGATATTAAGTTCCATCTTTTTTCACACTCTAAAATGGTCTGATCGCTATGACGATTACCACCACAGCTTGCTGTAGGGAGATTAGTTTCATTGGTAAATCTTGACACATTAAAATCCGGTTTCTTGTTTTCTATGAACAGCATAAGCAGAATCAAGACTATACAAAATAGAAATACAATCCGGCATTGATAATCACCAAGATTGAATAAAACAAAGCAAGGAAGCAGTAAAGAAAATTAATTTAAACGAAGGTATTTTAGACGTACGTAGGTTATCACGTTCCAAAGCCGGTTATTTTAATGAGATCAACGGATTGATGAAGATGACATGCAATGCAAAAATAATTAAAAGTTATTAAAGTCAAATTTATTACTTCAATTAGTTTAAAATGAATTGTTCAGAAATCGAATTTTGCCATCCGTTTTAACTTAAAAAAAGTATCATTTGTATTCTTTTTTATTGTATTTCTATTTTAATATATGACTAAATGTTACAATTGTAGATAAATAAACAAGAAATTGCATAATTATTGTATTTATTTCATTTCTAGCTGACAATTATTTTCTTGGAAGAAGAAAGAAATATGCTTCTGTACATGAATAAAACGTAAGCTCATGTATTTTTCTAAAAAGCATGTTTGGGTTAAAAGTAAACTATTCAACAATTATGGAATTGGCAGTGGTGAAATGATTTCTTTCTTTTGCTTTTTTTATGACATACTAATCTTCTTTCTTATGAAACGCAGCAAACCTGTTTTAAATAATCCATTTATATTATTAGTTGAATATGTACTGTAAGCTAAGGGATAGGGATTTTGGGTTCTTTTTTTTTTTGTAAAAGGATATAGTTACTCCCTCCTTCCCCTCCAACAAAATGGCATTGTTGAGAAACTCATAATTCTTTTTGCAATTTAAGAATGTTTGATACAAGCACACTTTAATCTATACCAGACTTATCCATCAGTTTCAGTAATGAGTTCAGCAATCTTTGTTTTATCATTAGTTATTGCTATACGGGGGCACTTTGGTGATCACCTAATTAATAGATTCTATGATCTTGGATGGGTTTTACACTAACTGAATCATTACCCTACAAACACAGATTTGATCTATTACTTCTTGGCATTTTTACCAAAACAATCCTTAAACTCTTTCTAAACTGAAAAAAGGTCAGCACAGCCAAAATCCATGGTATCCAGGTGTGTTTGCAACATTTACCACATAAACAGCAATTCATAACTGAAACTTGGCAAACAAGTTAAATATAAACTATGAATTTGATTTGTACCAAATGTGATTTGATTTCAGAACGATTGTGGATTTTATTAATGATTCTATGCATGTGTGGCATTTAATTTGACTCGCATATAAAATCTTCCCTTTTCCTTGTTCAACATCTCACTTAAACGTAATGGATGTACAATTCCTGCCAGAAATTCTGTTTTGTTTAAATAGAAGGAATTCGTTTGCCTTTAAATTCTCTATTGTATTTATAAACAATGTGACTTCAATCTGATTTTGCCTTTGTTATTCATGTCATAACACCAGTTCTAATCAGCACTATGACTTTAACCCCCCACCCCACCCCCGGCAATCGTGAGGAAGGTGTTCGAGCTTCATCAAAACTCATCCATCCATCTTTCCCGGGTGTTTTCACCTTTTTTCCTCTTATATATTCTAATTCCCATCCCTATTATTTACTCAAACTCTGTTTATCCCAGTCCGATCCTGAGTAGGACCTTAAACTAGATCTGGTGATGAGACTCTAATTTAGGAGTTTTATTTGGTGGAGATCAAATTCCCTCTTATTTGTCATTAATTATTATGGTAATACTAGTAGTGCCAATCAGGATCCTATCTAAAATTAAAATAGAATTTATACTTTATAAACTGTTGATAAAAATGTAACAAAACAAACTAATTTATAAATATTTAAAGTTATTAAGAACTTTAAGCATAGAGACTTTCCTAACCTAAAAAGGGTTGATACTTCACTAAACAAAACAGCTAATCTAAACGTGAAATGCATATCAATACAAACGTTTACATCAAATCTAATGCATTTACTTATACACGGTAATACCATTTTCAAAAGGTAAGAACTGCCACCCTTTCTATTGGATAAAATAGCAACTTGTGTTCAATGCAGAGTTTACAGTGAATTGTTTCAGCATTAAACAGACTAAATAGATTGATATGTCTAAAATGGTAACTCAAACAATCTAATCAGCTCTCTGAAGTTTAGCAAAGTTGATTTGGTCAGTTCTTAGATGGTTGCCCACTGAGCAATACTGAGCAATACAAACAACGTGTTCGTCTTCCATGTCTGCAAGTGCTAACATATGGCTAAGAAAAGGAACTGGTCAAATTATCATGTCTGTCAAAAATTTTCACTGAAAGAGTTTGGCTTTAAAAATAAATATCCATATTATTATAGCAGGTATTGATTTTATGTTGAAACAATATTGCATTTGAGTAATTGAATACAAGTTGCTAATTTTACATATAAATTCTTCAAATGTTATGGTTGGAAATGAAACTTCGTTCTAAAAAATAAGTAATTCTTTACTTTCTTGTTCTATTTTGTTTTATATGAGCTAGTTTTTTATGAATGCAAAATCACTAAAAACTTAGTATTTCTTTTTATTTAATTTCTCAGGTTTTTAGTTTACATAATGCTGAAGTCGAATAGTTTTTGTAAAAGATCCATTGTATACATATTGCTATGTTATTCATTAGTGGTGTCATGCCTTTGCCGAAAATACCAATGGATAAATAACAACAATAGATCCAATAGGATGTGAACTCTGAGTTGTTGATTCAAAGGTTAGTCATGGTATCCACTATGCCAATTAAGCACATTCCGATTTCGCACAGCAATCGATATTGATATCATGATTCAAAGCAAACGAACAAAATGTAGAATATAAAGAATAAAATTCATTGCACTAATTGCAAAGTAATTATTTGTCAATTACTGAGTGTATAATGAACTAGAAAGTGTGAATGTCACTCAAGATTCTTCTTTCTTTCAACCTTTCCATACACAGGTTTCCCACTCGTCGTATTTTCATCGCCTTTGAGACTCAAATCTTTGTTATTTTATGTTGTTTCATTAACAGAGAAAACGCTAATGAAAATTAATTTTCTTAAAAGACAGAAAAAAAACAACTTTTTTATTGTTTTATCATGTCCATCGGCTTTTGTATTTTGTATTAAACGTTTTCCTTTTTTTAATCAATAGTAATGTTTATACCCGTCTCTTATTGAAACTAATTTTATCAGCTTTTTCATTTTTTAAAAATAAAATATTGTTAATTATATGATTTACATTATTTTCAAATTAGAATAAATTCTACTAGTGGTTGTAAGTTTAAACGCACTTAAAAAAGATCCATGAACTGGAACTATATATTTAAAATGTATGGAACACGGACTGAGGCCAATCTTCCCTATTCATTTAATTAAAGGTTTCAGTTGAAAATATACAGAAGACTGACAAGAAACATTTGAAGAAGGCCAAAGAGATGAAAAAATTCCGAAATGTTGTGAAAATGATGTCATCCGATATATGCAAAACAATTTAAAATTTGGGAATTTGATCAATTTCATTAAATGACATTCGGTAAAATATTTAATGAGATTGTGTTTCACCAAGCATTTTGAATGTTTTACACAAACTAACAGATATAATCTCACCTCCTATCTTGCGATGAATTTGTTGTCTTCTTGGAGGTACAAATATAACATTTTTTAAATGTTATTCTCTTCCTATCTCTCTCTCTCTCTCTCTTTGTCTATCTCTATCTCTCTTGATATATATATATATATATATATATATATATATATATATATATGCATACTTGCAGTGAGACATGGCGTTGCCCAGAATTGAATGCATATCAGCGAATGTTTCACACTTTCAATACTTTTATTATCAGGGAAATCAATGAAATCGTCCATTTTTCAATAAATCTAGTCAGTGACCTACTGTGGTGAATCGGGAGGAAGCTTCACTGCCTCCCCGCTGTAACTTAGTCCACCATATATTACAGTCTATAATCATCTGGAAAGAACCTATTGTTGATCATATAAAATTATTTTAATATAATAGCTTGAATTAAAGTTTAAAATTCAAAAGTCAAGTACCTGGTTCTAAACCGAAACATTCAATAGAAACGCGTCCATGTCTTATTAAAAAAAATTTACTGTTGATTTTATATGCAAGGCCTTTCTACTTGTGAAGTGATAAAACTTCTGAAATGTACTAAGGCTGTATTAGTGTGTTAACTTTGGTCAAAATCGGACTGTTCCTTCTTTAATCAGAATTTTTTTATTATCGATTTTCGATATTTATCAGATGCATCCTGATACAAAACATATCTAAGGACACTCCCAGGCACATAAAGTACATCTCTGTGAAATTAAAAAAAATATTGGCCCAACTGATTCGGGTTGCATAGAGAACGAATTCCTACACACAGACATACATAAAGACATAACATCTATTGTTACAAAGCTATGGTAATTTGGTCCAGAGGGAATTTCTGTAATCAAAATATTATATACATGATTAATTCCCTTTATTCTTGATGCAATTGTTTGGTGGCCTGTAGGTAAAGGCTTAGCAAATGGAGTCATAGCTGGGTTCAAATTTTCTGATTGGCAGGAATTGCCATCCTAAACTGATGATTGTGTAAGCAGGAAACATTAGTCTGTAGGTATAAAAGAATAATTATTATTAATTATAATATATATATATATATATATATATATATATATATATATATATATATATATATATATATATATATATATATATATATACTAACAGAAGTACCCGTCATTGACTGGGTTTAAAAACAGCCTACAGAAAATGGACTATAATTGATGAAAGTATGATAGGTTATGAAAAGGAGGGGGTTGTAAAGAGATAGATTTTGATACTCCAAATTTTACCCTAGGCAAAATATGAT
>NC_136493.1:73300883-73375424 GCF_053919585.1 Euprymna scolopes | reverse complement strand
TTAAATAGGAAATAAATATTTCTTTAAATAAATTAAATCGTAAGTAATGAAACAAAGTGTTTTATTTCATATTAAAAAAAAATTGTTGTGTCCATTTTTTATAGTATTTAAATATGTATGCCCTGTCGGTGGGCATTAGAAGATGATGAATGCCTGTAAAAGAAGCAAAATAAAACAGACAAAACATCAATAATAACTATGTAAACAACATGAAGCTGTATAAATGTTACAAAATTACTCGATTCGGCATTAAATAACACGAAAAAGGATTGATATGCCGTAAAACAAAAACAAAACAGAACAAGATGTAAAATATGTTTTGACTCTGTGTTCAGTGTATTTGCGAATGGTGACTTTAGTGATTTATTTAATAAAGTCATTCTTGACTTTTGTAACATTTATTTCTAAACATACGTTTTGTTATTTAACGCTTACTCAAAAGTAAATAAAAAAAAAAGATAAAGTGGCACAGTAAAAAAAAAAACGAACTCGTAACGTTAAATGTAAAAAATATATTTATTACTGAATAAAATAGAATAAGCGTTCCGTATTCACTACAATAATAAACAGAAGACATCGTTAAAAATGTAAGTAAAATACTATACTATTTAAACTGTGGAACGATACCTTCTATGCATAATTGTATTTAAAATAATCCAGAACCATAAATAGACAGTTCATATATATTTATTTTTTTTTTTTTTTTGTTGTTGTTGGGGAAGTTTTGGAAAATAAAAGGGGTTAATGATTTTTTAACTAATAAACAGTGAACAATAAAGGGAGATAATTCACATTAATTAATGTTTGCGATGATGATGACGCGTTTCATTAATTAATGTTTGCGATGATGATGACGTGACACCGTACGGACAAGCATATTAATATATAGATGATAAATGTTATGGATTTAGAAAGATTTAAAATTTTTAAAGTGAAGCTCCATATTCGATGTTTGAAACTAACTAAAATTTCCTCGTAATTTAAGAATCTATATATTTTTTATTTATTCATAATTTATCAAAATTAGCTTGTATGGAAGGTCTTGTTAACTTAAAATTATTAGAATGAATACATGTATGATTCTTTTCATATGATATGATTAGAAATTGGCATAATTTCTATCAAATTTCATATTCATCCGGCTAATAACAAGTTGTAACTTAGTTTTGTGCTAAAGAGTTAAAAAGGAGGTGGAAGTTTGTGAAAATTCAGATACCTCGGATTTTTGTGAAATTTCAACAATGGATATTAAACATACATTAATAAATATTTCTCAAGATTTTACTCCAATTTGAAAATTCAAATATTTATGATTTGCATTAGATTCAAGCTGTAGTCGTTAGACAACAATTAAGCAAGATTATCCTGAATTTGAATGTTTAAAACTTCTTAAGTGTAAGCTTACATCTTAGATATTTTTCAAATCAGAATTATGCAATAAATTTGAATAAAAACTGGAATAAAAATTCTGGACATAAGGTTTCATATATATATATATATGTATATATATATATATATATATATGATTCAGATTGACTGTTTTGCCATGCCATACCTTTCCAGTGTGGCTAGACAGACAACTGCTTTAAGTTGAAATAAAAAAAAATCTACTGTTTTTAAACTGGCATGATTTTTTTTCGAGAATATACATACTTTTATGAATACATGAATAATAGAAATAATCTAAAAAAACAAAAAAAACAAAAACAGAAATCAACAAAGTTATGGATGAAGAAAATGTGTATTTTACCGATTTCAAAAGAGATCATTGAATGTTAAAACTAATGAAGATTTATATTAGGGGTCGGTAACCTATGGCATGCATACCACAGTTGGTATGCCAAACAATTTTTAATGGCACACAGACAATTCAAGTATTTTCCCTGGTAGTAAAGAGAAATTCGACGTTTCTTTGTAAACGCACAATTTTTTTTTTCGATTTTTCTAAATGATATATTTTTCTTTTGGAAATTAAGTTTGTGGTTTGTTCCTGTTATTATAAATTGTATTTTGTAGTTAATTTATGCAAATATAGTTTAATTATGCATATATATCAGCATTGATGTTTGCTGATTTATTTATATTTTTAGAAAATCATTTTTGTTAATTATGGCTGCAAAGGAAAGGAAACTTAATCATTGACCATTTCAAGAAAATTAAACAAAGGAATATGGATTTTTAGAACAAAATCTCGTACTCTGTGTGCTTTCTGTTGTGAAAGTGTCGTGTGTCTAGCGTACAAAGATACTTTCAAACAAAACACAGTCTAAGCTTAAAACTTGAGAAGAGAAAAGTGAAGGCATTAAAAAAGCCTTTTCTAGTTTCAAAACACAACTGGTATTTTGAGCCAAGCAACTAGAATGAAAAATAAAGCAACTGAATGTTGTTATACAATAGTTGAATGTGTGTCTTTGAAAGGAAAACCATTTACTGACAGACAATACATCAAAGAAATATTGAGAAGTGCTTACATTTTATTCATTGATCTACCAAATAAGGACATTATATTCTCTCGAATTAGAGAAATATTTGTTTCTTCAAGATGACTTTAAAGGTGCATAACTGATTTATCTGAAAATGTAACAATCAAACAAATATCTCCATTAAAATAATCCCAAGTATTCAGTGTTGCACAGATTTAAATGATTTGTCTCGTGTGACTGTGGTTGCAAGATATCATGAAATCACATTTATAAAGAGTTGTGTTGCTTTATAACCAAACTAAAGCAGAAGACATTTTGACTATATTCATTAGTTGTTTTACTAAACATGACATCGACTTAAACAAATTATTCTGCGACAACCGATGCTGCTTTTGCAATGGCTGACTCAAAGAAAAAATTTGGCCACAAACTTTTGAATTTTCATTCACCAGAAGACCTTATATGTAAATAAATTGAATTCAGTCTCTGTGTTGAAGTAGTCCAATTTATTGTTTTTTATTCTTCACTGGTGCACAGGCAATTCAAATCTCTTCAAGAAATTTAGTGTAAATATGGAGATTTTCTGCTACACAGCAATATTCGCGGGCTTAGTTGATACAAAGTTTTTATTAGATTTGTCAGTTGTCTTCAGACAAGATGTTTCCTGGTTAGAAAAAAGAAACACTTTCCTGAATGATGAAAACTGAATGATGAAAACTGGCTGTTTAAATTGCTGTTTGTGACTGACGTAAGCACACATTTAAATGAACTTAATCTGAAATTATTAGGTCACGGTCAAACAGTATTTGATCTTTTAGCTATTGGAATGCATTTACAGTGAAACGATGTGTTTATACGTGACCTCAAGATCACGGCATTCAGTTTCCTCCTAAATGTGAAGAATCTCTTAAATCAATTGGAAGTAAATATAGATGAGCTTCAGGAGTAGATTGAAGAACTCAAAGCAAAATTTGATAATTGAAGTAAATGCTTCCACATTCATGTATGCTTATTTTCATATATTATTAAACCTTATATGATTGATTTAAAAACTACCTAATTGGAACTTTTCAGTTGGATGAAAATTGAGGACTTTGAAATTAAACAGACTGACTTTAGGTCTTCAGAATTAAAGACATCAAGTTTGTTGAACTACAGAAATATCTGGAAAACGTAAATCTTAGAAAAACGTTATTGCTATTCTCAGCTGTTGGACATCCCTCTTGAATTATTTCATCTGTTTGAAGAAAATTGCTTTTGCTCTTATTTCAGCTTTTGAATCAACTCATTGCTGTGAAAAAAATTTCTTTCACATGAAAGCAGTGCTAAATCCACAACAACAACTGAACCTTTTAGAAATTGTGTCAAACAGAACGTTACAAAATATGTTGTCGATATAAAGCAACTGACCAAGACCATGTAAGGGCAAGGCTACCATTAATAATAAAATGTTTTCTATTTAATGTTTCTGTCACTCTCGGTCTAATTATATAATTATATACTAGAAGAATATCCGTTCCAAGTTGGGTAAAATTAATTCCCCATACAGAATAATTATTCCAATAATATTCCATTTATTTGATTAAAACCCATTACATGATTTTGATGCTAGAAAATGTCTAAAATTAAAGGCTTAAGTAAAAGAAAACTGAAATCCAGTAAATTTTACTTAATTAGTGTCTAATTACCATGAATCAAATTCAAAGGTGAAAACTGAGGAATATTTCTTTATGATATTAGTACATTTCACATAAAATCGGATGTATCAGAAATTTCAAAATGGGTTTCCACTCTCTTTTTACAAAACAAACTAAATATAACCCACATTACAACTGTTTACGACTCTCAGTTGTTTTTCAAAATTCATAATGAAGTTAGGATTGAATTCTGCACATACAAATATATAAACATATACACATACCGAACTTAAATTTTATAAACGTAAATAAATGATAAAATTTCTATTCGTGCATTGAAAACTTTTGAAAAAATATTAGTTTTTAGTTCTTGCTATCAATATATTTGAACTTAATTAACATGCATGCTTCGGAATTTTTTAG
Organism: Euprymna scolopes; assembly: GCF_053919585.1. Lineage (NCBI taxonomy): Eukaryota > Metazoa > Mollusca > Cephalopoda > Sepiida > Sepiolidae > Euprymna > Euprymna scolopes. The sequence continues at coordinate 73,370,941 of NC_136493.1, read as the reverse complement.
CTGAGAATTGATAATTTGTATTTGGACTATTCCAGCCAGCATTTTTATCGTGGATATTATTCTCATAATGTGTTGGTTGATATAATCTCTGACCTTCTTTAAGTGTATCTTTTTGCACATAAAGATTTCTGATATTAAAAAAAGGTGATTGGTTAGATCTGTGAAAACGGTGTAAGAATCACATCCACAATGGGAATACTACTTTGAATAATCTAAATAATACTCAATTTCACTCAATTTATTTTCCTAACTTATTGCACATTAGGATCACTTATTTTATTCTACATGTTATATGGCTATACACCTAGTGCCACTGTTACTGATTTAGTATATAATTAGACTAAGCTAGCTTCAATAGAGATAGCTACATATATGAGCCAGCTAATTATGATTTTCATTTTATGTCTCACGCTTGGGTTAGACATTTCGTGAATGACTTTCAACCCTTTCCATCACCATTACAGCCGTCAAGATCAGATCACTATCAACTAATCCCATCCATGCCTTAGGTGACCTTAAATCTGTAGAATCTGTAAAAGTCTAGTATTCATAAATAAATGCTTGTACGATTCTGTTCTTGGCACCACATTCCTTATCGATGTAGAAATACAGTTTGTTGTTGTGTTCTTCACTAAATTATCTTGTGGAATGCAATTTTTTGTATGAATGAGTGAATCGATGTAGAAATACAGTGTGTTGTTGTGTTCTTCACTAAATTATCTTGTGGTAAAAAAATTTTTTTTGTATCAATATGTGAATCGTAGCTTTCTAGTTCTCATGCTAGACTTCATCTTTTCTGTTCTCAGTTAATGAAAAAATTTTTTTAATCTATCACAATCCAGGGTGCTTTTTTAGGCTGAATCCCCCCACCCCCACCCAATTAAAAACCAAACTAATGTCTAACATAGCTAATAACTACAGCCTGATTTTTATTATCAAATATCATTTTACTAATTCATAAATAAATGCTTCCTTTTACATCTTGGATTCTGCTGTAACATCAGTAACATTGTTCGTGTATCCGATAACGTATCCTTGGGTCAGGGTGACATGTCTTCTCTACATCAAACATCGTTCATTCGTAATACAAGCAATGCGCCATTGCCTGCTTCTTGTTCAGGCCAGAAATAAGATCCACCTTTCTAATCCATTATTCCTTCGTCAAAAGCTAAACATCTTTTCAAACAGTCCACAATAGTATGGATCAATTTCTCGAAAGCTTTTAATCTCGGGTTGGGTAATTTATTAATATTTCAAAGTAGAGAACAGATACAATTGTAACTGTTATTAGCAGCAATAACGCTTAAATGCATTCCTTCCATTTATTACTCACACGGCATTCATAGGACCCCTCATAACCCTAACCCTAACCCCTCACACTAAATGTAGTGCAAATTTGGGGGAAACTATAAGTGTTTATTATTGTTGTCAGTGTGATTATTGTTTACTCACTAGTATTCACACAAGTGATTTTCAGTGATTGTTCGCAGACAATAACTAATGGTGCTCCCTTAAGTGTGAAGACAAAATGTCTCCCCAGATTTCCACTACTTCCTACCTCTTTTGATATTGCAACTAATTTTGTGTTATTACAATAGCAACATACAATTGATTTCACAGTAACAACAACTATTGGTCTTCTCTGGGATTTGACTGACAGTAAAACTTTTAAAGATCTTCGTACTCTCCACACCCTTCCAGTGGAGGTCTGGTTGATGCTCCCCCTCTTCGATCTTTCCTTGCCCTTTGCTACTATTTTATTATTCTTATTGTTGTTGTTATGATTATTTGTTGTTGTTGTGTAATCAGGGTTGCGGAGTCGGAGTCGGATTTCTAAAAGTACTAGGAGTCGGAGTCGGAATTTTTTATCCGACTCCAACTCCAATAAATTTATTTTTTTTACATGGTTTTCCTGTTTGGTTTTATTAGTTTTTCTTTTTGTTTTATTACATTTTTACACCAAACAAGGCACATTGCCATTTTTATGTATGGGGGCTGCTATCAGGGACCTAGGTTGCAGGGGTACTCTGTAGAGATTTTAGCAGCAAGGTGTTTGTTCACATTACAATGAACTTCTGCGTGTCAGTACAATTGGGGAAGCAGGAACCTAGAAGACAATTCCAAATTCTAGCAGTTTTTGGGAAGAAACTGTTAGAGTAGAAGGCTTTCTTACATCTACGGATCTCTACTGTGAAGGGGTGGGACTTCGCTGCTAGTTGGGTTTGTCGAGGGTATTTTCGTCGAGGGGGTACAAGGGCTTGTAGTTTGTCAGAGCGTCCACTATTAAAATACTTGTAAATCAGGGAGAGGAATGCAACATTTCGTCGATAGGACAGGGGTTGGAGCTTAGATGATACTTCAGGACCTATCAGGTTGGCAACTCTCTTTTGAACCCTGTCCAGGAATGAGAGATTAGTAGTAGATGCACCAGCCTAAAAGTGACAGCAGTACTCCATACATGGGCAAATTGTGGCTTTTCAGAATACAGAATACTTTCAGACATAAGTAACTTTCTAGCACAGTAGAGAGAGCCCACCTTCTTTGCAGCAGCCTTGACATTGATCTCGATGTATCTATTCCAACTCATGTTCCCTGTGAACGTTAAGCCGAGGAGTTTGAACAAAGCACTTTCAGGTAATGTATCTTTAGCCATAGCTATTGGTGGTTGGTAAGGTTTCATGTAATTATTAAAGCTTTGTCTTGGTAGCATTGAACGTTACCATCCATTTTTAACCCCATTCCACTACAGACTGAAGGTCTTTTTCTAGGGTTTCTGTCATTACCTTAGATATGTGCTCATTAGTTTTCCCCACGTGCCTTCTATAGAGTGTAGTGGCATTGGCAAATATACCCATCTCAGAGACAATTTTATCAGGTAAGTCATTTATGAATATCAGATATAATAAAGAACCAAGGATCGATCTCTGAGGTACACCCACATTTATATCATATTGTTTGGACGTACACCTAACGAGAACAACCTGGATTCTTCTCTCATTTAAGGATTTTATTATGTTAAGTATTCGTTCAGTAATACCATAGGATTTTATTTTCATGAGAAGACTATCGTGCCACACCCTGTCAAAAGCCTTAGATATATCTAGGACTGCTGCTCTTCCTTCCTCTGCCTTATCCAGTGCTTGGTATACACGTTCAGAGATTAAAGTTAGAATATCTGCAGTAGAACAGGCTTATCTAAATCCATATTGAGTGTCAGACAGAAGTTTAGCAGCTGTAAGGTGGTGGACTAGAGCTTGATTAATTAAGGATTCAAATATTTTGGCGAAAGGAGGGAGGAGGCTAATTGGGTGAGAATTTAATGGGTCAGTTCTTTCGCTAGAGTTTTTGTAAACTGGTACTGTGACACTTACGTCACCCACGTGTCGTCTAGTGGTGGAACGCTCCCTGATTGTTGGTCCCCATGTCTCCTTGATGAGAATGTCAGCGGCCAGTACCTGAAAGAGACTCGTCGAGCGCTTCTTCAATCATGCAAAACAAATTAAAAAGACAAGTCGATATTTGTTTTTTTTTCTTATGCAAAATTCCTTGTTATTCATAAAGGTTACAATCGTCGTTTCGTAATTCGCTATTAAGTTAGGGACTGGCCGTTTGTTAACTGTAAAGTTCTTTCTTTTTTGATAAAAACTAAATAGCTACGTGACAGGGTCAATCAATGAGGCAGTCGGCTTTTTCGCTCGTTCGAGCCCAGGGGAGCAGATCTCTCTCTCTCTGTTCTTGCGCTCAAAACTCGCTGCTTATATTGTGGGAGCGGGAACTATATCTTCTTCCTGATCGTCTTCTTTTTTTTCTTTCATTCGGTCCTTTAGCCAATCAGGATGCCGGAACCACTGTCATTCAAATCTTCACCAGGCGGCCTATGCCCCAAAAGGGGCTGTTTTTCTTCTTCTGTTGGCAATCGAGTAGAATAGGCGGACCCCCAATCTCGGCCGACGTGTGTCTAATGGAATTTGATGGGCCATTAAAATCAGAATGGTCTCATTCAATTAACTTTGAGGGATCATAAAAATGAACCAAATCCAATTCCACAAAGACCACGTGTCTTTTCAATAGAGGCCACTTACCCACCAGGGAGCAGCCAACAATGGTCGCTTTGTAAATTGAAATTTCATTGGTACCCTTCCGCCACTCATGTATTTGGCGATCGGCGCCGGGCTGTCATGGTCAATTAGCACCTACCGCTCTCTTGGCAAAAAGAAGTATCCTTTACAAATACCATTCTGGCCCTATGTACCTTTTTTCCTTTTTATTTTTTTTCGTTTACAACTGGGTTTTTTTTTCTACGCCTATTGTCCGCCCCACCACCACCTCTTTTCTCGGTCGCATGTTATCTCTGTCAGTGTCTATCCCGTTGGGTGCATTTAGCTTGCAGTTTACTGCACCTTCGAGCCTGTCTCAGTACCACAGAAGCAGTTTTCCAGCAGTCAGGAAAGATATATTTTTTAAGGCATTTGTACAAGAGTTTATAGAGAAGTGGAGCAACCTTAGCAGAGCATTTCTTTAATAGCACAGCCGGGATGAGGTCAGGTCCACATGCTTTTGAGGTGTCTAGGTTTTTTTATGATATCATTTATTTGAGAAGGTGTGATTTTTAGATCATCTTGTGTGGTTTCTGTCCACTGAGGAAAATCAGGGAGAGAATGGTTTCAATATATTCACTCTTAACTGTCGCTACTTCTTTCTTACAATTACTTTTCTCTTCTATAAAATTTTGTCAGTTTGTAAAGGATTTATGCCGGATAAATCTACGGTATACATGTTGCTTCTAAGCAATGGCAGCTGCTCAAGTAGAAGTAAACCATTGAGGAGAGTGGAGTTTGCTATAGAACTTTCGTGTAGGAACATGTGCTTCGATTGCTGCTTTGAACCATTCAGTAGTCTCATTTACGCACTGTTCTGTAGGAAGAGAAAAGATATTTTGCTATAGGGCGTCTCTGATGTCATCTCTGTCAACCTTATTGTAGTACTTTGTCGTTTGGAGCAATGGCTCTTCAACTTGGAGTCAAGAGTTTAGAGTTGTAGTGTTGTAAATAAATGAAGACGTAAAACAAACCTCTTTCCATTGAACAAAATTCAGAGCTACTAAAATAAGAGAGAAAGAACTCAGTCTTTTAAATGGAAAAGGAACACGGGCAAAATCATCTGGCAAGAAACTGAATTTGCATATCTAATATTTTTTTTTAAACAGTAAGACCAAAACGATTTGCATTAGCGTTTCCTTTAATTGAAAATATAACAAGAGTGATGTCTATCATTATCACAGCATGATCAGCATTCCCGAGTGGCCAATGAGTATTTGTTACACAATCCTCAGAAACTGTTGTCAGAAATAAATCCAGAATGAGGCTTGCTGGGCCTGGCGATCTGGGAGATGGGTCGAGAATGTTACTGTTTGTGTGAAGAAATGGGATATAGTAAAGTTATAAATGATGCTAAAAGCTGTGTCGGTGTAGTTAGAGAAGCCAACCCAATTTCTGTGGTGGGCGTTAAAGTCACCAAATACATGTATTTGGGCACTAATGTACGGGAAGAGCGCTACAACTATGCTGTCAGAGACATGATAGATTATAGTATAGTCCTAGGTTGATGAAGAGCGATAAGAAAATACAGGTAGCTAACGCTATGTTGTAAAGTTTGTTTAAAGCACATGAAGGCTTCGTCACCTGATTCTAGTTTAGGTTCCCTAGACATCAGGAGGGTGTTACGAATATAGACTCAAAGTCTGCGCATGTGTCTTTCAGAGTCCTTACGACAAAATGGAAGATAACACATGTTAAAATGGTTAGATGCGATGGAGGAGTGCAATTTAGTTTCACTTAGTGCTAAGATATCTGGGGAGTTTGCTAGGAGATGATTCGAAATTATCTAAGTTATTGCTAAGTCAATGGATATTTGTAAATGCAAGCCTCAAGGGAGGAGGCAAATTCTTTGAGTGTGTGTCTGGTTTGAACGTTTTTTTTGTTTGTTTTTTTAAGGGAGGGGTGAGCTGTTATTTCATTTGATTTCGTAGTTTCAGATCTAGGGTGAGGTGCTAGGTAAAAAAGATGTGCATAGCCACCACCATACAACACAAGTAGACCATCAGCCATCTCTTTGTCTACAGGAATGTGGCGCAGTTGATAGAGACATTGAATCTCTACGGTTCCAGATGAGAATTGTCTGAAGATAGTGGTTTCAATCCTACCCAAAAGCCGGCCTGAGGCGTACTTGGCCAAAACGTGGTGAGACGACGACAATAACTACGGAAGGCAGTAATTGCAGTGGATGCAGTCAGGAGATTCGGAGTTCCTATCCCATCGCAGGTACCACCTGACAAAGGCTAGAGGAATAGTTGGCCGAAACGTTGTTAAACACATAAGAAAAAATGAGGATAATAGTCCGCAATGAAATAAAAATGAATAAATAATACTCATCTCATTAATGAATTCCAATTAAATAATGTGTGTTAGTTTTCATGTAAAGATAATCACCAGTACTTTATCCCATCTAAGTGAAAGAAAGATATAGTTGTTAGTTAATATAGATCACTTATAATCTGGGCACAAACTGTGGCTAATAGGTATCTATTTTTATAGATATTCTATAGAGTATAAATATGGGTTAAGTTAATGCATGCCTTAGCAACAGAAATCTATAGATGTTTAGTATTTATCGAGTTTTAAAGATTCAGCCTACTAAAGTTTAGGGTCGGAAGCTAAACCCTCTCCCAAGGTACGTGCAAAGTATGTGATTTTATATCGGCTTGGGGAGAAGAGCAATTAGTGTTTTGTCTAGTTGAAACAGGAGAGATGATATACTTACAAAAATACAGCATTAATATACAATATAGATATACAGGAATTTGGGGAGGATTTAAGAGTATAAGGATTTTTAACGTTTATTATGCAAAACAGATATACTGGTGTCTTGGAGGCAAAGTATTATCGCTTTAAAGCAGACATTTAGATATGACATTTGTGCCAGTTATTTTAGTAATATACATCAGTAACAATATACATGTGGCCAGTATAGGCCTTATATTTAAACATTACACTTAGTCATAGAATGATAAATTATGATTTCCAAAAAGAGGGAATCAGTAGAAGTAAATAAGAGCAGGAAAATAGGTTTGGTGAATAAGCAATAACTTAATTGTTTCCTAAGCAGTGGTTCGCACAATTTAGCAGTTTTTGTATGGTTTTGCTCGTATTTTTGGAGATATATTTTGTACTGTAATGCTTCTACTTCATCAAGATATTTCGGTCTATTGGATCACTGCAAATTCTGTCTGGAGAGCTGTGTTCGTTTTAGTTGTGACGTCATACAGGATCAATGAAAGTTCTACCTTTGAGTAGAATTACTGTGGATTACATTGGATATCAATCGGATTATAATATGATAGTTATCCAGTTCCTGGATTTGGCAATTGGATTAGTCTGGGATTGATCCGGAATTAAATTCCCCCCCCCCAAAAAAAAAAGTGGGCATAAATCAATAAGAAGCAACCTCTGGAACTATAGCCCTTTATAGCTTTTCCTTCCTTTTTTTTTAAATAGGAGTCACCATTTATCAAGGCCCAGAGGTCACTCGAGGATAAGGGTAAATGAGTGTACATAAGTCAATGGGACAATATCATAGTAATCGTTAGTAGTGGAAATTTGTAAAATTGGATTACTTAAGGGGAAAGGCTCATCAAGAATTTGTTTACGTTGGACTTGAATATGATCAAATTGTAGTCAGCTGGAAAGCAGGCAAATGGAAGAGAGTTCCACAGGCATGCAGTTATAAGAAAGAATCTTTGTTCATGGAATCTATGTTTAGGTTTAGGCACAGATAAAGAGTATGGGAAATTATTGATAGTGTTTTCATCTAGACGAGTGTTTTTCATGAAAGTTTGGCGACGGGGGACCATAAATTAGAGCCCAGACGAGCATCTGCCATGAAAATAGCGATAAAGCAGAGATAGGCTCGCAGTGCCTCTTCTGTGGGAAAGCGGTCACAGGGAAGAGAAAAAGGCACCCCCAACTACGAAGTCTATTTTGAACTCAAGGCAGGATAAGGTCTTTCTAGCAGCGCCTGCCCAGAGATGGCAATAGTACTCCCTCTTTGGCTGTACCTGGCTCTTATATAGGTAGAGAGTTGCATCAGCAGTGAGATATCTTCCATTTTTCCAGCAACTTTGCAACGGATTTGATGTAAGTGTTCCATCTCAGGTCAGGAATAAAGGTCAAGCCCAGAAGCTTGTCAAAACATGAGGCCTCCCCAAGACGAGGGCCATTCATTTCAATTGATGCCAGATAAGGGATCAGAGCGTTGATGATGTAAAGATAAAAGCTTGGTTTAGATGCATTAAAAATAACTAGTCACTTCTTTCCCCATTGTACCACGTGCTTCAAATCAGAGGAGAGAGAAGCAGAGAGAACTTGGACATTTATGGCCTTTGATATTCTGCCATAGATGGTAGTGTCATCAGCATAAATGTCTACGAATGATCTTAAGATGTGATTTGGAAGATCATTGATGTAGATTAGGAAGAGAGTTAGGCCCAGGATGGGCCTCTGAGGGACTGTGAGCTTCTGATTTCTGCTCATTAACCACTACTCTCATGGACCTATCAGAGAGAAATGATTTAATAATTGAAAAAACTTTCCAGCTATACCGTAGCTGGAGATCTTGTGAAGTAGGATTTTATGCCATACCTTATAAAAGGTCTTTGATATGTTAAGAGCAATTACCCTAGAAAAGAACGCTCCGTCAAGAGATTTGCTAATCCTATGAGATATAACTGTAAGCACATCTGCTGTAGATCTAGCAGAATGGAAACCATATTGCATGTTACTAAGGTTATTTTTGCTGAGGTAGTTTACTACTTCTCCATTTAACATGGATTCCAGCAACTTACTCATGATGCACAGGAGACTTATTGGTTTGTTATTCCATTTCTATATTCCGTGCTATCTACACACTTGAAACTCTATTTTTTCAGATTTTTCTCGCGTGTCATCTTGTTTGTAATATATTAGTAATAGTTAGCAATATATGTATATACGCAATAGAAAAATTGGAAATATGCATCTCTTTTCTAGTATTCATCACCTTTGGTAAATGAGTTTGTATGTTTTAAATTATTAATACAGAAATCGAAAATTATACCGTTTCAATTAAATAAAAGAAAGTATTAAAATCAAAGCACACATTTGGCTCTTAAGGCAGATACTCCCTCCCTCCCTCTTACTGCTCTCAAATAAACGCTAATCTTTGCACCTCAATTCAGTCTACGTGGAGACACTGGTCTTTTAGCTAGACCAACATGGGTTGCTCAAAGAACACCAAGTTAAGTGCATCTATCTATCCGTGTTGTGTGTAACCTCTTTATGTAGATCTAGTCCCACCATTTCTTTTGTTTTCTTTTCTTTATATTCTCTTACATATTCAAGTAATCGCAAACATTAATTAATGTGAATTATCTCCCTTTATTGTTCAATCTTTATCAGTTAAAAATCATTAACCCTTTTATTTCCCAAAAGTTCTCGAACAAAAAAATAACAACAACAACAACAACAACAACTACTACTACTACTACTACTACTACTACTACTACTGTCTATTTATGGTTCCGGATTATTTTAAAGACAGTTATGCATAGAAGGTATCGTTCCAGTTTAAATAGTATAGTATTTTACTTACATTTTTAACGATGTCTTCTGTTTATTATTGTAGGAACGCTTATTCTATTTTATTCAGTAATAAATATATTTTTTACATTTAACGCTACGAGTACGTTTTTTTTTGTTTGTTTTTTTTACTGTGCCACTTTGTTTTTTTTTATTTACTTTTGAGCGCAAATACAGAGTCAAAACATATTTTACGTCTTGTTCTGTTTTGTTTTTGTTTTACGGCATATCAATCCTTTTTGCGTGTTATTTAATGCCGAATCGAGTAATTTTGTAACATTTATACAACTTCACGCTGTTTACATAGTTATTACTTATGTTTTGTCTGTTTTATTTTGCTTATTTCACAGACAGTCATCGTCTTCTAATGTCCACCGACACAACAATTATTTTTAATATGAAATAAAACACTTTGTTTCATTACTTATGATTTAATTTATTTAAAGAAATATTTATTTCCTATTTAAAGATTTTCAGTATATTTTATTTAATTGAAGAAATACTTATTGTTCATACATATATTTTGGTACTTGTGCATTTAACGAACCAGACGTAACTTAGCATTTACTCGGCTTTGTCCGACGCATGACGTCAACAGCCGAATATAACCGAGCGTTGCCGATTAAGCAGACGAGAATTTCGCTATCAATTGGAAGAATGTCACAACTCAAGAAACGCTTATATGAAGAGAGTTTTTTAAAAAAAATTGTTTTAAAAAGATAACTGACGAAATAATAATGAATATTACAAACCTTGCGGACCAGCTCCAGACCACAGCACTAGCAGTACTAAACTTTTGCCAGCAACGGAAATTGTTGGCAGAAGAGAAAAGGTGTTTATTTACATTTTGGCCAGGATTGTGTACTTGCAAAGAGAACAAGCCTTTCCGACGTTTACGGTTGGAGGTGTAGAAGTGTAACATGTCGTCGATGGACCTCCATTAGGATTGGGACCTTCTCAAAATCCCGACTAACCATACTTATGGGCGTTCGAGATGGCATCTACAAAAAATCTCCATCGCGAATGTGAGTTACGTTCTCGCCACACAATTGTTTTTTACGTTAAAAATTGGGGGGGGGGGGGAACAGTTCAGACAAAAAAAAAGTTAACAAAAAAAACCTTGTTTTATGTGTATTTATTTTGAAAACAGAAAACAATTCCAAACAATAATAATTAAAAAACAAAAAAAACAAACATAAATGAACGGTAGGTTTTTGCTTTTTATTTATTTAATTTTTTTGTTTCTACATTTTACAATTTCATTGTACAGTTATTTTGTTGTAGCGTTGTTTTTATTTTATCGCCAACGCTCGGTTTTATCCGACTGTTGACGTCATGCGCCGGACAAAGCCGAGCAAATGCTGAGTTACGTCTGGTTCGTTAAATGCACAAGTACCTATATTTTTTCCATTATTTTTATTACATTGTTCCTATTTACAATGCCTCCCCACGGGACAGAGTTAGACACCAGGGTGTTTTTTTAACGCGGAGAAAAGGAACAAAAATAAAAATTGTCTCAGTCGTGAAGGATTTCTCCTCCACTAACAGAGAACAAGAAATTGACATGCAGCATCTGAAGAACAGATACTACACTTTGATCTTATCCCGAAGGTTTTATTACATTGTTAGGTGAAGTTTCAGAATAGTTAACCCCCTTCCCCATATTAAGAATGGCTTTCAGCATGATTCTTACAATAGCGGTATCAAAGTTTTTTTTTTCTTATTTTAAAACAAATTATAAAAAAAAGATACAAGACCATTAAATGATTTTTAATATAACAAACGGTTTCATTAATTAAGAAATATTTATTCTCTTGTATCAAAATAGGTTCAAAATAGTTAACCCTTCCCCCATAACCGTTTTTTTTTTTCAGTAAAATACTTTGTCTCAATAATTATGGTTTAAATAAATATTTATTCCTTATTTAAAGATTTACAGTATATTTTATTTAACTGAAGAAATATTTATTGTTCATACATATATTTTTCCCTTAGTTTTTTACATTGTTAGGTGAAGTTTCAGAATAGTTCCCCCCCCCTATTAAGAATGGTTTTCAGCATGATTCTTACAATAGTGCTATCAAAGTTTATTGATTTTTCTTATTTAACAAAAATTATAAAAAAAGATACAAGAACATTTTTTTCATTAAATCGTTATTTAGGTGAAGGTTTAGAATAGTCAAACCCTCTCCCTTATTAAGAATGGCATTTTTATTATTTCACCATGATGCTTACATTTTTTTTTTTTTTTTTACAAAGGCATCACCACATTATCAAGGCCCAGAGGCCACTCAAGGATAAGGGTTAAAGAGTGTACAGTAGAAGTTGGTCAATATAGTAATCATTAGTAATGAAAATTTGGTAAATTTAATAACTTATATGGAACGGCTCATCAAGAACTTATTTACCTTAGACTTGAACACAACCATATTGTAGTCAGCCGGAAAGCAGGAAAACGGAAGACAATTCCATAGGCGTGCAGTTCTAAGAAAGAAGCTTTGTTCATGGAATCTATGTTTAGGTTTAGGCACAGATAAAGAGTGGGGGAAATTATTGATAGTGTTTACAGCTAGACGAGTGTTTCTTGTGAAAGTTTGGCGAGGGGGGACCATAGATTGAAGCTCAGTTGAACACTTTCCATGAAAATAACATAAGAAAATGTTAAGCTTCTTTTTTTTCTTTTTTTTTTTAATGGAAATGTCAGATCAAAGTTCGGAATAACTTTTACTTTATAGCCAATTAGCCAGCTGTATTAAAATGTTTTAGCATTTAATACCTAATAAGGTTTTCGCTTCAATTGTCAAAAGCAGACGATATCGATTCAAAGGAGGTAATTCGTCAACAATTGTTTTAGCCGAATTTTACGGTAAAGCTTCTATATAAGTCACAAAATTATCTACTAACCCAGTGTAACTTGGTGAATTTTCGTTATTCATTAAACCGTAAACAAACAACACCATCGTCAACAACAAAACAGAGCTTAGCTTTGCTTCAACAAAGTTTACTGACTTGTGGATAAGTCATCCAGCATTAAATGATTATCAGCAGCTTATTTTGATGATCAGAAACTAGATATTTAATCCGGCGTAAGTTTTTAACATTTTGGATCCTTCTTACTGTAAATATTTAAAATAATTAATTACTCTCGGCAATTTTAGAAACGGCCATTAGAATACTTAAATTTTAATCTAGCCATCCCTTATTTATAGAGATAAATTAGAAAAAGTATCGACTATTAAATACCCTTTTAAAAATTACGCAACTTAACTTTTTTAATATCAAATAAACACTTTGTTTCATTACTTAGGATTTAAACAAATATTTATTCTCATTTTTACATTTTTCGTATATTTTACAAAATTCAAGATATAATTTATTGAAATGAAATTATTAAGTTATTCATGAAAATAAAATAGCATGTTTACAAATAAATGTATGCTTCTACTCTTTGTAGCCGAAAAAAAAACGCTATGTTTTTGAGCACATCTGCTGCCAGAATCCAAGGAAGACCTCAGTACTTTAAACTATGACTGATTCATGAAATAACTGGAAAGCGTGTACAGTTCTTTAATCAAAGCCAAAATAGGTGCTTCTATACTTTTACTTCAATATATTTATTGAATAAATAAAATAGTTTCTACACTTTAAAATACTAATGTCTCTCTTGGATTCTGGCAGCAGGTGCGCTGAAAAACATGGCGTCTTTTTTTTCGGCGACAAAGTGTAGAAGCACCAATAAATGTTACGAGAGGGAATAATTTATTATTAAATAATTTATATAATTCACCTAGATATCATCTAGATATCCTTTTTACAGAGCTAAATTATGAAAATATTGATTTAAATTCCCTCTTAGAAAAATTACACACTAATGATTTTTAATATAAAAAACGGTTTCATTAATTAAGAAATATTTATTCTCATTTTAAACATTTATATTGAATTTTATTTCATTATAGAAACATTTATTTTTCATATCAAAATCTTTATTTATAATTTTTTTTTATTAAGACCAATTAAATTTTCCCACAGAATGAACCAAATCACTAGCACTACATTGGAAGATACAAGATGTGCAGCAAGAGAACGACAAGGACGAAGGCGTCAGCAGCTACGAACTGAAGAAAGGGATAATATCAGATTGCAAAGGAGAAACATATTAAGACAGCAAATAAATAACATGATTGAAGAAGACAGACAACTTTATCTGCAAAATGAAAGAGCTAGGCAACGGGAACGAAGAAACAATATGAATGAAGCAGAAAGACAAAATATCCCGTATTATTTTGTAGGTGACATGCGTTTGATTTGCTCATTTTGTAGAGCACTTAGATTTCGAGGAGAAGCATTGAATTGTTGTCAAAAAGGAAAAGTTTCTCTTCCTCCCTTACAAGATTATCCTCCTCAACTCCAAAGGTTACTCGAAGGTATTAACCAAGAAGCGTTTAATTTCAGATCTAATATACGCAATTACAACTCATCATTTTCATTTGGAGCAAATATTGTCCGCCCTCCTGGAAGAGGCCCCTATTGTTTTCGCTTACAAGGTTAAACCTATCATTATTCCAGTACTCTGCACCCAAATAATGAGGAGGAGAGAAAATATGGACAAATTTACATCTTGGACTCATCTGAAGCAAATCAACTCCGGTGTAATTTACCAGAAAATATTAAATGTATCCAAAGTGTCTTTGAAACCATAGCTACAGTTATGGAGAACAATCCTTATGCCCAAGCTTATAAAAATATGAGGGCCATTGAATTAGAAGAGGGAGCACGTGCTATAAGGGAAAATGTAAAGCCAAGGAGAGTTTCGATGCATTTCACCGCTGGTCCAGATATCAAAAGATTTAACAATCCAATAAACAACGAAATAGGTGTAGCATTTGTTGGTGAGGATGGTGCTCCACCTGCTAACAGATATTATTGTTTACCCACATTCTCAACCAAAACACCGAATTTCTTATCTGTCTTGCCACTTGAACCCCATGATATATCCCATATTATTTCCAAATGGTGAACAAGGCTGGCACATAAACATGCAACATAGGCCAGAACGGCAAACAAGAGTTCGCAATAAAGTGACAATGCAAGAGTATTACAGTTATCGCCTTGCAATTAGAGATTCATTCACTATTATCCATAGATCTGGTAAACTATTCCAACAATATGTAGTTGATGCATATGTGAAAGTTGAAGGGTGCAGATTGAACTTCATTAAAAGCCATCAAAGTCAACTAAGAGCTGCTCAATATTCTGGTTTAATGGATCATTTAGCAAGGAATGAAGATGGCGATCCTGGTGTACCAGTTATTCTACAATCTTCATTTACAGGAAGTCCTAGGAATCTTCAACAACTGTATCAAGATGCAATGGCAGTTTTCTGTAAATATGGAAAGCCAGATCTATTCCTTACCTATACATGTAATCCAAGATGTCCTGAAATATTAAACAACTTGGGGTCATCAGAACTTGCACAATTTTGCACAGTAATTTGATCACAAGAATGTATTCAGTTTCACCAAACCAAGGTGAAAAGTTTTATTTACGGATTCTGCTTCTTCATGTCTCTGGAGCAAAGTCATTTGAAGATTTGAGAACAGTCCAAGGTCATACATTCCATACATTTAGAGAAGCTTGCATCAGCCTTAGATTATTGCAAGATGATACTGAATTAGAAAATGCTCTTACTGAAGCTGCTACATTTAGAATGCCACAACAACTACGTAGCATGTTTGCAATGCTGTGTCTTTATCATCATCCAGTGGATGCCTTTCAACTATTCATTAACCATAAACAGAGCATGATTGAAGACCTCATTTCTGCTTATGATGAAAGCATATGTGAAAACATTGCACTTCATTTGATTAAAGCAATATGACTCGAAATACAAACCAGCCTAATGTTGAATTGCTAAACAATGGACAAGTAGAGGTCTTTAATACTATAATCAAGGCTGTTATGGCAACTGAAAAAGAAGCCCCACACAACAATTGCTTCTATTTAGATGCCCCAGCCGGATCAGGAAAAACCTTTTTATTCAACATGTTATATGATTACTTCACCTCCAGCAGTACTGTAACCGCCACTGCAGCATGGACTGGCATTGCTGCAATGCTACTAACTTCAGGGAAAACACTCCACAGTATATTCAAACTACCTGTACCTCTGACAGAAACCAGTGTCTGTAACGTTTCTCCTGTATCAGAGCATGCTTCTTTTTTGAGAAAGGTAAAGGTGTTCATCATAGACGAAGGTCCTTGATACCTAATCATGCACTGCTTGCTATAGATAGATATTTACAAGATATAATGGGTAACGATAAAATATTTGGTGGAAAATTTCTCATACTTGGAGATGACTTCAGGCAAATTTTGCCAGTAGTGCCACATGGATCACCTACATCTATTATAGACACCTGTCTTAAAAGATGCACATTGTGGCATCATTTCAGTCAATTACAGCTAACACAAAACGTCAGAACTAACATAAATGAACAGGAGTTTTGTAGATGGCTCCTTCATCTTGGTAATGGTACACTAATGAGCAGTCTTAATGACGTTCCTGTAGATGCCATAGATGTTCCTGATGATTCGGTATGTAATGGTTCTCTAATCTCAAGAAATGGAAAATAGAATCATCATGACTCCAAAAAATACAGATTGTTTAACAGTAAATGAAGAAATTCTAAATAATCTTCCCGGAGGCATAAATACATATTTAAGTACAGATTACATCTCCGATGATGATGCTGAACTTCAAAATTATCCTATCGAGTTCATAAATTCATTAATTCCATCAGGAATGCCACCTCACCGACTTAATGTGAAAATAGGGGCAATAGTAATGCTACTGCTAAATTTATCCATAAATCAAGGACTTTTTAATGGAACTAGGATGAAAATAAAAGAATGTCATCAAAACAGCATCATTGCTATTTTAATTAATGGATCTAATAGAGGTTCCACAGTTATCATTCCAAGAATTAAGTTAAAGCCAAGTGATAAAAATGTTCCGTTTGCATTTCATCGGATACAGTTTCCAATACGATTAGCATATTCACTGACCATCAATAAAACACAAGGCCAAACTTTTGATAAGGTTGGTATATATCTTCAACAACCTGTATTTTCTCATGGTCAGCTGTATGTGGCATGTTCAAGAGCTCGATCTAAGTACAGTGTGAAATTTAAGGTAATGCAACTGCAAAGAGATGATAATCAGGGCAGAAAGCGTGGTGTAACATATACTAAGAATATTGTTTACCGTGAAGTGTTATGAAAACAATCAGGAACAGCTATGGAATCTAAAAATTAACTTGGATGTAAATATGATTTTGGAAAAAAAAAAAAATTTTAATTGCTTTCCTTATATTTAAAATTTATAATTTGATGAAAAAGTAGTGTACAGTTTGTTTAACTTTACTTAATTATATAACATTGACATAAATTTGATAGGTACAACCTACCTCACATAATTTTGATTATCAAAAAATCAAAATTTAACTGTACTTCGTAAGTTTTACAGAAACACTTCATTTTCTATGCACACAAGAATCCGAATATTATAACAGATTACAATGTTTTTATGGAAAAAACTTTTGTACAAAAAATTCAAAGTGTTCTATTTATATTATCAGGAAGTTGTGATGCATTAATTGAAATCTATATCAATAATTCGACTTAAAAAATATTTGTGAATTTCCAAATCTTCATTGAATAAAATTAAAAATAAATAGAAAAGTCTATTGCATATGTAAAAGTTGATGGTTGCTTATTTAACTTGATTAAAAGCTATCAAAAAATAAAATAGATAAACTACTATATTGATTCTGCTTAGATTTAATATAATTTTAATCATTTATGAATTTACAATTTTATTTATTATCTCATTACAATTTCAACAGGATATCGGATACATCACATTTTGCAAATGATATAGGAAAATGGATTGTATCTAGGTTTAATGGCTAATGTTGTTTCTTGTGGAGACATCTTAAATCAGTTATTTATGTTTGCGAGCACTAGAAGATAATATCACACAAGAAAATAAACCCATAAGAAACTTTAATTTTCTTAAATTAAAAAAAAAACACATAGATAATTAAAACTCTCTGCTTGAAAATATGCAAAGATCATGTGTCTCTTATCTACGAAAGTATTTGGAAGAACACGAATAGCAATTTCAACATGTATGTTATTATAAAGTAAATTGTTTATGGGATCAGGCTTTTGCACCAGTCTGTATTTATAAAGCAAATTTAAAATTCTTAAATCTTTAATAAGTAAATGTAAGACATTTATATAACATTTCTTTGCAACATGGCTACAACGTTTTGACTATTTTTAGAACATATAAAAAGCTAAGAGATATTTTCTAATAAGATACTTTGTCAAAAAAATAGTATTTATTCATCTACAGTGTTGGTTACAAAATAAATTTACAAAAAAATGTATTTATCTAAAGTGGTAGCCCCCAAATATTTTAATTTTAAATAGTATTTATTTACCTACAGTGTTGCCCCCCCCCACATTTTTTTTAAAACTTAATATGTATTTATTTACAATGTTGGCTACAAAATAACACTATAGATCTTACATTAACTCCCGGTGTGAATGCAAACCTCACCATATAAATATCTCTAAATTAAATTAATTCCACAATAGATTGCTTGCTCTGAATGTTGTGTTTGATCTTGGGATAAGGCTTTTTGGGAAATTCTACCCTAGAACAAGAAAAAGATGAAGACAACACATTTTATATTATAGATTCACAATTAAGCAAAAAAAAAGATAGAAAGAATTTATTGAGGTTAATAAATGTTGCGTAATATTTTGCAGATTTAATCAATTTTTGGATTCTGTGTTTTGTGTGGCAAGTGACATTCTTTCAACCTTCAATCAGTAGATTCCCATCCAATTATCTTGAGATAACCCTGGTTTCAAGAATATCCTCTCTTTCTGCTTTTTGCACGAGGAAAAGATGGGGAGGGGGCAACAATTGATTCCGAACCGTTAGTGCTATCTGGTTGAGTGCAATGAAATTAAAAGAAGGTGATGAGTACAAAAGGAAAAGCCAGACATTAAAATTTCATTTTTTTTTTTTTTTTTTTTGCTAAAAATACTCAACTGCTCGAGGTTAGAAGAAAATAAACAGACAAAAGTTTTGTTGCTAATTTTGTTGCAAATAAAATTCCATGAACCATTTCATTCGACCTTTCATACATTTTCCTTTCTATTGAAGGGAAAATCAAGTCAGTTCAATCATAAGAATAAAGATTTTCACTCATGCATTTCCCCGAGTGGTGCAATAAAAATAGATTAAAGTTGTCAAATGAAAAGCAAAAACCTTTTTTCAAACTTGTTTTTATATATATATATATATATATATATATATATATATATATATATATATATATATATAAACATGTTTGAAAAAAGGTTTTTGTTTTTCATTTGCCAACTTTAATATATATATATATATATATATATATATATATATATATATATATATATATATATCCTCTCTCCAACCGTATCTATATCCTTTTCCTCTTTTCCTTTTACCATCCTTCCCCGTAACCCTTTCTTTATCCTTTCCCAAATCATTCCTCTTTTTTCCTGTGCTGAAAACATGCAATTAGATTACTGAAGCTATCTCTTTTAAATGTAATACTGTAATCTCATATTTATTGCTCCTGGGCAACGCCATACAGAATAAAAGAATGACATCCTTAATCCAGCTGATTCTGTTCCCTCTATCCACTTTACAGTGTGTGAATTCATTCCATATGGACTTCGAAACGTCTGGGTAGATTTATTTATTATTGTTTTTAATTTCACACAAACATACTTGATGTGTCTGGGAGTCTTTCTAGATAGATTTTGTATCAGAATGCCTCCAATAATACCGAAAATCGATAAGCCGGAAAAAATCTGATTAAACAAAGAAGTCCAATTTTGACCGCAGTACATATATACAGTCTTATATCACAAGTGCATTTGAGAAGTTTTATCACCCCACAAACAGAAGGGCCCAGCATATAAAATTAACAGTAGGTTCTTTGATAAGACAGGGGTGCGTTTAAAATGAATGTTTTTACATCGAGTACAATTGGACCATGATACTTGATTTTTGTATTTTAAACTTTAATTCAAAACATTATATAAAAAATATAATAAAATATCAACAATGTATTGTGGAAGAAGTTACTACGGGGGGGGGGGGTCATGTAAAGTTTCCTCTGAGTGAACAGCGGTTGTTCCTCGACTTGAGCAAGCAATCAATCGATTTGATTGAAAATGTGCGATTTCAGCAATTGTAATGAAATATTGGAAGTGTGAACATTCGATGATCCTCATTCAATCTCGGGCAATGTCGTGTCCCTCTGCTAGTATATATATATATATATATATATATATATATATATATATATATATATATATATATACGTGTATGTGTTTTATTTTGAAACTATGCTGCTTGGGGAAATGATTAATTTATTTGCTTAATTGTGTTTATGTATTTTTCAATTGATCTGTGTTTGTATGTACAAAGATATGGATGTATGTGTATAAATATAGATATGCACGTGCGTGTATATATATATATATATATATATATATATATATATATATATATATATAATTAGTGTCGGAGCAATTAATTGGGAATCGAAAAATAGAAACTTTTGGAAGTATCGGAATCAAGAAAATTTGAATCACATTTCCGATTCCAAAACGATTCTTTAATTTTTTCCTGACAATTATAAAGAGACAAACACATATGTATTTATTTATTTATTTATTTATTTATCAAAGGAATATTTATTTATTTATTTATCAAAAGAATATTTATTTATTTATTTATTTATCAAAAAAATATTTATTTATTTATTTATTTATCAAAAGAATATTTATTTATTTATTTATTTATTAAAAGAATATTTATTTATTTATTTATTTATTAAAAGAATATTTATTTATTTATTTATTTATTTATTAAAAGAATATTTATTTATTTATTTATTAAAAGAATATTCATTTATTTATTTATTTATTAAAAGAATATTTATTTATTTATTTATCAAAATAATATTTATGTATTTATCAAAAGAATATTTATTTATAACAAAACTAAAGGACATAGAACCAAGACTTCTGGGTCCAATTTAATTGTTTCATTGGTAAATTATGGCAAACCAAGTAAATAATCAAGAGTTGACTTACTTTTATTGCCTTAGGAAGCCCTTTAGAATGCTCACATTTATTTTCATAATTAAATTAAGAGGTTAAGCTGCTCCTGACAAGATTTTTTTTCTTTTTTCTGGCGCCAATGTTTTATTGCATTTATTTATTTATTTTTTGGTACACCTGAAAAGCACATATTAAAATCTCAGGGATAAAATATGTAAAAGATGAACGTTTAGAAATTTATCAATTATAAAAAAAAAAGGCGCTTGTGTGTGAAAACACTGAAAAAAAAATTGTTGTAAAATTTAGAGTTGGTTTAATTGCACGTATATATTTAGCGAAAACTGATCCCCTATTTCAGGATTAATCTAACTTTTAGGGCAGTTAACCAATTTTTTACCACTAATCTTAAGTTTGACCGATTGTGCTATAAAATCACTAGTAATAGCTTTATTTTTGGCATTACTGCCTAGACTTAGGGTTAGTACTACGAAAAATGGCGTGTTTTGTATGACTATTCACAATGACATATTTTATACTATATTTTGTTCTGGAACATTAACATAACCAAGGTTTTTAAACAAACAAAATTAACTACATCCTTAAAACCCTGTCTGGTCTAAAAGTGTGATCATTTTCCACTAACTTTATATACAAAAACAACTTTTTGTTGTTTTATTTTTTTTCTTCAGACCGTTTACAAAAAAAAAAAAAAATGAAGAATCACATTTTTATTTTCTGGTGGATTAACATAGGTTGCAGGATTCTAATAATTGCGAATTGGCGAGAAAAGGAAACCAAATCGTGATAATTTGTTCAAAGATTTCAAGGTAATCATCTAAAAAAATTCGCCTTAATCTCCTAAAAAAGTAGAATCTTATTTGGGGGTTAATGATAACTAAAGATCTAATCTACACATTTTTTATTATTATCCCTTCCTTGAAGAGAACATATTTTTGGAGTAAGACCTGAAAAAAATCGTTAGAATCCACAGGCATGCTACTAAAAGCAGTAAATATGGTTATAAATATAATTATAGTTATATACTGTATTTTTATATTTAAATCAGTTATTTTTTAACTCAACGGGATACAACTAAATTTATTTGTAAGGAAAACAGGTTAAAATAAATTAGAACACAAGAAATATCGATGTCCTTGTGTATGCTTCGAATAGCAGCAGTGGCTTTTAATATCAGATTTAAGATAGGGTAGCCATGAAATAGATAACAGATTAATTTATTGAAACCGGAAGTCACAAACCGGATGGACGGTTTAAACGCCCAAGCAAGCAAGCTGATATGAGTTATATATATTCAGTTTCGGTATTTAGGGTGCTGTGAGCTCAGTCTGATTACATAGTTCTTATGCACTTGAGCCAGATCTTTCTCGATTTACAATGACTGATGTATATATATATATATATATATATATATATATATATACTAGATGATTTACATGGTGTTTCTTTAGTGGATTAATACAATGCACTAAAAGTAAAAACAAACGTGTGTTGTTACATTAAGATATTAATTCAAGCGCATAAGAAAAGAGAAAAAACTTGCTTAGCCACAATAAGTTATTGAATAGTGCCTACTCTCTAGTAATACTTAAAATTGATTGAACCCATAAACAATGTTGTCAAATGGTTAAAACTTAACGCACACTAATATCTATAGTATCTGGTATCAAAAGTTGACAAATGACCACTATTAAATGTTGATGAACGTTTTGCTATATTAAAAGTATTTTCAAAAATACGTTTGGAAAAGCAACAAAATCATTTTATTTTCCTTTTAGATAATGATTAAAATATGCCAGCAGAAAGTATCCAAATACTTAAAACTGAAATTAATTTAAAATAACAAATTAAATGGCAAACCTTTTAAAATTGTAATTTTAAAGCTGTTCTCCATGTAATTCTAATTTAAAATAATCGGTCTATTGAAATTTTGATAAGTGGAATTTGTTTTGCCTGAAGACCATCGAAATACCAATTACAGAAGTTAATTTTACATTAAATGAAAATAGAAAACTGAACTACAGCTAGAAATTGGAAAAGTAATTATTTTAACCTGCAGCCATCTTTATAAATTCCTAGTAAGTTTAAAAGAAAAATGTTTTTAATCATCTTGGTATTTGGTGACTTTCTTTTCAAAAAAAATTAAATAAGAAAAGGCATAATTTAATTTTGAACATTCTAAATTTGAAAGAATTGTTCTGTAGGGCTCGGAAAATTATAGCTTACACCATTGGTACTCTTTGAAACTGGTATTTTTTCGTGACTACCGTTTTTTTTTTTTTTGATAAGCATGCACGTATTATACTGATGGATGTTTACTGGTCAAGCATGAGAGAAATACTTCTGCTTTTCCCTTAGAGTTTGAGGTCTTTTATGTGCATTAAATCTCGCCACTTTATATGACTTATTTCGTCCTTCTCTATAAAACACGTCACATTACTTACGTCTTCATTTTCTCCTGATTTCCATGTGCCAGTAGCAGAAAGAACATACCTTTTATTTCTTTGAGGTGAGATTTTTTTGTGACATTGCCATAAGATTTTTTTTTAAATGTTGTTCTTTTAATATTTTGTAAAAATAATTTAGTAGTAAAAAATATGTTTTATTGATTATAGGACATTTCATCAGAAAATTTTAAAAGCACAAAAATTTCAATTGAATTTTAACAACTAAAAATGAATACAATAAAACAGATACGTTCTTAAAAAAAAAAAAAAAAAAGAAAGTTCATTGCTACAATAGCGGCAAAATAGAAAATACTTTTTTGCTTTGGGGACAAAAATAATAATTGGTTTTTCCAAATAAACTTCTGGGCAGAAATTGCTTCCAATGTCAAAAGCACCAAAGTAAGGAGTAACACCGTTTTTGGCTAATTATTTCCTGTTTTTTATAGATAAACAAATGACGGTCAGCGATACAATATAATAATTAATAGAGAATGGGCTTTAAAATAAAAAATACAAAATCTACAAAAATTATATCATATTTAAAGCGTATTTTACGACCGAGCAACGCCGGGTTATTTGCTAATATATATATATATATATATATATATATATATATATATAATTACAAAGATAAATGTCATCTTTATATTAGAACCTATCAGAATAATAGAAAGTTAAATATACTAGATACAGTCGTTAAAAGCAGCAAAAATTGATGATGAAAATAAAATTGTATAAAATTACAATCTTTATTGATCCATTAAAAATTCAAACAAGAAATTATAAACAAAAGTCAATGAATTTTCATTAACCCATGAATTTTCAAAGATAGACTCTTTTTATCAGAGGATAAAAATTAGTAAAAAATGTGTCAGTGACTAACATAAATTTGAATTGCATTCTGAATATGTTTGTTTAGTGATCGGTCATGCCTATTTTAGATGAGAAAGGTGATTGATCGTTCAATGAAACCATCTCAATTGAAAACACATAGTATACTCAATTCTTCTTCATGCAGTCAGATCAAAGCGATCCACATCGATTTGCCTTTCATTTAAATGCCTCCTCCAAGTTTTCATCCTAAGAGACAATTAAGTCCATATAGCAAACAAATACATATTAATTTTATATATTAGTTAAGTTTTAATACAATGACATATCAAACAAAGTTGAATATTACAAATAATATTCGAACAGGTTTGTCGAATCATCTGACATTTTATAAAATTATAGAACTGATAAAAAATATTTTAGAGCCCATTATTGGATCTATAACTGATGTTTTCTCTTATGTGCCATGTACGACATGAAAAGGAACTGGAATCAAATTTCCATCATCACTTTCAAAAACTATCTGGAAAATATACTTGGTGAACCACGTGCAATCAGTGATTGATGGCTTAAAGAGAATCTTTCTGCTAAGGCGTGAAACTGCACCCACTTTTATACACAAAAATACAAATCACAAATAAGAATAACTGATCAGTAGACATTTTTGAATACATTTATTTTGCTTATGTACTCTGACTTCCAGGTGTTCATCCCGCTTTAAAAGTGAATATCATAGTGTAATAGTTTTCATTTATAACTACCTCAGTTTGGCACAAGGCTGCTGACTCTGGGCACTATTCTCATCTAAACAAAGTGATCTGTTTTTTATTAAATTTTTATAAGTTTGTATTTCATATACCTGTGATTAATTGCTTTTGTCATAGCAACCTGCACTAAGGTGACGAGAATCGGAGTATCGTTTCTATGGTTGCTATGACTACAGATATCGCTTGATGAAGAGAGGCAAAGTAAAAAAAAAAAATTGAAAGGCTAAATAGGTTTAATTTCTTTGAGTCTCAAGGTAAAATTAGGCAAAATTGAAATTCAAAATCTGTGTGCAGAGTTACATAACAATTATTTGCTTCAGACCATCCCGCAGAGGAGGGTGGAGGGACGGGTAGCCCCGAATCATTTGTGACTGAAAAATGAGTTTGAGAAAATCTGATTATATGCTTTTTATTAGACGCTTCTGATATTACAATGAATATTCAGGATTTTTTCTTCTTTTTACAATTTTTCATTTCTTTTCCTATTCTTTCTTTTTCAAGCACAAAAAGCCCCGTGGCATTGGATTGAATTATTTTCTTTGATTAGAGCTGATATCTTTTTAAAAATGGAGAAAATTTGTATGTTGCTATGTATGTTCAAACCTGTATTTATTACGAGAGTCACACAAGCCATTAATGAGCACAAAAATGGTTATTTTTCTTCAGTAACTGATTGGTTATAAACAATTCTCATCATTTTAATCAGAATACTTATTAATTTTCTGAACCTGTGGAAATTCCACGGTTAATTAAAGGAAATAGATATGTCATAAAAAATTCCAATCTTAATTATGACTGTTCCGTGATTCATCAAAATGATATTGTCATGCCTTATGGAATTGGCTGCGCAGAGTTCAAATTGCCTTTTGAATCTATTGCATTCATTTAAGTTCTAACGTCGTAGGACAATCATGTGTTCAATTAATCGTAGACAATAAATCGTTTCTGAAAGAGATTTTATCAATATGAAATCACCTGATTGTTATACCATAAAACAAGCAATTAAAAAAAGTGAAGAATTCTAATAAATAATGAAATCCAAAAAATATTTTTTTGTTAGTTTTATATATTTAGATGTAAATATGTTGAAAAATTTGTTGTTTCAAAACGTCAAATGGCATATGAATGGTGCAATAGATACTCGTCTAGATTATGAAATCAGTTGAGAATCCAGTTTATAAACAGTCGCTGAAGCATAAGGGATTATTGTATCAGGGGCCATATTTATAGGGGTAACCTAGAGGGAGAATTAGACAGCATGATGTTTGTTCATATTACGTTTAAATTTCTGTGTATTGGCACGATATGGAAAAGATGGAGCGAAATTGCAAAGGCAAACGAATCAATTAGAATAAAACAATATTCAATATTCAGGTATATATATATATATATATATATATGTATATATATATTGCAATTACGAAGGGGAGACTTATTTTTTATAATCATAATTAAAAGACAAGAAAGAAGCAAATGCTGATTTCCTTATGATTTAATAGGAAAGAGATGCAGTGGAAATTATACATACTAAAATAAAGCATTATGATAAATATTATGATCTATTAAAAGGGAGAGAAAAACAAGGAAGACACTATTTAAAATAAAGCTGCGTTATGATCTATGTGCAATACTAGAATGGTTAACTTCTACAACATTCTAGCATTGTACATAGATCTTGACGCGGCTTTATTTTAGTATGTATAGTTTTTATCGTGTCTCTTTGCTTTTAATTATAAATACAATCCCTATATTTAGCTCTAGAGGAGTGAGGATGAAACCAATCATTTTTTTTCTTTCTTTAATCATGAATATCAAAAAATAAGCCTTCTTCCCTTTGTAATTGCAATATTGAAAGTTTTTACCTCACAAAAATCCTGAAATATATATTTGTTGTTGGCATCCTTCCGTCTAGATAGATGATGGAGAATCGTGTCTGAAGGTTGTCATAAATGGTGGCAGCTGTAACTGAGCAGACTGATGTGGGAGCGGCAGATTCTGTTGCACTTCCTGCAGGGATATCCTCTGTCATGCCCTGCCGATGCTGTCCTTTTGCGCCTGCCTCTCTTCTCCTCCCATTGTTCATCTATTCTCTCCTCGATCAGTCGCACACATTTCTGGACTTAAACCCTCCAGGAGTCATGGACTGTTGCATAGAATTCAAGGTCAACAGGGTTGATGTTGTCGGGTTTGCACACATCCTTAAATCTGAGGAGTGGTCTACCGGTTGGTAGAGCTCGCCATACAGGATGTCTTTGGGAGTCGGCCATCCTGCATGCGAACGATGTGCCCCAGCCAGAGCAGACATCTCTGGGAGAGGAGGAAAACATGCTTGGAAGATTTGCTTTGGCAAAAACGTCTTTGTTCGGAATGCGGTCCTGCCATGTAATGCCTAAGATCTTTCTTAGATTGCGCAGATGGAAGGCATTTAGTCTGCGCTCTTGATGCTTGTATAGGGTCCATGTCTCACTGCAGTAGAGTAATCTGCTGAGGACACAGGCTTAATATATCCTCATCTTTATGTTTATGGTCAGCATGTTGTTACTCCACGCTCTCTTGGTCAGGCTGGCCATAGCTGTTGCTGCTTTCCCAATGCAGGTGTTTTGCTCATCGTCAAGTGAGAGGTTGTTGGAAATAATGGAGCCTAGATAGGTGAAATCGTTCACCACCTCCAGTGTGTGATCGCCAATGGATATGTGGGGGATGTTGCTGACATCTTGAGCCATAAAATTTGTTTATTGTCAGACCAAACTCGTTGCAAGCATGCGAGAGGTGCTCAATAAGTTGTTGGAGGACTTTCTCAGAATGGGCCGCTAATGCTGCATCATCTGCGAACAGCATTTCCCTAATGAGGGCCATGTGGACTTTATTTTTGGAATGTAGATGGGCCAGGTTGAAAAGGCTTCCATCTTCTCTTTTGCGAATATAGATGCCAACTTCAACTTCATAAAAAACGTATAGTAGCAGAAGTGAGAAAAATATGCCAAAAAGAGTTGGGGCATGAACACCGCCCTGTTTCACACCACTGAGGATGGGAAAAGGTTCCGAAAGTGATCCACTGAATTTGATGGAGCCCTTCATGTCTTCATGAAAAGAGGTTATCATTCTCAGGAGTTTGGGAGGACATCCTATTTTTTGTAGTAGCACAAAGAGGTCGCTCTTGCTAACCAGGTCAAATGCCTTTGTGAGATCAATACAAGCGAGGTACAGTGGTTTTCTCTGCTCTCGACACTTCTCCTGTAGTTGTCATAAGGAGAATACCATGTCAACAGTTGACCTTTCTGCTCTGAAACCGCATTGGGTAAACTCTCTCTGCAAGTGACTGAGGCTTTTCAATACAACACAAGCAAAGATCTTTCCAACAAAACTGAGCAGAGAGATGCCACAGTAATTATTACAATGTGAGTATAGCTGCTTATAGTATTCAGCCAATCTCTCCATTTGCAGTTAGTGATTATGTTGCCTGATTCTGACTTCAGTGGTGCAGTCTTAACTATACTTGGGCCGAAGGTCACCTTCAGTTCCGCATACATCCCATGAACGTTTCTGCAGTCAGTAGTAAGCTGGATGCTGCTACATAGGTTCAGCACAGCATCTGGCAGTCTTCTGGGCGTCACTTTTGGACTTCCTGAGTGCAGTGAATGTCTTCTCGGAAGGGTCTCTTTTATATTCAGGAAGTGCAATGCATTTAGCTGAGAAAACTGGCTCTAATTCAGTAATCCCCCACTTCAAACCAGTCTGGATTCTTCTTTTTCTGCTTACCAAAAGTGACCATAGCAGAGTTTTAGATGGCCTCATGAATGTGTCCCCATCTCTCTTCCCCTGTATTGGTTGGACAGTCTTTTAAGGCTTCCTGGACTGAGTGCAAAGTGCATGCATGCGTTAGGAAAGGTGGTGAAGGCTATATTTATGCGAGGTCGTCCTTTTTACTTGGCATTGTGGATTTTCTTAGGTTTGATAAAGACTTTAGCTGCAACTAGCACGTGGTCAGTATCGCAGTCTGCACTGTAGTAGCTGCGAGTATTCCGGACATAATTCAGCGATGTTTTTTTCGATAATGATGAGATCTAGTTGATGCCAATGAAAGGACCTGAGGTGCCGCCAAGACACTCTGTGATATGGCTTTGTTTTCCAAACAAAGCCTCCTCGAGCTGTGTACATTCAATGACTTATGTATCACAAACACATTATATATGTATATATATATATATATATATATATATATATATATATATATGAACTTTATTTTATGAACCAATCATTATTAATTTTGAAATATATATTTTTGACAGCTTAGTGAATAATATGGGGCATTGTTTTGATAAAATTTACCATTTATGGCTGCATTCATCAGAATTCGTACCCACCCTAAATATCTTTAAAATAAATTAGATACAAAAAAGTGAATTAGAAAAATCGGAACATTTTGAAGTATCAAAATCAGATAAAATGTGTATGTATTTTTCAATGCCAAGAACGAATTTTTCAATTGTGTTTGCTTAAAACTTAACTTTCCATTACTGGTAATAATGGTAAAATGATAAACATTTATTGATTTTATGAGTAAATATAAAATTAATAAAGTACTCCAATATATTTCTACTTTTGAGAAAATATATGCACGTATTACATGTATTTTTATGGTAATATGAAACAAGAGAAAATTAATATCTCTATAGGTAAATATTTAGAGATTTTTAAAAAGTCAGTCAGTAATTGTATCAGAATCAAAAATGTACAACAGAATCAGTAATTTAGAAAAGAATCGGTCATTGTATTGGAATTAGGAATGTAATTTTCTCTATCTCGCCTGAACACTAACCCAGTCTAATAATAATAAACCAGCAGTGACAATAGCGGAAAATGCGATAACATAAATTATAGATTTAAACAAGTGACATTAAATGTCAATGTGGTAAAAAAATAAAAAAAAATGTTCAAACGTGTGAAGAAGAAACTTGTAAAAGAATGAATTAAGAGTAAAACGGATCATGTGAAAAACTATGATATGTCTTTGAGAATAGGCCATTGTCATTGCTGGACTAAATATTAATAGACATAAATATGTTTAAGAGAGTTGAAGAGACATGCAACAATATAAATTAATAGGACTTCCATACCCGCAAAAATTCTGATTTACATAAATAGTTGAGTAGTGTGCTGGATCTGAGAATGCTCTTGTTATGTCTTGTTGATGCCCGAGGTCAACCCTTTTAATTGTATGCCCTAAACACTCAAGTATAAGTCCTAGTATTAAAATATTATAAGACAGGGAGATAATTAAAATATGATTTGATGGCCGCCCCTCTCATTTGGAAACTCAGGGCCACTGCCACATTGTCCCTCTCTTCCGCCACTACTACTTGTGCTCATAATGATGATATCCTAAATTTGTGGAATTCTACTTTATGATTGGCAGATATGTAAGGTCAGCTGGAGCCCCAGGTGCAAAATAGATAGTTTAATCATATGCTTTAATAAAGGTTCAAAATTAAAGCTAGTTGTTGCTGATATCTTAAGCGAAGATGCCATATAAGGTTCGTGATAAGTAGATGTGCTAAGGCGCTGTGATGATGATTGAGCCAGAAACAACTTCTTGCAACTAAAGATCCACTAGTTACATTCATAAAATACATTTAAAATCTTTATCATACAAATTACTAGTTCTGTTTGATAATCTATGTTGTTAAGAATTTATAATGCCTCCCCACGGGACAGAGTTAGACACCAGGGTCATTAACACTAATAGGGTTGTTTTAATTTGGGGGCGGAGGGATCATTTCTACTTTTATATTTGCATGTGACTTTAATACTAAAGATGAAGTGAAGTATCAGAACATCTTTTATGTCGTTTGTCATTGAAACAAAAATCTTTATAGACTGAGGCAAATTTTATTTTTGTCTCAATTTTTTGTATCATTTTTTGGAGCTGGATTTTTGCTACATTAAAAATCAACCTTCTGTCTAACTCTGCTCTCGTGGGGATTTTAATACTGCAATACATAAATAAGATATGCCATAAAATATACAAGAAACAATTTCTTTAAAATATTTTTGTGTTGACTGAAGTTCGCATAGATTCAAATAAGTTAAAATACTGTTTGACTTTGACTGACCTTCTTCAGTTGCGAATGGTATCTTCCCAATGAAATTTCTAATAGTGAGGCAAGAATTGTGCAATTTCCAACCGTACTTTCTCATAATGAAATAATCAGTCTAATGACAAAGAAACATCCAGGGGCATTAAAAACGCTGTTAACATAAGCAGAGTGACTGATTCATCTTATTTTGAAATTTTCTTTTTCCTAGATTACTTGCTCTACCAAGGCTTGTAAGTCTTATGAACATTTCTATTTTACCAAAGTTAGGAGGGAAGAATAAATAGTTATACTTTGCCAAGTATGTTTTTACAAACATTTTCGTTCATGAGAGTTTTATTCTTATTAGTTTTGGGTGATACTTTTATTTCCTCATTTTCATTTAAACATTGAACAAAAAATAACATCTCTGAAATAAGGAATGGTAATGGAACTGCTCCATCGATCCAATACATTTGAAAGAGAGAGAGAGAGAGAGAGAGAGAGAGAGAGAGAGAGAGAGAGAGAGAGAGAGAGATAGCAAAGAATTAGGTCATCCTGTTGTACTCTTGAGAATTAAGTCACAATTTTCATTGGCATTACAGAAAACTGGGATAGAGTATCAGAATAGCTTTTTCAATTGATTTTTCTTTTCTTTACTTTTCTCTGCTTGTTGACTTCTACACAACTTGTCATTATGGTCCAATGAACCAGTGAAACATGTTAATACTCATGGGATGATAGACCGGCAAAGATATTAAGAATGGAATCAATGATCCAAGTACAATCCCCAACTGCAACAGTTTCTATTCACTTACCCAAACGGCATGAACTAATTTCTCCCTGCCCACTGAATATCTAATATAGACACTCTCTGTTTGGTTGTTCTCATCCACAACAGTAAACTACCTTGGACAACCTTAGGCAAAGTTTTTATCATACTTACCCAACTTGACCAGCCAGAAACAAAGGTTTCATAACTTTTTCTAACTTTTTAATTTAAAAACGGATTTTATTTTCTGCTTACTCTACTAACAAAACCTATTAATTACTCAAAATTTTTATATCCTAACTCGATTTTAGGTTTGATATTAACTGTAATAGGATGGTGTGGACGTACATATGGAAACTGTGCCACAACTTAATTAGCACGATTCTAGATATCAAGACATGCATTTTTTTTTCAAAAGGATTAGATTCAGCATTAACTCATCTACAAAGGATTAATATACCACAAAACAATATAAAAAAAAAACATGCAAACTTCAATGCTTAAGCGCCAATTTGGCATGATTGTTCTAATGGATGGACCGAAGTCAACCCATACAGAGTTCAAATCGTATTCGATCAATTGTAGTCAATTATGCAAAAATTTAATTTTAAAAGGTATAAACATCACAATTGACACTCAACTCCAAATTTTATGCAGTTTTCGATTTCAAATATTTCGAAGTTCGATTTATTCCGATTATGAAAAAGGCTCTACCACAAGAATGACCTATCTTGTAATGCATTTGTGGTTAATCTATATATACAAAGGGAAAAGTGTGTGGGTGTTTGTATGTCTCGCCAACACTTTCGACAGAGGTAACGGATCCTCACGAGATCAGTAACATTTTCAAGCGCAACCCTTTGGACGATAAATATTGAAAAATTGGCCCAAAATATTAATTCCTTCACTCTAAACTGGTCAGTTTTTTACAAGAAAGAGTGATTTTTGTTTTGTTTTTTTGTTTTTTTGCAAGTCATTGTATTGGTTGAATTGACTTTGCTTAATTTCAATGTTTTCGACTTCCGGTCGTGTCATGGAGCATCAGTAAGACGTCAGATTTTCTTTCATTGCTTTTCTGCCTTCGCATCACAGGTTCTTTTTTTTTAACAACTCTCTCCACCCGGACTTCCTACTATTATTTTAACTCCCCTCTCCATACACCTCTCCACACCCGGGCAATGCTGGGTACCCCCGCTAGTAAAATATATAAGCGTTGTTTCTGTAATCAGTGACGGTTATTACGGTTGAGCCTGTTCTGAAAGATCCCTTCCAACTGATACATTCATGATTAAGCACGAAGATTTTAACTGATTTTTGTACTTAACAATCCATATCCATTTCTTTAACAAGTTTTGCTTCAGGAGGGGGAAGCACAGCAAGTGTAAACACCTTTATCTACCAGGACCTTAAATTACGTCTTTTCACGAATATGTCGGCAACAACTTTAAATCCTTTCTCTGCCACATGATGAAACTAATCAATCGACTCTTAAGAACTTAGAAGTCATCACTATTAATCATATCTAATAACCTGTTGCATTTAGCAAATAATATCTCTAACTTTGAAATTTTCTTTATGCCAACTAGTCTTAACCACACATACATAAGAATGAATAATATTAAAACCTTTTAATTCAGTGTAGAATTTAATGTTTATTTTCCGTACAAGTTATTTTTTCTCGATTGTTTTGCTGTGTGCTATCCTTTTGGGATGCTATGTTTTTTCGTACAATTTTAAGTGGATTCTTTTACTAAATAAGTCACCTAATACTCTCTTCAAACTAATTCAGAAAAGGAGCTATTATTTTCAATTTTTTTTTGGTTTGTTTTTATTTTTGGTAAATTCTGTTGTCGTTTTCATTTTTTCATAAAATTTACAGGATCTAACATTGTTTTATAATGCGTTCAATTCATTGCTTTTATCTTTCTTCTTTCAATTTCTCCAGCTGGAGCACTGTACAGATCTGTTCTTTAATCCTAGCAGATTATTTGAACGGTGCCTCATCTCATACACAGCTTGAATTGTTTTGATGACACGCAGCAGTTGTTTATTTCTCTCCTCTTCTTTTTAATAAAAACAGTTGTAAAATTTATAAAATAATTAAAGCATATAATTCGTTTAGCGGTTCAGAATTACCAGTGTACACTGATTCTCACATATACTTTTATTTCTAATGTAATTTTCCACTAACCTCATGCTTACTTTAAACTTATATGAAAAAAATACTGCTTAACATTTTTTGCACAATCACTATACAACAATATTAATCGTTTGTTTCTCTGGCACTAAAAAATATCAAATGACAACTTTTTTATTTAATTTTACAAAAAACAAAAGATTTTATGAGAAACGGTTGCCCCATGCCTGGTTACATCCCCTTTACATAAAATTGACTATTTCTTTAGCAATCTGCAGAGCCCACATTTGCTAATTTGGTTAACTTAGTTTTCATGCGGATCATAACCTTTGCATGCTAAAATCATCAACTGTTTCTATTCAAGTGTCCTTTGCATAGGCACGGTGAAATTGATTTATATATGATATTCCTTGTTATTTAAACTATTTACATGTTCTGAATTGCTATAATCATTTTTGTTGTTATTCTCACAATTTCAATCATTGTAGTCTCTGAACATCTTCATGAATGCTTCATGGCCTAATTGACACATGCATTGGATATATGATCACTAGGAATAAATAAGAGGTTCAGTCCAAATTACTCTAAATTTACAGACTGCAACCAAAGGTAATTGGAAAAAAGTGCACTTCTCCCGGCATTAAATTTACTGAAAACCAATCATCTAATATAAATGGAAGCAATGCAAGAGTACACGGTGATACAGAGATTTCAATGCTAAGCATTGAACATGCAAATTTAGGTCACTGTCAATGTTTACCTTTAAGACATAAAATTAACAAAACATGAAAATAACACAAATTAAAATTCCCATAATTAACATTGAAATTTCTAGTTATTTAATCGTTTTTGCATCAGTAGAGAGTGGGCTAATATGATTTACTCAGGTGCAATTGACATTAAGCCTCCTTAACATCCCAACACATTAACATTGAACATATGTACATGTCATGCATAGAAGAGAATAGGACCATCGAAGAAAGAGCCTTAAACTTCCTTTAGGAATGGTGGTGCTGAGTTGTTTGTAAATCTTAATTTATGGCAAAAGACACAGATACAGGGTGTTTGGAAAATTGATTGCATAACTTTTATGTATCCAAAGTAATCTATTTGTGTAAGTGTTATTTTTAGAATAGCATTAGAATTGTGTAAGTGTTATTTTTAGAATAGCACTTATTTTTATTTTCTTTGTGGTTCTTCCTCTGCCTGTTATCATTTATTTACCTGTATTTGATTTGTTGCATTCTGCTACCTTGAAATAAAAATGGACAACATTCATACAATATCTTGCAGGTTCACCATGGTGGATATTAAAGGAACCTCTAACTTTTAATTTGTTTGTTGCTCTTTTTCGTATTTATTTTACCTGGAATAAGAAAGACTAACATTGATTGAAAAACAATATTCACCCAAAATCAGCTCTAATCTTAATGAACGTTTCAGTATTTATTAATTAATAAATGAATGTTGATATAAAGTACTTATTTTATTAAAGCAAAAACTACTTATCGATATTTTTGGAATCATTTAAATTATTTTAAACGCAAGTTCATTTCAAAAATAAAATACATTTCATTATACTCATAGTTCAAACTCGGTAACCACCTTCATAAGGAGACAAGATTTTGAAGGTGCTAATCTAAAAACAATTCAAAGGCAGTTCTCGGTAGAAGATGATAATTGAAAATTTAAATGTAAATTCTCTCTTTTCTGACTTGGGGCATATTGTTTAATGATGAAAGGGTTCAATGATGATTTTTTAATAAAATCTAAAATAAAGATTCGCCTCCTTTCTCTCTGATAGGCTTATAAGAGTAGTCGTTGATGAGCAGAAATCAGAAACTCTGGCGTCCCTTAAGTTTCCATCCTGGGCCCAACTCTCTTTCTGATTCTCATCATTGCTCTCCCAAATAACATGCTTAGATCATTCATAGACATTTATGCAGATGATACTATCATCTATGGCAACACTTCAAAGGTCAACAATGACCAAGATCTTTCTGATTCTCTTTCCCTTGATCTTAAGAACGTGGTGCAATGGGGGGGGGGCTGGTTAATTTTAATGCATCAAAAACCAAGCTTTTCTTTTTGCACCATGATCGCTCTAACCCACATCACGCCCCAATTGAAATGAATGGCTCTCGTCTTAGGGAGGCTCTAAGTCTTGACAAGCTTCTAGGACTGACTTTCATTCCTGATCTGAAATGAAACACATACATCAAATCTGTTGCCAAGATCACTGAGAAAATGGTTGGATTACTCTTTCGCTCTAGTAGGCATCTTACTGCCGATTCAATCCTCTCTCTGTATGGAGTATAATCGCCACATCTGCTCAGTGCATCCAATCCAGCTTTGATAGAGTTCAAAACAGCTTCAAAACCTAGTAAATGATGCCGTTTTCTCTTCCCTGCAACCTCTTTCCTACAAAATAGACGTTGCAAGCCTGCCTCTGCTCTATCATTATTTTCACAGAAAGTCTTCCACTGAACTCCAATCTATGGTTCTCACTTGCCAAACTTTCACAAAAAACACTTGACTCTCTACAACCACTATATGCGATTTCCTCATATTTATTAACCCTTAACCTCGAGTTGTCTTTGGCTATGATAAGTGGTGACTCCCAAATAAAAAAAAAGTCAGATCCTCACTTTACCCTAATTGAAATGAATGGCTTTCTCTGTGAGGAACACCCTATCCTAATAAGCTTCTTGAACTGATCTTCATTCCAGACTTGAAATGGAAAAGATACATCAAATCCATTTCCAAATTTGCTGTTTTGATCATTCTACCTCTCCAGAAGCTATTTCGCACCTCACGCAATTCTCTGCCTGTATAAGAGTTAAATGCGCCTTAAGATGAAGTACTCTTGTCAAATAATGAGAGATGTTGCTCACAGTATTATTGATAAGGTAGAGGACTAATTCTAGTGGGATATATCCTCTTCTCTTTCCTAAAACCCCTTTATCACAAAACAAATGCTACTTTCTGTCTTCTAGTGTTATTTACATGTTAGGTGCTCGACTGAGTTCCAGTCTATGGTTTCTTTCTGTAACAGTCACAACACAAACTCGTTTAGTTACTATAAATAATTTGTCTTTCTTCTTTATATCTAAAATTGAATGGAACCTCCATAAGCAAAATTCCTTTGCAAGAGCTAATTGTCTGTTAAACCCAATACGAAGGTAATGCTTCTTAACTAACTACAACATGGTCGTTTTCAAGTCCAATGTTAACAAATTCTAGTTGAGCTACCCTATTAGATAATCAAATTTAACCCATTTACAACCAACATTACCAATGTTCATGCTGTTCACCGTCTGCTTGATAAACTCGTCAACATTTATCCTCAAGTGGCCTTTACACCTTGATAATTGAACACTCTTTAGTACAAAATGAAAAATAAAATGTCTTGAGAGCTCTTAAAAAACTTCATTCACTTCTTCAGGGTGTAATTTTTTTGTTAAGGCAGCCATTTAATTTCAGCTATGTGCCTAATAGGGCATATTTTTTCCTTGAAATGAGATCGGATATAAAGTAATCTTAAAAATGTATCTTTTTAAAATATATATTCATTAATTGATAAGCAGTGAAAATCTCAAGGATGAGCGAATTCTCTGAATTTCGGTGGATTTTTTCAATCAAGAGTAAAATTTAATAAATTGAAACAAAAATGAATTTGCTTACTAATAAGATAATATCTATTAGGAACAAGTTCCCAGATCAGATAAAGAACAACAATAAGATAAAATATTTTTTAAGGGGAATTAGATGGTTCTAGAAGACCATTTTGGGAACTATTAAAGAAAATATTTAAATGAATTTTATTTTTATTATTTGCAATCTTCAAACTACTGCTCACATCTTGAGTGGTTTTTTTCACACTGTTTCAGTCGATATAATTTTCTACCTTCTTCAAGTGTATCTTGTCGAACTCGGGAATTTGTATGGAATTTCGAATGGAATCCTTTACTTAATCCACAGTGGTAGCATGATCTCGTTCTATCAGCCAGGACTATGTAGAAGGTCTAAGGAATCCTAATTGTATGTTTTTGATGTCGCTCGCACTGAGGATTGAATCTTCAGCCTCTAGAAGTGTAACTTTTACAACTGAATATATAAGAACTCTATCCACTACGTCACGGGTCCTTGCATTTGAAATTTTGTGCAGATTCCCGAGTTTAACAAGATACACCTGAAGAAGGTTGGAGGTTACACCGACAAAAACATCGAAAATAGCACTGAAGATGAGAACAATAGTCGTCAGATTTCCAATAATACGAATAATCAAACATCATCTAAAAAATTCAGCAACGAAAATTATATTTGTATATTGTTATTTTATTAGTAATGTAAATGTTACGTTCAATGTTTTCTTATTTCGTTTAAAAAGACACAATTCTTAAATCGAGTGAAGATTTCGGATTTGTCTGGATGAAGGCTAAACTATATATTACTTCTATTGATTAAACTATTATATTATCTTTTAATGTTCAATTCAGTCTACTATACTATTTCAAATTACTATAGTATCTTTTGATTCCCAATTTAGGATGGTGTATTATCTATTCTATTGTCATGAGACCATCTGCCTACGAATTATCTCTGCCCTTGAAGAGAGGGCTGTAGCATACGGCAACAAGACCTTGTCACAATTTGCTGTTCATTATCCAATTCATAACTTAGATGATACATAATTTAAGTAAAACAAATTCATAAATTCGAAACTATTTAGAATAGTATTTTCTTTTTTCTGCAATAAAACTAATTATTCGTACGTGAGTAGATAGACGCTTCAAATTCGAAAATGTTTGACATTTCGTCCGATAATTACATTAAAAAAAAATAAAATCAATTCAATTGATGATAAATAGAATCAATCGACTGAAAACGTTCCTTTTTTTACTCTTTTTAAGAATTTATGTATTTTGTGTTGCTTTTAAATTTTAATTTTGTGTTGCTTTTAAATTTTAATTGTGGTGGCATTATTTGATTTTTTAAAGGATTATTTTGAATGAACTTTGTCTTTAAAGAAAGTTTTCCTTTTTGTGTTAAGAATGAAAAGGTTGTTTTAGAATTCAAGTTTCAGTGTCATAGAAATCTGATTCTTTAAACAAAATCATGTTTGAAGAGAAAGAAGAGTTTTAATTAAAAACAAAATGAAGAAGTTATTCTTTCGGACCGTTTTAAATTTATTATCTTTTTCCTTTCTCTTAATTTGTTCATATTTTCGTCCTTCCTTTTCTTTCGGCTTTCTTTTTTTCCTTTCTTTTTCTTTCTTATTTTTTTCTTTTTCTTTTCGTTCTTTTTGTATTCATCTCTTATTTCATTTTCTACATTCGCAATTTTTCTTTTTTCCTTCTTTCCTGCCTTTTTTGCTTTTCTTATCCTTTTGTGATTTCTTGCTTTTCTCTCCTTTTGTATCTTTAAATAATTTCATCTTTCTTTCCTTCCTTTTTCCTGCCTTTATTTTTTTCATTTATTCTCTTTGTCTTCTTTTTGTTTTCCTATTTCTGTTCTTTACCCTTTTCTTTGTTTTATTTCTTCTCCATCATTTTCCTTTCTTTATTTTTTCTTTTTTATTTCCTTTCGTTCAAATTTTTTTCTTGTCTTTACTTTGATCTATATTTTCTTTCTTAATTTCCTTTTTTCCTTCTCTTCTTCCTGATTCTTTATTTCCTAATTTTATTTCCTTTATTTCTTCCTTTTCTTATTTCTTTACTTATATTTTTTAGAGATTATAGAATCAATTTGACTACATTTTCTTTATCGATTTGAAAAAAACAAAACAAATAATAATTGACCTATTTATCAATTAGTTAGAAATAAGTTGAACATTTTATTTGTTCTACGGAACATTTTATATTTAAATCGCCAATCTACTGAATCAAAATGGATGGAAAACTCATTTGTTTGCATTTATTATGTTTTAGATATGCCGTCACATTTTTATAAGCGCCATTTTTGGTCAGTCATTTTGTTACGCTTCATCAGTAGTAAATATTTAATGGACACAGCTTATTTTAGCTGCGACTAAGTATATCTCTAATGGGATCCATCTGTCAGGGAACTTTGAAATGTGAAAATTTGATAACTAAAATATATATTGAATGGGCACAGCTCAAGAATAATGATTTTTATTTAATGCAACAAAAGAAAAGTTTTGGGTTTACATGCTACGAGCCACAGTAACGTGTGCCTTTATATATAACTTGCACGGATTTGACATATGAAAATATCACTATTATCCGTTTTTCCCTTCCTTTCTATTTTCCCCTTTTTCACCCTAATTACCAACCCTAAGAACTACGCAAGCTCTGTTTGACCTCCTATCCTTTGTTTTTTCTGCACCACAATGAGATGGACTCATCTTCCACGTTGACATGCACCATATCTTGAGCTATTGACATATTATTTTTAATTTTATTTTTTACTTTTACTCACTCCAAACAAAGTATACTGCCAATAAAACATGGGGGTGTTCCATTGGAAGGAGTCAAAATTATAGGAAATTAACCTATATGGGGAGTTGGGTAACAAGATGGAAATTAAGTTGTATGCGGAGTTTGGTTACACAATGTTTATTCACATTGCATTTAACTTTCTGTATTTATTGTGGAAACAGAGAGGTAGGGATTTCCGAAGCTAAGCGGTCTGAGAAAAGACATTAGTATAGCTTACGATATAAGATTAAGATACAAAATTCTATCCAATGCTGATGCTCTAATTTGTGTTAATAAGAAAAGAATAATTTATAAAACCTATCATACATGAACCATACATCTAAAGAATAAATAGCTGAAGACCATAAACGTTTATCAAAATAACTGCATTAGGAATTAAATAACCAAAATATTTTGATATGCAATAAAAGAAACTAAAAAATTCTAATTGCACAGCTATGCAATAAATTTGCTATTCTTACAAAAGAAATACTTTTGTGTCTTTACTTAAAAGTATTTGATATTTGACACAATTAATTAAAGAATATGCAAGTAAAATTATTTCTTGATTAATTGTTTTCTAAAACGGAAGTATTTTTTTATTAAAGAATTTATTTTCATTTAATTGCTGTTAAGAATAGTGGTAATGAGTATTGTTAGGAATAGTGGTAATGAGTATTGTTAGGAATAGTGGTAATGAGTATTGTTAGGAAAAGTGGTAATGAGTATTGTAAGGAATAGTGGTAATGAGTATTGTTAGGAAAAGTGGTAATGAGTATTGTTAGGAAAAGTGGTAATGAGTATTGTTAGGAAAAGTGGTAATGAGTATTGTTAGGAAAAGTGGTAATGAGTATTGTTAGGAATAGTGGTAATGAGTATTGTTAGGAAAAGTGGTAATGAGTATTGTTAGGAATAGTGGTCATGAGTATTGTTAGGAAAAGTGGTCATGAGTATTGTTAGGAAAAGTGGTAATGAGTATTGTTAGGAATAGTGGTAATGAGTATTGTTAGGAAAAGTGGTAATATGTGTAAATACAATTGACGAGCTAATTTTGGTTTATTTGAAGGCCATATAAAATATGACTAAGCTTATTAGAATTGATGGAGACAAAGCATCATTCATATTATTCTAATCTGCTTGGTTGGCAGAGTTAAAAAAAAACAACAATCTAAGGTTTAACGATGTTCACCAGAATAAAGCACAGTGTCAACTGCATAAAATCGTACATTTTTAAGAGATAATGTCAGAATAATTAGAAAACTAAACCAAAAATACTCCAATGGGAAATACAGCATGTTATTTGAACAACTTTAACAAGAAAACGAATTCATTTTATTTATAATCTTGATTTAGAATTAAATGCAAATAACCTCCACAACACTGAGGTGAAAAATAAATTGGACGAACTTTGATATTAAACAATCCAAAGTCTTGTGTAACTTCTACATTTTACAATAAGAATTGTGTTGTATTTCTCATGTTGTTGTTTTCTTCTTCGTGTGCATATGTTTGAGCTGAGGAAATCATTATGCCAACCTCCCAGGCATATAATAGACCAAATAATACAAATTGTCAATCATCACAAAAAAAATTTGGAAACAGATATGATGCTGATTAGTTCAGAATTTGATCATTCTGTATTTGTTGTAAGCTAGCGAATACTTGCTATTTCATTCTATCTCCACAAAATATGAGTTATATATTTGGAATTTCACAAGCATGTAATTGATATATCAATACAATTATTTGGCTGAAACTAAAATAACCATTTTAGTTTATAAAGCATAAAAATATATATCTACTTATGTATTTTTTAGGAAGGTTATAATGACAAATTCTCTATAAACTGTGTAGGCAAAAACCACGTGGAAAATTCAAATTGTTAGAGATAAACTGCAGCTAGGCTTCCAGCATTTTGTTATAGAATTCCATGTGAATAGTTCCGTGCTTGTTGACCTAAAAAAAAGAAACACCTTGTTTTTAATATTATAATTAACAACCAAAATAATAATATAATAAAGAGATAATCTACATCATAACACAGAATGCATGTACAATATTTTTAAAAATAAAAGAAAAAAATTCCTATCTCTAGTGCATAGTCTTGATTGTCTAATAAGTGCTAGTTTATGTTGTTTAAAAATTAGCAATTCTATAATCTGGTAAAATAACTGCTAAATTAAATGATTCATTCTTTTATCTCATCTCTAGAAAGTGCAACGTATATTGCTTTATTGATTTATACAAGCATGTAAATTTATACATCAATGCAATTATTTGATTAATAGCTAAGCAACTCATTACGAATGGATGATAGTATCCATTTCAAAAAACAACAATGGTTTTCAAAGTTTTGCAAATTGGGAAACAAAAAGAATTGTACATGGAAATATGTTATTTATGTTTCTAAACGAGTTATGTTCCTTAGAATATAAGATTTAAAACTATCTCATCATGTATTCCTTCAGATGAGTTTGGACGATATTTAAGTTTGTCATCAAGAGCTGCAAATTTCCGAGTAGTTTTGAGTTATGTCTTTAAAACTAAATACAAATTAGACTGAAGCTGCACAATATTCTTTTAGAAAAATATTTAGACTAACACATGTACAAGATTTTTTTTAAATTACAAAATGATTAGACTGTAACACACACACTGGTTTAAAAATGGATTGTAAACCTTTTATTTATAAACAAATCATTTGGTTGGCCCATTTTATAGTCACATAGACATGTATAGACAATTTCATTACTGCCTTCACTTCAAAGATCACCAACTCTCAAAATATAAATCAATTTTAATGTCATTTTCAGTATGTATTAATTAACGATAATAGAATATAATGAACATATTTTTTAATAAATCTTAGTGACAATGTATTATTTTGTGGAAACAAAACATTTTTGCTTAAGTTATAGTTTTAAGTACTAAAAAAACTTTAAATTTATTTTCGTTTTTGTGAGCATAAAGCATTATAGTTAGCATTTTTTAAAAAAGATGTTTCACAAATATTATTGAATTAATCATTATTTATTAGATATTGTCAGAAAAAATCATTGTTTGTTAGATATTGTCAGCAAAAATCTAATTATAAAAAATATTTCATGTGATTTTAACGATAAGTTTCCGGCAAAGTTTTAAATGTAATATTATATTTTCCTTATATGCATGAACGTGTAAATATCAGCGTAAGATTCATTTTTATAATCTTGAAAATTGAAAAATGAAAACATTTAAGTTCCGGGTCACTAAAAATCGCTTTTTTGAATAATTATACAATTTTTATATATCAAAAAAAGTATGTACATTTTCTTTAATTCGATGTCTTAAGATTCTATAGCTGATATAGTTTTTAAAAAAAAAAAATTTCCAAAGATTTTTAAAATTGATTAATTGGGACTTGAAAGTCGAATGAATGCTTGTTGTTTGTTTGTTTTTTTTTGGGTGGGGGTTCG
The DNA here is from genome assembly GCF_053919585.1 of Euprymna scolopes. Classification (NCBI taxonomy): domain Eukaryota; kingdom Metazoa; phylum Mollusca; class Cephalopoda; order Sepiida; family Sepiolidae; genus Euprymna; species Euprymna scolopes. The sequence continues at coordinate 73,327,134 of NC_136493.1, read as the reverse complement.
ACATTTGTCTCTGTAAATTTTTTATCACGTAAATATATATTCTTTTCCTTTTATGGATTTATTTTTGTCTTTTTATCTTTCAAACACAAACAAAATTTAAACGAAAACAAAAAGAATAATTAGGATAAGCCTCTTTTAAGAAGCAACGAGTTTTTAGGTAACTTTTACTTTTCTAATGATTATTTAATGCTAAAAATTGTTGAAGACAATTAAAAAGGTACAACGGAGTTCATAACTTTCACCCATTGTAAAAAGTATAAAAGAATATAATAGATTCGCAGGATTTAAACGCTGCTTGCTAATTTTATAATCCTATCACTTCTATACCACTAACTCCTCGAAAATGTGGGTGTCCTATACAGTGCCAAAGCAATGATTTTCATGACCATAAATTCAGCAGTGTTTGTTTTAGTAATAAAAGGTGTCTATCTTATGAATATAAAAATATGCTAATCTAATATGTAGAATAATTTAATATCATGATAATAAAGAAAATGTAAAAAATAATTTTTAAAAAATATAAAATATTTAAAAAATATATATGAAATAAAAAAAAATATATAAAAATAATAAATAACATGCTAAAAATTCTCCAACACAAAAATATGAATAATAAATAATTCTGCATATGAAATTTCAAGGCTAAAGTGGATTTTCTTGGTAAAAATACAACACCAGAAAAGTAAATATATATATATATATATATATATATATATATATATATATATATTATAAATATTCTAAAGTAATTATTTTTCACCTATTTTTCTTATTACCAAAATATTCAAATGCTGTCAGAAAGTTGTGCTCGAAAAAATACCAGCAAATTTTTAACTCATCAAGGATTCTTACAAATGTCTTCTGATAGATCTCCTGTCTGGAGACAATGGACGCCCTCTGAAGGCTTTATTACGATGAGGATTGTATCGTGAAGCAATATTTGTGCCATATCCACACACTTTTTATGACCCGACATTGCAAGGAGAAATTTTTTATTGAAAACACCATGTGCATATGATGTGATTTTATAGTTTTATTTTCATGGCTTTACAAAGTCTTGGCCCTAGTTTATCTTCTATTCATATCTGAAGATAAAAGAGTTAGTTTCATACATTGTATCACTATCAGTAATATAATAGATAGTGATACAATGCTTGAGCGGCCACTTAAAAAGCGTTTATTAACAAGAACATATCAATTTTTAAGTACATTAAATCGCAATACCAGTTTCATGAATGCTGTTTGGATTTACAAACTCTTTCAAGGGGGGGCGACACTTATTGAGAATAATAACAAATAATGAGATGTGGCTTAATATGCCACAAAGCTAAAATATTGTGACCACACCACTCAATGTAACTCTATTATGCTTGGACGTTCAAAGGGATCTGTAAGTCTGAGAGAACTCTGTGATAACCCTTACATTATTAAGCTTCAAGTCTATCTACCTGATTACTGAACGTGCTTAGATTATTCATAACTTAAACATTTTTCATAAAAGACCGTTGTTGACGTTAGTTACTTTTGTGAATGATATGTCCAGTTGTAGTGTACTAATAAACTACTTTTATAATTGTATAGTATCTCATTTAAGATGTTTCCCAAACTATTGTCATCAGAGTTTTCATGGTTATAGTGTCTATATGAAACAACAAGACAACATAAAACTAAAAATAAAAAATATCAATTTTTTATGAAGATCTCATCAATTGTGTAATCAATATAGATGTACATTTTCAAAAAAGATTGAATAATTTTAAGACCATCTAAGATCCCCTTCTTCTCCCAAGTAAAAGAGTGTTTAGTTCAGACCGCAGTATGCAATTAATATATCTTGTAATATGAATAATCACACAATAACATGTCGATTTCCATGAACAGAGTTTCTTTTCAAGAATTTTCTATCAATAGAATAGGACTACTTCCCTGCAAGTATAACATCAAGTCCAATGTTAATAGATATTTGGTGAACCGCTCTGATATGGAATTAAAATGTGTTTATTTTATTATTTTCAGTCCACTTATAGTATTCATCATCATTCGTCAATCTATCATTCTCACCGCTACTTATCCTCAAATGATTTTAATCTTAATAATTAGGGACAATTTTGTAACAACTAAAAACAAACAAACTGTACAATGAATAATTTACAGTCGATATAGTATTTTAACATTATAAAAATGGAGTTTCATGTTATAAAACAAGCAAATAGAAATGAAACTACTATGAAATGTGAACAATGTTTTGTCAAGGTTGTTTGCAAAGAGATGGTTTGCGTTTTCATATAATTGATCATCACTTTTCAAAAGCATAAAATAGAAATTTTAGCCTGTGAATTCTGCTGATCTACGCACTCAATCGATCCGTATCAAATTGCCATCAAATGTTTGTTCTGCACAGAATGTACAAACCGAAAGAAAGTGACTTTTATTTGTTCTTAACGAACTTTTCATGTTATTGCTGATAATAAATGCAAAATATCCGATTTTTAAACTTACATATCATTTATCAGATCAAAGTGGTAGCACATTTCGAATGTACACAAGGAGCGTAACAATATCAGATGAATTCTAATGAATAATGAATATTTTAGATGCTATTAAATAATCTCCCATCATCATTATCATATTCAGTTTAATGTCAATTTTAAATACTAGTATGTGATGGACGGCCTTCAAAAATGTTCTTCCAAACTAACTTATTTCTCTCTCTCTTTCTTACAAGTCCATCCTCATCATTTCCTCTCGAATTTTCATTGGCTTTCTTCTATGAACTGATTTCACTACCTCAACTATTTTACATCTATCAATCCAAGAACTCTCATTCATTCTTAATGTGAACCAACGAAGTTAATAGTTCTGCTCACATTTTTCTATGCTGTCCAGATTTAATCTTCCTCTGAAGTCACAAATCTAAATATGTCTTTAAGACTCTCATTAAACATTTATCGTATCATTCTCATATATCTCTCCATGTAATGCTTGTTAAGTTTCACTTCGGTACACTTCCATACACATCCGTTCGTTTCTATGCACATGTAGTAATTTCCATAAACATATATACGCATCCATACAGATCGATATGTATGCATGCACTTCCATAAACATGCATATACTTCCATACACATGCATATACTTCCATACGTATGAATGCACATCCATGCTCATGCATACACATCCATACATTTCCATACACATTACATCCATACACATACATGTAAATTTATTCAACTTGACCCAACTCCACCAAGATGTCGGTCAAAATTAAGTTGGATAAAAAAGTGTTAAGTGTTGAGACATTATGTTGAACAAAGATGAAGGCGAAGAAGCAGTGCAGTTCAGATCAGATCCTGAGTGTAATTGCCAGTAACAAAGATGGCGGCAAAGAAGCAGTGCTGTACGATCCCGAGTATAATTGCCAGTAACAAAGATGGAGGCGAAGAAGCAGTGCAGTTCAGATTAGATCCTGAGTGTAATTGCCAGTAACAAAGATGGCGGCGAACTGATTAAATCCAAAATTCGACCATTTTTATAGTAATTTTAGAAGCTTTTCATTGGTTGCTCAAAATGACTTGTGGTTATAAAAACGATCGTCGAAAGTATTAATGTCATACCCCCATCTGTGGTCAAAAACATTTGACAAAAAGTCTTTCAATAGCACATTTTAATTCATCAGAGAGGCATTATTTCTCGCAATGGTTTTCGCAAATCAAACATTTTTCACCAAATCTAATATATAAAAGGTCATATGTCTGTCTGTCTCTATATTTTCAAACTCTATCTCTTTCGAAACTAAAAGTCGCAGAGCGGCACTACGGGCTTCAAATGATTTGCTTTTACACGGATCGTTCTTTTATGGGTCTTTAGCCGGTTAAAAATAGTTGTTTAAGGCATGAAAAATGGGTTAAAATTGAAAAAAAATTGTGATATATTTTTTACATTCATCTTAGTTTATTTTTAATTTTTCATCAGTTCATATGCGTATCACATTGGTACAGTGGTAACGTCTCCAGCTTTTAATGCTACAGTTTTTGTTTCGATTCTAGCTGATGGCACCTAAATACTTTTTTTTTTAACTTTTGAAATCACGATTCTATAATATATACGAAATCCGAATCAATTAAAATATTATATTTAAGCGTATTTTACGACCGGGCAAAGCCAGGTGCCCCCCACCCCCTCAACATCGCTAGTAATATTTGAGGAGAGCAAAAATGTGCTCGAAATACTTTATAAACATGTAAACTTACAGTAATAATTGAAAAATGAAAATATTAAATAATAAACTAAGTATATAAAAACAACAAATGTTGATGGCTCAAATCCTTATATATATATATATATATATATATATGCTGACACGTTAAAATTCCTATTAACTTATTATAGTACACAAAAGCCTGTGTGTGCTAGAGACATCTCTGTCGTACACACTTGTTTAGATGAATAGATATTTATTGTTGTACTCTATTAAAACGTTTGTCTTTTCGCTGATGATTAAAAGAAACGTTTCTATTTGTAAATCCGTAGTTTTCTAATCTACCCATTGAATCAGTTGGTCAATAAGAATTATCATTTGATTGCTTTGTCATCACCTGTTTATCGTCTACAATAACGATCTTTTTTTATTTTTGACTTAAATTTATATTTAAATGCACCAGAGTAGATTGGGATTCATATGGAAAATTTTTGCAATGGGAGTTATTTTTTAGTTTCTAAATAAATTTTTCTCTTCGTTTTTGACGTGTTAAAATTATTATATTCACTAATCGAACCACAATTCAATTTTACATGAGATCGTTTTCATGTAGTCAAATCCAGCATCTTTTGATGGTCGGTCATACAAAAAAAAAACATCATGGCATGCAAAAATGCTGCTTCTATTTCCGAAATGTTATTTACAACATGTGACGCTGTTGCTTCGAATTTGATTAGAATTCAATTTTTGCTTATTCACAATCAAACACAAGAATCATAAACAAGAATTCCGAGGCTAAGTATATGATCGTGGAATGGTTGAGTTGCAGGAAAAAAAGAATGACTTTCAGATCGCCAAGTTCGCCGCGTCGACAACTAAATTGCAAAATACACCGACGTTCCCAATTGAACGCTTTTTACATTGTCAAACCCGACCGCCTCTCAATTTGCATAAGACAAGTTTTTTTCTCGTGTCGGTCCGGTTTAAAGTTTAAGACTTTTTCTCTTTCTTCTCTTAAGCAAATGAGAACCGCGCTAATCATACACACTACAATTTTCCCTACAACATTTCCAAAAAGAAATTTCGCAGAGTACAAGCTAAACCAAAGATTAGTTTGTGTATGAGGAGAATATTTATTTTCTGATAATATTGCGAATTCAACATGCTGTATACATTTTTTTTCATGATGTTTCGACAATGATCATCATTACTCAAAGACTTCTTTCTGCAGGGGGAAGCATGTGTCTTACCGGATTGTTTTAATGATAAATAATATAAAGACACTTCTACCCAAAATATATGTCTTTATTTTACCATTTCTTAGGTGCATGCTTGGAACAGAAATAGAGACTTACTAAAGGACCTTTTTAGGACGACATTTTATGTCTTGTAATTTTTGCTGTTAATAGAATTTCTTCCCAAAACCTCTGTGCAAAAGCCTCCCAGCTTTTTATACTTCCTGGCTTCCAGCCCCCATGCATTTCATATTTGTAATTTAAACTCGTTGACAGCTTACATCCTGTCTTTTTAGGCGGGAGGACGCAGAGTGGTGCTTGAAGGCCATCAGAATATAAGATTCCCCGAATGCAGTATTTTTCAGAGAGACATGAGTCCGAATATTACTTTAGTTGACACACAAAAATAAATTTCACCCTGCCTTCGAAATGTTTCCCACAGTGTGTTTAAAAGATCCACACAACTATGATGTTATCGCAACTTAATCAGAAACTTAGGAAAGTGGTCGATGGGAAAAAATCGCTATAAAGAACAGCAAATAGTTATTAGCACATAGTTATGTAAACAAAAATTCATGTTACTTTAGTTTGGAGAAAAAAGGCAAGCTGTGCAATTTGGTGCTAATACTCCTACCTGACCCATGGACACCAGGAAAAAAAATAATAAGGCAAATCTTTAATGATTTATGAATACAAAAAGAGAGAAAAATCTTCATTTGTCCTTTTCATTTCTCTCTTTTTTTTTCTTGTTACCTTTGGCTTACAGGGGAAACAATAATAAAGTAATAAAAGAGAAGGAAAAAGATATGTGTTCTGGTTCTTGTTAAATGTTGTTTAAACATTCAACTCTGTGTGTGTATGTGTGTGTGTGTGTGTGTGTGTGTGTGTGTGTGTGTGTGTGTGTGAGAGAGGGGGGAAGGGTGAGAACTTATTCAGTGGCTTATTCGCTTAGCATTCTATACTTGGAAGGAAAGATTATGAGTTCGAACCCCGCCCAAGCATAAGTATTATTTTCACATTGATTTTTTTCCTAAAATAAACTTTAATAATTCAAAATGAAAAATTGCACAGATTGTATCGTTTTATGTGTATTTTTCCCCCCGTAATCTACATACTTTATTGAAATTAGGATTCTGGATAATGCCAAGTAGTCCTACTAGTATAAAATAAATATTTGCTTCAGCAGAGAATTTTTATTGTTAGTTAGAACATCAAATGTTAATTATAATTTATTAAGCACGATTTAAAAATATATATTTTTTCTTTTCTGTATATATATATATATATATATATATATATATATATATATATATATATATATATATATATATGCTCCTTATCTAAAGTTGAACATATTGGGAAGTGATACACGATATACCATTGACGTATTAAGCGTTGCTCTTTGTGTAAACAAATCGAGCTTAGGTATTTGGACGATGTCAGAACATCGTTCATTTACTGTCCGCACAGCAGCTGGTGATTGGCGTAATGGTTCAAAGCCTTGACTTGTATGGGCAGTCGAGTTTTGATCCTGGCTTGAAGTAGTTGTCTGTCTAACCGCACTGATGAGCTGTGATACAGCGAAACTACTGTATGTGGATGACTATATATATATATATATATAATTATCCACTGACACGTGTTTCGTCGTCTACGACTCATCAGAGTGGCTGAATCTAGCAAGACTCGAAATCGGGACCCCAGCCTGACCTCTTTATCCGCTGGTCCATCTTGCCGACAGGTAGGATATATCGCGATTTATTTAGATGGTATTTGTTTTTGTTTTTGCGAGGCATTTCGAATGAATTCAATTATTTACGAAAGTGCATTTTTACCTAAATGCGAGTTGGAAATAATTTGGTACCCCACATGGGGAGCGGTATATATATATATATATATATATATATATATATATATATATATATATATATATATATATATATATATATTACCGCTCCCCATGTGGGGGTACCAAATTGGTTAAAGGGAAAATTATTCCCAACTCGCATTTAGGTAAAAATGCACTTTTGTAAATAGTTGAATTTATTCAAAACGTATCGCAGAAACAAAAACAAATAACATCTATCTATCTATATATATATATATATATATATATATATATATATATATATATATATATATTAATATTGTGGTTTTTGATAAATATGTAAAAAAAATTTTTTTTTTATGTTTCGTGGCCGGGAATGGAGAGAATAGGTATTAACTTTATGAGAAACAGTAATTACTTGGCTGATTTTCTATTATAAATACTATAAAGATTGCTAAGAAATTGATCAATACATCTGATTATACCTTGCGCATCTACTCAACGATATTTAAAGATATATTGATCTATTTAAAAACGATTGATTGGTTTAACAATTGATTTTTTTTCAATCGATATGAGATGCCAAACATGTACTAAATCAGTATCCTAAACTTCTATGACTATTGCCCTTGTCATTAGTTTGTAAATATATTTTTCTTGTTCACCCCTGCATCTCCCAAATAAAACCTCATCATTATTGACCTGGTGCATAGGCGATTGCTGTAATGGACACAGTAACCAATTGCAGAATCTTACATTAAAAACTTCAAATCCCAACTTGGATCTATTTCTCATCTTGGATGCTATTCTCACAACGTTTCGACCGATGTAACCTCTAAACTTATTCAGGGGCGTCTAATTCAAGAATTTATACAAAATTTCAAACTGGATTAAAAGATTGCTCCCGTTCTGTCAACCATGAAAGGGTAAATGTTGTAAGTGATTCTTAATTATATTAAGCACTTTATATGTTGTGCCACTTTGACTTCTGGAACTATAGATGAAATATTATGTAATAATCAGTTCTAAGTAACATTCTAGTAGATGATGAAGCTTCAGTCATCAGTACGAACGATTCAAAGAATAGAATTAAGAATGACTTAGGATTTTTACATAGCTGACAGAGCGAAACCAATCTACTCTTGTGAATTAAATAAAGTGTTCAACAGAGATTTCTAAGTTTAAGAATATGCACTTGAGAAAGTCGAGTGTTACATCGGACGAAAAGTTGTTAGAATAATATTTAAGATAAGAAGAGGAGTCTAAATAATCCTGGAACTTGTATTCATAACATCAATCGTTTGTAATAGGTTTTGGCATTAAATAAATCCAGAAAATCTTGAAATGCTGTAAGACAGATAAACAAAACCTAACTTGAATAGGGATCTAGTTTGATCTGTAGATATTTATTTGCTGTATGACAAACAAGTGTTTCATAAGACTCTTAACGTAGAGACCTTGGCACTTTTATCTGGCTTCATTGGGTCCCAAATGAGCACAATTTTCTCACCACTTTTGTACTCAATGCAATAGCAAAAGTTAGCTTGTGGAAGAACTGCCTCTCCTGGAGATGGGAGTAACATCAATGAAGTGTTGCTCTAACCTTACATCAGTTCAGCTATTAAATCTATACAACTTTTACTAGATAAAAGTTAATTACTTTCCTTCTTTTCTTTCCTTTTTTTCCACATGTTTTCTTCTTTTATTCTTTCTTCTTATTTTTCTTCTTTTCTCACTTATTTTTTCTTTCTCTTTTCCTCCTTATTGTTTTTCTTTCTCATTTCTTTTCTTCTTTCTTTTCCTCTATTTTTCTTCATCTCCTACTTTGCAACCATTTATTTCTTTTTTTATTACAATTTGCTTACCGTTTTGTTTGTTCTAAGCATGTGGCATCCCACTGTATACCAGACATTCACCTGCTATTTTAGACACTCCAAGCGAGTGATTATTTAAAAAATTCTAATCCCACCTTTAGGCACAATCTTTGTTGTATTTAATTACCTGAGTATGTTTACCAGATATTTAAAAAAAAAATGTTTTCATTTTTTTTCTTTGGAGATTATATATATTATAATTTCAACTGGGTTTATTACTTTCTCCTTCTTATCCCATATTACTATGTAAGGTTTAACAGCTACATTTAATGGATATGTAGATGTAGAAATTGCAGTCGAAGTTGATGGTGTATGATTTTTTTTAACAGTTCTTTCTGGGATATGTTCCCAGGACTTTCTGCTATACTGGGTATTCAATCTTTTACAGATTGTCCAATGGAGATATTTATACATACTATTGTGTCGCATTGTACAGTAGCCATATCTCAGCAGAATTTTACATCAAGATGTGAGATGGCTTACACCTTCCACTTCTGCATGGCAGAACCTCTACTTGTCGTTGCTGAGACCACTCACCTTCTTAAAATATTGGTCATCAAGCCTTGATCATAGAGGTGCGACCTTTTTTTTAGCCAGTCTACAGAATCTTCCTATTTCTTGGATAGTTCATCCACTGTTGGTTGGCTCATTTTTCAAGTTTTCTAGAATGAGGTTCTGATGTATTTCTGTCTTGGTAGGTAAATTTGGTGTTTCTGTCTGTTTGGGCAGTCTGGACTGATACAGCTTTCGTAAACGCTGGTTTCTATACAGTATTAACATTTTTCTCGTTTTAGTGCCTATCCTGTTTATGCCCGTTTGTGGCCAGTTAATAATGTCAAAGTTGTATGTTGTCACTGGCATAGCAAGTTGATTAATGGCGGTTATTTTGTTTCAATTGAAAATTTTCTTCTACGCCATTCATATTCTCTGTCAACTTTTTCTTTCATTTTGGCACGTTGAATGGAATCGTTTTCTCCTAGACTAATTATTCCTGCTCTTTTATGCCTTTGATGTATCTTCATCAAGCTGTATGCTTTTTATTTAGATCTTCTGTCCAGCACGCTCGGCATGAGGCCAAACTTTATTCCAATATGTTGACAGAGGTGCTAATTTCCTTACTCTAAACCTTAATACGCTGATGAAAATGCTATTTCAAATGTAAGTGTTACTGAAACACTTCTAAATATTATTGAATTAGCAAAACAAATTAGTTATCCTCTATATTAGAGTCAACAAATATTAGTTCAAACAAATGAAAAAAAAATGATATCTATACTTTATTCGTGTTGTGTTTGTCTTTATATCCTTCTACATCAGATGTGAATTAGCACATAGTAATTTTCTCCACGAAACTCATTTACGTTTCAACGTGCGAAGCGGCTTGTCCTTTTCTCGCTTACCCTCAATTTGGATATGTGTCCATCTATTTATCTAGCCATGCAAGTTTAGACAATGCTTTATTTAAAGATGAAACAACTTTTTGTGTAAAATATTAGCATGAGCAGTTTTTCAATAAAACCGAGGAATTTTGGATTATGCATTCATATTTTTTATTTTATTTTTAATTCAAAAAGCATAATTTTTAAAAAGTATGAGAATAAAAATGATAATATAGCTTAAGAGCTTGAAGCAGAAGTGGCGTCTGCATCAACACTGCATATTTGTAATGATTTTATTATCATCAACATCGGTGAAAGCGTCCATTTTGCAATCAAATCGATTGATTATCTGCTCCAGCTGGGAACCCACCACGGTGCATCAATAAGAAGCTTCACATGCCTCCTGGTGGTGACTTGATGCATAATACATTATAGTTTTCATGGCACTATAGAGAACCAACTGTTGATTTTTATAAAATTATTTTTATATAATAGCTTGAATTAAAGCTTAAAATTCAAAAGTCAAGTATCATAATTCAATTGCACTCTAAACAGAAACATTCATTTCGAACGCGCTCCTGTTTTATCAAAGAACCTACTGTTGATTTTATATGCCTGGCCCTTCTACTTGTGAGGTGATAAAACTTGTCAAATGCCCTTGTGATATTACATTGTATAAAGTTGTTATCTTTCGTCAGTATTGGACTGTTCCTTCATTAATTGGATTTTTTTCTATTATTGATTTTCTATACTTATTGGAGGCTTCCAATACAAAACCTATGTAAGAACACCTCTCAGACACATAAAGTACATTTGTGCGAATTTCAAAAAAATCGTCCCAGCCATTTTGGAGTGCATGACGAACGAACTCGCATTCACACACACACACACACACACACACACACACACACACACACACACACACACACACACACGGTCAAAGCGTAGCATCACAAGCAAACAAAAATAAAATGGAAAGAAATACAAATCTGACTCAACACCTTTTTTTTTTGGATAAATTCTTTGTCGTCATCGTCTTTCTCGTCCTCATATTTACACGTCCTCTTCCCCAGCTTGCAACTTGCTTCTCTCCTCGACCACGTGGTGTATTTTTCTCCTTTCCTTGTGACGTAAGCTCGTGCACACTTGCTAATTAGTATATGTTCTTTTACAGCTGCTGCTCTCCTAATATTTTTGCTAGCCACATATCCTTTGGCTACTGCTGCTATTTTCATACATGCTCATACGCGCTCTGTTACAGAAATACCTTTTATATATAAGTAGATATAACAAAGCCCTGTAACAAAATTAAACTCAATTTGTCTGACGTCAGATTTTCTGGGAAATCCTATCATCATTATTATTTGATTTGAGCGTTTGATTGTTTAAATTTTTAATCAAATCTATGTTAAGAATCATGAAATGATCGTGTGTTAGAAGTAATGTAGTAAATCCGAATGATGACAGCAAATATTTGTATGTCATAACATCGTTTGTAATAGGAACATGGCTGGTTCTGATAAAGCATGCACAGACACGTTCACACATATTTCTCTTACGATCGTGTTTTCTACCAAGTAATAACGTGCTTTTTTTTTATTCAATCTTTAATTATTTTATTAAATTCTACAAAAATCCTACTTGATTCAAACGTCTTCGATTGAAATTGTCATTATTAAGAAAAATAGTAGGCAAACAATGTGCGTTTATCTTCAAATTAGTTTAATTATTGGCCAAATCCATCAATTTCTTAACGAATACTTGATGGCAGGACGAAGACAGATGAATTGCTGCTCAGCCATATTTTTCTCATTCTCTAAAACTTTTTTACTCTCACATATTTATTCACTTTTCTTCGCCTCTCGACTTTATTATTTTGTCTTAATGTTGATGGTGACTTTAATAATCAGAAAAATATGAAAAACGCAAAAACAATTAAAAAAAATAAAAAACATGTCATAGCTGACCTTAAACGGAGTTACTTGATCAGTTTAAATTAGCCCCTTCCCCGAATATAACTTTGCATAATCTAATTTACTGATCAAACTCATTAGTTGATTTCATAGATGGCAGCAATAAATATAATGTATAGATAATTAGCAAGATGTCAAAAATGGAAAAAAATCATACGTGACATTATATTAAATAAAAAATGCTCCTTTTATTCTCCTTTTTTGAAGCAACATATTATAGTTTACTACCTGACCTCTCCAACAATGTACAATGCCCAGTTATATTTCTCTTGAATCAGCAAATATGGCAAGGATACATTAAAATTGGTCAGAAGCAATGCTGGAGTAAACAGAAAGAGACAGGTATTATTTAGAAGTCTTATTTCTAGATCAACTGCTGTACCAAGGTTTGAAAATTTGGTTTACCGTATTTTTCAAAGGAGGAGGCACGGTTTCGTATTTTTCTTACAGAAACTTATGATAACTGGTATTCCCAAATGGGCACTCATCTAAATACTGACAAGACTCAACATTGCTTAACCTCGGTGATCTTATGAATCTTATATTTGGCTATATAATATAGCTGTGAACTATTGTCGTTATAATGTGCCGTTTTCAAGAAATGAAGATTGTCCACCATAGTCCTTTGACCCATGAGATATATTAAAAGGCTAATAATTTTACCCGGTACAACTGAGACAACCTTATTACAAATGTGGAAATCATGGCGTCTTTCTTGAGCTGGGTATGAAGTCACAAGTGATCAACAGTTTTTTTTCTTTTGCATATCATGACAATATAAGTTCTTGAAATGTGCAGAAATAATTGATTGTGATATGGAATATATTTTTTCTGATAAACTGAAGTTTATATAATGTTATGCCTCGTCAGTTTAGCTAGACATAATATAAATAAAGCATCACATTCAGTAGTGAAGCACCTAGAATCACTGCATCAACAAATCTACTTCCAAGAGTAGAAGTTCTGGTGCTAGATGTTCTCTATCTGTTTATATATTTTGTTTTAATAGCGTTATTCAGGCAATTGCGCAATCAATTTTTTACACTAAGAACTAAGAGGCAACGAGTATTTTCTCTAATAGAGAGGTCAACATATCTATATATATATATATATATATATATATATATAATATAAGATATTTGAATGTGACATATGTTAGTCCACATATAGTAGTTTCGTCATTTAACTGAGTGAAGCTAAACGTATATTTACACATATATAAAGATAGCAAACGGTTTTAACATTTCTGCATCATGGAAGAATTATCTAGTATGAAAAATAATCAATTTACTTAATGTTAAATTTAAAGTGTGCACTCATTATAAAATATGAACATATTAAAGTAAATTAATAATTCTGGTTTATATAAAACAATTTCTACCCAGAATTTATTATATATCTATTCAGAAAATGGTAAGAAAATAATGAGGACTGATAAAATTATACATAAACATAAGAATAACTTTAAAATGTTCACAATATGTATTTATGCTTTAGAAATTTAATTTAACCAAATTTAATATATGATTATAGAATTAAATTTGTATTAATACAAAATACTTTTTCTTGAGTGTCAGGGTAAATTAAAAATGTTAAACATCAAACATATGTTCAATATTCAACAGATAAAATAAAACCCTTTTTAAATAATAATAAGATTATTTTAAATACATTTTACTCTTGATTAAAATGAATTAATCCATGATTTAAAAACTATTTATTAATATAACATCAAACAATATTAGAAAAATAATTTCATACAATGTAATTATATTTCTTTGATCTAATTAATTATGGATTAATAATAAAAGTCAAGATAAATAAAATTTAATTGTGAAACTTTTTAACTTTTTAATTTAACTATATTGTTTCTGTAAGACGATGAATCTTTTAGACTCTCCTGGAAAAAAGGTAAAAACATTTTATTTTTTATTTGTCAGTTAATTTAAAAAATATAAAAAATAATATATATATATATATATATATATATATATATATATATATATATATATATATACTAGCTGTACCCGGCCACGCGTTGCTGTGGCTCAGTTTGTTAAAATGGAACACATGTGAAAGTAGAGAAAAGTTTGATTCTTTTTTTCAAGAGAATGTAAAAATTATTTTTTTTTTTTTAACAGATGTTAAACAGAAAAATACTTCCATCATTACTTATGCAAAAAAATAGATAAAATGTTGATTTAGTGTTTCAATATGCTTATAAATTACGATGAAACTTGCTGAGTATGCACTGTTTTACGGTTGTTGTAAAAATGGAACGGAAACTTAAATTTCGCTTCATTTTAATCTTTCTTAATTTTTTAATTGTGCCCCCCCAAACGACTATAATCAAAACAGTAACATTCAACAATTGTACTTTATGTATATAACACACAAAATGGGTGTTTGTATTACTATACACATAGATTCGAAAAAGTTGTCAGAAAACAAATATATAACAAATAAATGTTATCAAAGGCAAGATAAGTTACTTTTCTGCCAAACTGGATATATTTTTTGTGTTTTTATTCAATGTAACATATTTATTCAGCTCGAAAAACATACAGTGTTTACCGATGTATTTGAAAATTCAAGATGGCGTCTCACACCCCCTTTAACACCGTAAGTATGGAAAAAGGTGTTATAAATAAAAAACTATACAAAATACTATTAAAAACCCGCCGAATATATGTCAACCTATGTCACGGTAACATATATTGAGCGAGTTTTTAACAGTATTTTATCCGATTTTTTATTTATAACATCTTTTCCCACACTTACCGTGTTAAAGAGAGAATCAGACGCCATCTTGAATTTTCAAATACATCGGTAAACACTGTATGGTTTTCGAGCTGAATAAACATGTTACATTGAATAAAAACACGAAAAATATATCCAGTTTGGTAGAAAAGTAACTTATCTTGCCTTTGATAACATTTATTTGTTATATATTTCTTTTTGGACAACTTTTTCGAATCTATGTGTACAGTAATACAAAATATTTATTAAAAAAAAAATTAAAAAAAAAAAATTAATAGCGAAAGGGAAATAATTCCATTTTTAAACGAAAAAGTCAGTTTACCTAACTTACTGTATTAATGCTATTTTTTTTAAGCAAGAAAAAAAAATTTAGGTTTGGCTATAAATTCCTAAACTCATTTCACCTTAAATAATTTAGGTGACTGAAATAGGAATCTAATTGAATCTTTAATTTCCTGAATAGTATCCGATAATTCATTTTTCTTCGAGTTATATCGAATACATTAATACGGACTTTAGGGGCTTTTTTCGTAATGTTACTGTAAAAATTATTTTTTATTGTTACAAATTACGATGCTTTAAAAAAAGCAAAAAATAAATTCTTGCGTTTTTTATTTACTACTGAAAACCATAACTTTAGTAAAGGTATTTTTTGTTTAAACAAAATAAAACATTTTCACCAAGAGTTAAGTAAAAATAATTAGTTCATTATATTCTGCGATCATTATTTGAAAAATACTGCAATTTTCATTAAAATTCGTTAATTTCCTGATTTTTGGTGAATTTTTAAGTAAAGGGAGGAATCAAAATGTGTATACACTTTGAGCGTCGGCATTCATTTTTCGACCACGTGTGGTTAATTTAAATTAAAGTTCAATCACATGGTTACATTATCAATAAACCCATTGAAAATTTACCGATATTGTAAACACATTCTGTTTACATTAAGCCTGTGGTGTTTTTTTAGTGATGCAATGTTGTCAACTGAGATTTAAAAAAAAACCGCGAGATCAGGAGAAAGAAATGTCCAGAAAATCGCTAGCCGGTTTGGCAGAAAAGTAACTTATCTTGCCTTTGATAACATTTATTTGTTATATATTTGTTTTTTGACAACTTTTTCGAATATATGTGTACAGTAATACAAACATGTGTACAGTAATACAAACCCTTTCGGAGAGATTGGAATGACCCCCCCCACCTAAAATGTACTTGGAAAAATCGATTTTATAGTGAGATTTAAGAATGGTTAGTCGAAAAAAAGGTGAAAAACAAAACAAATAATCAATAAATAATTGTTACCAAAGGCAATAAATGCTACTTTTTTTACTTACCTGAATGAGTTTATTTTATGTTTTAAAGTATTTTCAAGCAATCTAATGCGGGTGTCTCTGGGTGCCAAATACCTCCCGATTTTCTAGAATTTCCCGCTAGATTGTAAACGAAATCTCCAGATCTAGCAGGAAAACCGCTAAATTGTAACACTGGTCACGTGACAGGAAG
This sequence comes from Euprymna scolopes, assembly GCF_053919585.1. Classification (NCBI taxonomy): domain Eukaryota; kingdom Metazoa; phylum Mollusca; class Cephalopoda; order Sepiida; family Sepiolidae; genus Euprymna; species Euprymna scolopes. The sequence continues at coordinate 73,310,387 of NC_136493.1, read as the reverse complement.
CGGTAATAAATAATTGTCCCTAAATAAAAAAAATCGCCTCTCGGTAAAAAGAAATCCACCTATTTATCATAGAAAAATTAAGTATAATGTTATAATTAAAAAGGAATATATAAAAACACACATGGATATAGTAAACATATTATACCAAAACGTGGAAGCCATCCGTCCAGTAGTTTTTTAGACAATTAACTCCGAACGAACCAACATTTACATTTATATATATATATATATATATATATATATATATATATATACATATATATAAAAGTGAACGTGTCTGTGTTTCTGTACATTTCCGTATGCAATAACTCTGTTAATTTTTGGTCTACAGACTCGAAATTTGATATACAGGGTACTGAGATTTGGGAAAATGTTTGTGATCGGTTTTCGGCCAGAAAGTTGGCTGTTAAGGGCTCAAAGTTCAACGATTTGACCTTTGAGAACTCTACCAAACTCCTCCGACAATTTTGGGTCTAAACACTTGAAATTTTAGATATAGGTTCCTTGGACATGGATCTAACTTAATAACTTGATTTGAGTCCAAAACCATAAGGGTTAAGGGGTCATAATAGGGGTCAAATATTAAAAAATTGACCACTGTTTTTTTTTACACCTCTAAACATCCGGGCAACGCCGGGCTGAAATCCTAGTCTATATATCTATAAAAACAGAGATGTGTGTGCCACAGACGGTTTCTGATTGGTTAATCCAATAATCATATCTCCTAAAAAAACTATGGTTCCTACGTTCTTATCTTTACCATAAAATATTATGCCCTTATTTATTGTCCATCTTGGAAGGGTCTATTTTTTCTCTAACTTGCCATTTACAAATTACAAAATTACAAAACTTACACCAGCCATCACAATCCAACCTCCGACACCACGTCCGCCATTCTGGCGCTAGCCGCACACACGTACACACAACACGAAAACAAACGCTGTCCTCCAAAGGACAGACTATTAGTACTACTACCCAGCACACGCGCACACGCGCACACACGCGCACACACGCACACATACACACGTTCACTACCGTCCTTGTGTACGTCACGTTGTTATGGCAACCAAACCCACTGACTTTCACACCATAAGCACACACAGTAAATCTGATTTTCTTCATTTTCTCATTTTATTACTTTGATATGTTCCCGTTTATCCATTCATTTGCTTATACTTTCTTTTACTACATTTTTTATTTATTTTTTTATTTATTAAAGGTAAGAGAGTATTTCAGGTATGCATACTAAACTGTTAACCTTAGTTTGCGTGTTCGATCCTTATCTATTCTACTTTTTTTTTTTAATTCTATTTTTTTATTAAATCCTATCCGAAGCGGGGAGGGGCTATACCCTTTCCTTCCACCTCCCCCCAAGGGTGGGTTCTTAACGGAAGGGCGTCCGATCCTCCACCCACCTACGGGCAAGCAGGGGGAGCTAGCCACCATCCCCCAACCAAAAGGGGAAGCCTGGCAGTTTCCCCCCCCCCAAGGGTGGGGGGGCGAAGAGGCCAGGAGGAGGTGACTTTTTTCCTGGGGGGGGGGGGGAGAAGCCTCCATGCACCCTCCTCCCTGAAGGTGGGGTTGGGGATTATCTCTCCTTGAAGGGGGAAGGCCGGCACCAAGCATGTAAATCCAGAGGGGTGACTTTTTTTGTTACCCCTCGGAGTGGGAAGGGGGCCGATCACCCAGGCAACGCCAGGTAACCCCTGCTAGTATATGTATAAAAGTGAAAGTGTCTGTGTGTCTGTGTACATTTCCCTACACAATAACTCTGTCAATTTTTGGTCTACAGGCTCGAAATTTGATATACAGGGTACTGAGATTTGGGAAAATGTTTGTGATCGGTTTTCGGCCAGAAATTTGGCTGCTAAGGGCTCAAAGTTCAACGATTTGATCTTTGAGAACTCTACCAAACTCCTCCGACAATTTTGGGTCTAAACACTTGAAATTTTAGATGTAAGTTCCTTGGACATGGATCTTACTTAATAGCTTGATCTGAACCCAAAACAATAAATGTTAAGGGGTCATAATAGAGGTCAAAGTTTTAAAATATTTGACCTCTGCAGTCTCTATCAAATTATTCAGACAATTTCTGGTCTAAACATTTGAAATTTTACATAAAGGTATTCACAGATAGGACAAGCTTTTTAAATGGTTGGGTCGAAAATTTAAGCTACAAATATATAAATTTATGTATGTATATTTGCATGTCTGTCTAAAACTTCGACAGATGTGACGGATTTTCACAAGATCAGTATCGATTTGAAGCTTGACCCTTCAGACGACAAATACCGAAAAATTAGCTAATAACATAAATTTCTTCGCCCTCAGCTTGGCACTTTTCTACAGAGAGGGGTTGCTTTTTCCGTCGATATTTTCGAAAATCATCCCCTCTTTTCGATTGTCTATCCTTAATTTAAACCTACGTCACTACCGGTTTGACGGTGGTCGTAACAGCAAAGACGTCACGGTTTTTTTTTCACATTCTTTCCCTCCTTCGCAGTACGGCTCAAACCTGCCTTCCTACTACCACTTTTTTTTTTCTTTTGCTCAACACACATCTCCAAACACCCGGGCAATGCCGGGCACCCATGCTAGTATATATATATATATATATATATATACATACACAAGCAGTTCAGCCCGGCTTTGCTCGGGCCCTATGCATTGTTCATAACTTTATGTGCATACGTATATATATATTAAAAAGTTTGACTTATGTCCAGGTAACCTATATCTAAAATTTCAAGTGTTGGGACCCAAAATTGGTGGAGCAGTTTGGTAGAGTCTGCAAAGATCAATTTTTTCAACTTTGACCTCTTGGTAGAGGGCGGCAGTACTAGGGGTCTATCTTCAAAAACCATTTGCACCTAGCTTAATCTCTTCATATGGATGATAATAGATAGAGAAAAAAAGAATTTTTGAAAAAAAGTCATTTTTGGCATGTGGGGGGCTTTTTTTACGATAGTGCCCCCCCCCCTGGGGGCCCAAAATCACCATTTGCAGCAAAAAATTTACATTATGCAAAATTGCATGCACCTAAACGTCCTATATGGATACAAATTGGTATAGATAGTTGAGACTGATGATTTCTAGCCATTTTTGAGGCAATTTTGGGTTTATAAGATGAAAAGAAGGGCCAAAATGAGCCGAAATTTGCCCAAAATTACCCGAAACTTAAAAAATCGGCTATTTGGCTACTATGTTACTCCTAAAACATTCCAAATGACTATGAGTGGACTTAGTTGGCTAAAACTTACATTACCCCATAATTTCTAGCCATTTTTGAGGCATTTTTGGGTTCCTAGGATAAAAAGAAGGGCCAAAATGAGCCGAAATTTGCCCAAAATTACCCGAAACTTAAAAAATCGGCTATTTGGCTACTATATTTCTCCTAAAACATTCCAAATGACTATGAGTGGACTTAGTTGGCTAAAACTTACATTACCCCATAATTTCTACCCATAAGTCGATTGGCATCCCTGCAGATGGACATGTGTCACCATTGATAGGCATCGAGTTTTAGAAAAATTGTGAGGTGGTAATAAAAGAGTAATAGTTAACAATTGGAATAGAACAATAAATCATCTCAACAATTAATTGAAATACGTTATGAATGATTCAAATTCTTTATTGATCTCATCTTTGTTCTTCAGTGTGAATTTGTTTTTTCTTTCATAGTTCCAACTTCCCTTCACCTCGAGCAACTTCCCATTCTTATAGCGCAGAACCTGGTCACTGGTTACCTCCTCCAGAATGGGTGACGATGGATGAACCCACATCAGATCTGCACCTTTCTCAACCCGGACCAGCTGCTCCACAACAAATGTTTGATCATCCTTAATCGAAGTGAAGAAACCAATGTACCAGGTTGTCTGCTCACCCTCATACCATACACTCACACACATCTTGTTAGGCTGGTAGATTTGGTGCTCTCGTTCTTTTGGATCATCTGACAGCACTTTCAAGGCATCGTCGTTGGTTGGCAATATCATTTCTGCGATGCTGCTTTGGCTTGCACTGTTGTCTTTGTTGGACAAGAGAACGGACAGATTTTCGAGCTGAGTGGACATGTCTATGTTGATCAGCCTAAATAACTCAAGTCGATGCAGTCGATCTGCTTTGTGAGTGTGAATTTCGGAGTTGTTGTCCTCGTCGTTGCTACCATCCAACATCCCATCCTCATACTGACCTAGTTCAGGTTCATTCTTCATTTGCTCCTCCGCTGTCAAGTAGTAATCATGACCGTACAATTCCCTCGCGACTATTTGAACAGCCTTTCTGGCATACATTGCAGAGCATTGTACACCAACAGCAACCCGAGCACAAGCAACCTTGATGCGCTCAGTCAAAACGCGTTTCTGTCGTATCTCAGTACGAGGAAATCTAGTAGGTTCGCTGGCTGGTTTCTCCTCTGGAACAATACGGACTAACCCAGATCTATTAAGACTGATATTCATTGGCACGGAGGTGTCGAGATCAACGTCCATATCAACGTCCATATCATCATCATCAATACCCACATTCTCCCCCTTTTCCTCCTCCTCCTCCTCCTCCTCCTCCTGATAGACTTGGTTGTCAGAGCGAAGCAATGGGTTGTAATACCGTTCATCAATTTCATTAGAGATGACACCAATTCGATTTGACTTCTGGTTCTGGTAGAAGATTCGCTCGTCTTCATCGAAGTCCTCAGGGTTTACACTGGTTTTAAGGAGGTCAAACAGAACCATATTATTTTCAGCCCATGCTGTGAACAGTTGTCGCTTACTCTTCCCCAAAAGTTCGGTTTTACGTTTCTTGCCTCCGGTAGACAGCACGTAGTAATTGTTGTAGTGATTGTTCAACAACTTTCTGATCTTCTGCTGTACAACTTTACGAGACTGAACGAACTCAGCTCCAAACGCCTTGCTCCATAAGTGGATGATGGAACTTGAGAAATCATTAATGACCTTTGTGCAGAGTTTCGTTTCTCTACCCGGGTGGCTGGCTGGCGCATCACAGGTTATCATCATAACTACGTCCACCTCGAGTGGAAGTTTGGCGCCAAATGCATACTTCACCATTTTGGATGATAGCTGTAAAAGAAAAGAAAACCGAACATGATATCTGAAGGACCCAGTTGGTAGAAATATCCATTACAACAATGAAGGACCAAAGAGAAATGAAGGACTACAGTATACTGAAATGAAGAACCTGACAGATATAAAGGACCCAGTATAAAAAAGGACCCAGCATAAATGAAGACCCCAGTAGAAACACAGTGTCCTAGGGGGTTAGGTCCCCCACAGGTTTTTCCCAATTTCCCCCCACCAGAGACATAAATTCTATCAACAGGCTTAAAAACCATTCACAGAAACTGACTAAGCAATGTAGGTATATGTGACATAACAACATACAATCCCCTACCTTTAATAAGCCACTTATTCGAAACAAATTTTTCACCTCAATGTTTTTGTGTGCATAATTATTATTTGTCTCTCTGGGAATTTCCCTTAGGTAATTAAGTGAACATTGCATTGCATGGTTTATTTACTGTTCTTTGGGGGATTTCCCTTTTATGTGAAATGGAACTAATTCCTTTCACAGTTTTGGAGTGGGGGAGGACACTAAGAGAAATGAAGGACCCAGCAGAAATGAATTTCTGTTGAATAGAATAAGAATCTATTGCAGTGTTATTATGAAGCCATTGCAGTGTTGTTATCAAGAAGCCATTGCCATTGCAGTGTGTTCTAGCCAACTAAGTCCACTCATAGTCATTTGGAATGTTTTAGGAGTAACATAGTAGCCAAATAGCCGATTTTTTAAGTTTCGGGTAATTTTGGGCAAATTTCGGCACATTTTGGCCCTTCTTTTTATCCTAGGAACCCAAAAATGCCTCAAAAATGGCTAGACATTATGGGGTAATGTAAGTTTTAACCAACTAAGTCCACTCATAGTCATTTGGAATGTTTTAGGAGTAACATAGTAGCCAAATAGCCGATTTTTTAAGTTTCGGGTAATTTTGGGCAAATTTCGGCTCATTTTGGCCCTTCTTTTTATCCTAGGAACCCAAAAATGCCTCAAAAATGGCTAGAAATTATGGGGTAATGTAAGTTTTAGCCAAGTCCATTCATAGTCATTTCGGACGTTTTAGGAGTAACATAGTAGCCAAAAAGCTGATTTTTAAGATTTCGGGTAATTTTGAGCAAATTTCGGCTCATTTTGGCCCTTCTTTTCATCCTATAAACCCAAAATTGCCTCAAAAATGGCTAGAAATCATCAGTCTCAACTATCTATACCAATTTGTATCCATTTAGGACGTTTAGGTGCATGCAATTTTGCATAATGTAAATTTTTTGCTGCAAATGGTGATTTTGGGCCCCCGGGGGGGGGGGGCAATATCGTAAAAAAAAGCCCCCCACATGCCAAAAATGACTTTTTTTCAAAAATTCTTTTTTTCTCTATCTATTATCATCCTAATGAAGAGATTAAGCTAGGTGCAAATGGTTTTTGAAGATAGACCCCTAGTACTGCTGCCCTCTACTCTTGGCAGACAAATTTTCGCCCAAAACTGATTAAAAAGCTTGTTGCATGTCTGAATACCCTTTATGTAAAACTTCAAATGTTTACACTCAAAATTGGATGAATAGTTTGCTAGACACCGCAAAGAAACTTTGACCCCTTGGCCGCCCAAATTTTCGGTTACAAAAAAGTTTGTCCTATGTCTGAATACATTTTATGTAAAATTTCAAATGTTTAGACTAAAAATTGGCTGAGTAATTTGGTAAAGAAGACAGAGGTCAACTTTTTTTAAACTTTGAGCTCAATTTTGTGCCCTTAATTCTTATTGTTTTGGGCTCAAATAAGATTTAAAAGTTTGATCGATGTCCAAGTAACTTACATCTAAAATTTCAAGTGTTTAGACCCAAAATTGGTAGAGGATTTGGTAGAGTTTTCAAAGATCAAATCGTTGAACTTTGATCTCTTGACAGCCAAATATCTGGCTAAAAATCGATTAAAAATTTTTTTTCAAATCTCAATACCAGTTATGTCAAATCTCGAGCCTGTAAACTTAAAATTAACAGAGTATTTTGGTAAGGAAATGTACACGCAGACAATTTCACTTTTATAGATATACTAGCAGTTCAACTCTGTGTGCTCAGGCCCTATGTACTGTTCATAACTTTATGTGCACATATATATATTAAAAAGTTTGACTCCTGTCCATGTAGTCTATATCTAAAATTTCAAGTGTTTAAACACAAAATTGCCGGAGGAGTTTGGTAGAATCTGCAAAGATCAATTTTTTCAACTTTGACCTTTTGGCAGCCAAATTTTTGCTCATAAAACTGATTAAAAAGCTTGCTGCATGTCTGAATACCCTTTATGTAAAACTTCAAATATTTAAACCCAAAATTTGCTAAATTGTTTGCTAGAAACCGCAAACGTTAAATCTTTTGAACTTTGATCCCTTGATAGCCTAATTTTCGGCCAAAAACCAATTAAAAAGCTTGAAAAAGCTTCTGAATAGACTTTATGTAAAATTTCAAATATTTAAACCAAAAATTGACTGAGAGGTCAAATATTTTAAAACTTTAACCCCTATTATGACCCCTTAACATTTATTGTTTTGGACTTAAATCAAATAAAAAAAGTTTTATCCATGTTCAAGTAACCTGCATCTAAAATTTCGAGTGTTTAGGCCCAAAATTGGCGGAGGAGTTTGGTAGAGTTTTCAAAAATCAAAACCTTGAACTTGGGCTCCTTGACAGCCAAATTTTTGGCCGAAAACCGATTAAAAAGATTTTTCCCAAAATATAATACCAATTATGTCAAATCCCGAGTCTGCAGACTGAAAATTGACAGAGTAGTTTGGTAGGGAAATGTATACATACAGACATACATACAGACAATTTCACTTTTATAGATATACTAGCATTTCAGCCTGGCGTTGCCAGGGTGTTTGGAGATGTATGTTGAACAAAAAAAAAATCGTAATCAGAAGGCAGGCTCGAACACTTACCACAAAGGAGGAAAAGAACGAGAAAAAACCTGACGCCTTTGCTGTTACGACCACCACCAAACCGGAAGTGACGTAGGTTTAAATTAAGGAAAGACAATCGAAATGAGGAGATGACTTTCGAAAATATCGGCGAAAAAGCGCCCCCCCCCTTGTAGAAAAGTGCCTAGTTTAAGGTGGAGATATTAATGATTTTAGCCAATTTTTCGATATTTGTCGTCTGAAAGGTCGAAACGATACTGATTTAGTAAAAATCTGTGCCTGTGTGGAAGCTTTTAGACAGATATGCAAACATACATACATACTCACATTTATATATATGTATATATATGTGTGTGTATATATATGTATATATATATGTGTGTGTGTATATATATGTATATATATATGTGTGTGTATATATATGTATATATATATGTGTGTGTATATATATATATGTATATATCTGTATATATATATGTGTGTGTGTATATATATGTATATATATGTATGTGCGTATATATATGTATATGTGTTTGTGTGTATATATGTGTATATATATGTGTTTGTGTGTATATATGTGTATATATATGTGTTTGTGTGTATATATATGTATATATATGTGTTTTTGTGTATATATATGTATATATATGTGTATATATGTGTTTGTGCTTATATATGTATATATATATGTTTGTGCTTATATATATATGTGTTTGTGCTTATATATGTATATATATGTATTTGTGCTTATATATGTATATATATGTGTTTGTGTATATATATGTATATATGTGTGTATATATATATGTGTTTGTGTATATATATGTATATACACTTGTGCCCGATATTATTCATACCCCTCGGATCTTTGAGATTTCTATAAGAATATTGCTCAAACCAGAAGGTAGACAATATTAAAGGGATTTCAAACAATAAATCAAGCATACGCATTTAATTTAAACTCAACAAATAAATAAATTATGCAAGTTTGAAACATTATACAAAGAAAAACAATAATGGCACTTGTTCAAAATTATTCATACCTCTCTTACTAATAGTCAATAGCATGCCCTTTATTCTTAATAACTGCCTGTAACCGTTTTGGATATTTATCAACAAGGTTTTTACAAGCATCAACACTGATTTTTGACCATTCTTCAATGCAGTAGTTCTCCAAATCCCTTAAATTTCTAGGTTTCCGCTTTTTAACCTCAGTTTTCAATATGTGCCAGAGGTTTTCGATATGGTTCAGGCCGGGACTCTGGCTAGGCCATTCCAAAACATTAATTTGATTATCCTCAAACCATTTCTTGACTATTTTGGCAGTATGTTTTGGATCATTATCCTGTTGAAGGACCCAGTTTGGTCCTAAATGGAGCTTCTCCGCATCCTGTCTAATGTTTTTCTGGAGTATCTCCAAATATTGCTCCTTCCTCATGGTTCCATCTATCTTGACCAAACTACCTGGACCACTAGCCGAAAAGGAGCCCCAAAACATTAGGCTACCACCACCATGTTTCACC
>NC_136493.1:73235883-73295883 GCF_053919585.1 Euprymna scolopes | reverse complement strand
AATGAAAGTATTGTTTCAAACTTGACAAACTGACTCATATGGATATGCTTGGACGAGTATATTACGTTTGTGCATTTAGCAATACAAATGTTTTTTCTTATTAAAGTGTGACTGATCAACTTACAAACTGACAGACTAACAGATCTTGTAGCAATGCTTAAATACATCTAAAATCAATATTCAGGCATAGCAGAAAATATAACCGAATTCAGTTCATTTGAAATAGAAAGCGGTGAGATAAGAGTGGAAAAATGCAGGGAAATTGCTTGAGATGGAGAAGAATAGAGAACAATTTCAGTTACACTTAATATATTGAGAGAAGTTTGCAGTTATTACAATTGTTATTTCACAATAAATTTCACATATTTTGAAAAAAAAAAGTCATATTTTTATTAGTTTTCATGCAAATTTATTGTTTTTCATGAAATTTTGTCGAGGTGGGATTTTAAAGTTGAGCTCAGACAAGCACTTACCATAAAAAAATGATAAATTTATTGTTTTTCATGAAATTTTGTCGAGGTGGGATTTTAAAGTTGAGCTCAGACAAGCACTTACCATAAAAAAATGATAAATTTATTGTTTCTCATGAAATTTTGTCGAGGTGGGATTTTAAAGTTGAGCTCAGACAAGCACTTACCATAAAAAAATGATAAAGAACAGATAGGCTGTGGGAGAGACGTTTCAGGGAAGAGAAAATACATCTCCCACTCGGCTACAAAGTTTATTTTGAACTTCTGCCCATATGTGGCAACAATAGTCCATCCTTGGACGTACATGGCTCTTATACAGGTAGAGAATTGCATCAGCAGTGAGATATTTACTAGAACAGTAGAAGGATCCCACCATTTTTCCAGCGACATTGGCAACGGATTTGATGTACGTTTTCTATTTCAGATCAGGAGTAAAGCCCAGAAGCTTGTCAAAACATGGAGCCTCCCCAAGACGAAAGCAATTCATTTCAATTGATACATGATGGGGATCAGGCGTTGATGATGTAAAGATAGAAGCTTGATTTTAGATGCGTTAAAAGTAATCAGCCACCTCTTACTCCATTATACCACATGCTCAAGATCAGCGGAAAGAGAATTAGAGTGAACTTGGTCATTTACGACCTTTTATGTGCTGCCATAGATGGTAGTGTCATAAATGTCTATGAATGATCTTAGGATGTGATTTAGAAGATTATTGATGTAGATCAGGAAGGGAGTTGGGCCCTAAATGAACTCCTGATGAACTCCAGCATCAATACTATGAGGTTCTCATTTCTGCGCATCAACCACTACTCTTAGGAACCTATCAAAGAGAAATGATTTAATAATTGAGAAGACATTTCCAGCTATACCATAGTTGGAGATCTTGTGAAGTAGACATTTGTCATACTCTATCAAAGGCCTTGGATATGTTAAGGTTAATTACCCTAGAAAGGAAGCCTTTTATCGAGAGATTCGCTAATCCTATGAGATATAACCGTTAGCACATCTGCTGTAGATCTAGCAGAATGGAAACCATATTGCATGTCACTAAGAAGGTTATTTTTGCTGAGGTTGTTCTCTTCTTCTCTATTCAACACAGATTCCAGCAACTTACTCATGACACACAGGTCTGTACTAAGAGGAAGATGACTGATCATATGAATTCTTAAATACAGGACATACTAATGAGGTTTTCCAGGATGCTGGGAAGCAATTATCCTTGAGACAACGCTTAAACAGCTAGTTTTGGTTGAAGCTTTTTCAGCACTATAATTGAAATGTTGTCAGAGCCAGTTGCTTTACTGGAATCAAGGTTTTTGATTAGCTTGGCAACATCATGCACAGAGATTTGTATGTCGCATAGCGTATGTTCTGATATAGGAGGAAAATATGGGGGAGTTGATAGCCTTGGTTGCATGTGGTTGAATTTGCTGCAAAGTTCTTGGCAAAGAGTTTGGCTTTGTCTGATGCTGATGGAATTACCTCAGGTCTATTAATGATGGTTGGGATAGAGCACACGCTTCTGGTAAGGATCCTGTTTACTATTTGCCAAACTGGTGGGAACTAAGCCGCTGCTCAGTTACTTTGAACTTAATGGACTGAGCATACAACTCTTTCGCATTCTTTATTACTCTTTTACAGTGGTTGCTGGCAGTCCAGAAGGCAGCTTTTGTCACAGTACATCCACGTTGGAAGCAATGGAAAAAGTGATTTCTTTGCACAATGGCAGCAGCACATTCTGAAGAGAACCACGGCTGGCTGTTAGGTTTTCACTGGAATTTTTAAAGTGTATAAAGCGGTCTATACATACTATTAACCATTCTGTCAGGTCTGATACTATAGAGCACACATTATTTTTAAACATAGAACACAGAGATAGTTCTGATATAAATGTATAGAAGCTATCTCAGACAGCCATAGAGTATCAATATACTGTACAATGGAGAGGTACGTCTGAGGACTTATTACATTTCGTTTTTATCTTACCTGATACAACTAAGTACTCAGAAGATCCCAGTGGAGACAGAAGGGAAGATTAACGTAGCTCAGAGCAAGTTGTGAGAAAAAGGTCTCGGAGACTTGTATACTGATCATCAGTGCCAAACACACGTGTGGGTTTGTGAGCAATGTGAGTGAGCTATGGAGAAATCGTAACAGAACCTTCCCTCATCATCTGTCTTGTTTGAATGGGTTAACCATTCCACATTGTGAACATTAAAGTCTCTACAGACGTGAATGTTAGCTGAAGGACGAGCAGACAGGATGTGGTCAATTTTCTCAGATATGATCTTAAAGATAGTAACTCCACATTTGTGGGGTCGATAGAGGGCAAATATAAATGCAGTGGTGTGAGCAAGTGCAACCAAGAAGCACATAATTATGTAATTGTAGGGTAATATAGGATCTTCTCTGGAGATGTCCCTACCACATGGAAAGCCATTTTTAATGTAGGCACATATTCTATCCCATGGCGATCTTAGTTAGAGTATCCTTTAATTACGAACTCATCTATGGAAATAGTCGACCCAATGCCAGTTTTGCTTAGGAATAATAAGTCTGGTTTAGTCTCCTGTAATTGGGTTTCAACCTCTGGAAGGTTTGAACCTAGACCCCTGATATTGGAGAAGGAAACATGGTAATGGGGGTGTACGTTGGAAGTTGGAGTTCTGGGGTTAATTGTGTATATTTTCTGGAGACTGTTTATGATGGAGTTTCGGGATTTGTGAAAGAGGTTGACAGACTTGCTTAGAGCAAGGCAGAGAGGGAAAGCAAGAGAGAAAAAGAAACAAAGGAATAGTTTTTTGTAGCACATGATAAGGTAAAGCCTTAACAATTACCCACTAATATGGCATCGAGAAGCCCCACCAGAAGCTACTGCTTGGTTCAGAATCCATTTACTAAATGACAATACAGCAGCCACAGTACTTTGCACCTGCTGATGGGACAGCCTCTTTAGTGGTTAATCACAGGTTTAGGTCCCTATGTATCAGGCGGATGATGTCAGCTCAAATAAAACGTTTACCTCTAGCACCCCTATTAGTGACATGGCTACAAGGATAGACAGAAAATTTCCGACATATTAGGCGACTGTTCATGCAAAAATACGGCCAGCCTAAAATCCAGCGTTTTTGTCTCCCTTTGTCAGAAAAATCACTCATTCTAAACAAGGACTAAGTGACAAATTAGGAGAAGTGAAAGTTACGGTAACTGCCGATCACACATCCACAATGCATTGTCTACTCTCCATTAAAAAATAAATAAATAATATGTATTCTACTTAATATTAGTTCAATTGACATGTTATGGGGAAAGTATGGCGATAGATTCCTCTCTTGCTTACGAAAAATAAATAGAATTGTCGGATCTATTTATGCTATATTTAAAACCTATTATACATTTTATAAAACAATCAAATAAAATATAAATTAAAAACTGAAATAAATATAATCAATATTAACATTTGCATCTAATACAAAAAAAAAATAAATAAATATCGCAAATTGACAACTTATCTGCTAAAAGCGTCCATCTTCAAGGCAAATTATTATGGATCGTCTTAACCTGAAATACAGCTCTGCATTCACAACTTTCTTCCATATCTACATTGGAATTCTCCAGTTCACATCTCATGGTATTCAAGGAGCATTAATCTGAGGCTAGAATTTTTTAATCTGGCATAAATCGTCATAATGCAGGTCACTCTATTCCAATGCTTTGTAGTTATCTATTGTCTCCAGCTTTCTAGCCCACCGTAGACATAAATATGTGTTGCCGTTTACCGCCATTAAATGCTTCAAAAGTCCTGAAATGAAAAAATATAAAAACTAATCAAATTTGTCTTGAACAACCTGTAGATACTAAAATTGTTCATCTATAATTTTATTAGATAACATGAATGACAACATATGTGGCTCCAATGCTGTCTTGTCTTTTAGAAAGGCAGAAAGTCGTCTTTCTTCATGTCTTGTAACACGATGTGTCCACATTTATTAAATCAAATATTCTACAGAACTGCAGTCTTTTTATGCAAACGCGCATAAATCTTACAACGAAATATTCTCAAGTAGACACAACACACTTGTCTCAGAAATTTATTGATGTTATGTCTCCCTTACCAAGGTATTGTAAAACCATATATGAGTAACATTAAAAACTCAACTTTCTGACTTATAAACTGGGTTTTGAGAAAAAAGGAATATTAACATGAACCCTATTAGAAACATGCCTCAAACGATGCTGAAAAAATGATCGGTCATTTTTTTTAACTCTCGCCATGACGTCGCTCACTAGATCTCGCTCATTATCTCCAACTATGTAACAGTCTTTTCCAACATCTTCCTTAATTTTTATGCAAGCCAAAATATTTGCTTTAACTAAGATTTTGAAAATGATGCCAATTTGCAAGTATGGTTTACAACATCCACTACGATACACGCAATTACAACATATAGATCATTAGGTCAAACTACCAACCGCAGTAATTCGATATTTTTTACAGCACAAATCTCCTATAGCTTTCTTGACAAATTCCTATGCTGGATATATCCAGAATATATACTTCGGATTTCTATTGCTCACGAAGATCAGAATCGTATTTTTATGCCTGCAATATGTTTCAAAATTCGTTGTCAACTTAAATACTCCTTAAGATTAAACCCCGTCTAATGGAAAAGTCAAAATCGCACGGCATTCCCCTGGAAAGCTTCTAAATCTGTTAATCAACAAAGGTTAATTTAAGGAGAGGGTTCGTAAACTCCAAACAATTTAAACGATATGCAATCAAATTGACCTACCAGAATAAAATGCTCTTATATTTAACGTGCAAATATTACTTAATGCAAGCTCAAAGTTTTTGAATAGATTATCTGTTCATAGGCTAGCAGCCAATCGGAACTCGGATAATGGACTTGCCCATCCGAGCATAGTAAAACATTCCATTTTTTTTTTATATATATATAAACCGGTGTTTTCGTGTTCTACCAGTTTATTCGTAATTTAACTGGTCAAACAGTTGGGAACACTGGCTACTAATTTCAATATAACAAACAAAAAAAAGCTATAAAGCTAAATCAAATGAAAGAATGAAAAACATGTGTCATCCGTTTTTCTTTCTACAACTTTCAGAATGTAATAGATAAGCGACATATCTATTTCTCTTTATATGATTCTCTCTCTCTATCTCCCTCCTCTCTCTCTCTTTCTCTCTCTCTTTCTCTCTCTCTTTCCCTCTCTCTCTCTTTTCCTCTCTCTCTCTTTCTCTCTCTCTCTTTCTCTCTAATAAACTCTGTTCAAATTTGTAAAGTTTTCTTTTTATTTCTACATAATTTTTTTCCAGTATAAACTGTGCGTGCGTTTATAAAATTCATTCTTTATTCCTTGTTTAATATTTTTTAAACATATCTGTTTCTTTCCTGGTGTTTGCAAAATGCATGCGTGCATTTTTTCTTTCTTTTCGACTTTTTACATACATGCCTGTAAATTAACGCCATTTTCAAAATATTACTTATTCTCCGGTTTACGTTGTTTTTCATGATTCTTTTTTATTTTCCTGTTTTTTTTTTTTCTTTAATTGTTCCAATGCTGGAAACTCCGGGCACATCACAAAACATGTTTCCGCTTGGATAACTAAATGTGATAAACTATATCCGACGATATTAAAATGACTGGACACAGCAGCTGCCGAGATCAGAAGTGAGAGAAACTCTCTGGCTATCCATCATTATTCTCCGGAGAAAAAATAAATAAAAATTGCATTTAATCAGTTAATTATTGTGTGCTGTGTACAACTCTGGGAATGACTTAGAAATTGTACCCATCAACTTTCAATATGAATAATTTTGTGTACTGCTCTTCTGCTTGTGTTCGTAAAGACATGGAATATCATACAATCGTCCGATATCATAATCTATTTTCCTTATATATATATATATATATATATATATATATATATATATATATATATATATATATATATATATATATATATGTATTGACATTTAAAGAGATTTCCAAATGGTTCTATTTAGTATGTTTTAGCCATCAGGCATTTATATGTAGTCATCTTGAAAGCTATTTTGAATCAAAACTATTTTGGCTATTCAATAATTCTTTGTATTGCTTTGTACTAGAGAAGATGGAAGGAAAATGGACGTGGAATTATTGTTAAATACAAAAGTGACGTGAAGAAGTCTTAAAATATGAAACAACTTGCTATGCCTATTTAATTTAGTTGATTGTTTTAGCATTCCAAAAAAAAAAAATCTTTGTTTTTTTTTTGTTTTTCTATGATGACATTCTATTTTTTTTATTCATTCCAGGTAAGTGTTCTTATTAAGATGGTACATTTTTTCTCTGGGGTTTTAATACCATTCTTGTAAGTATTGGATTTCCTTGTTCTTATTCTTCCTTTTGTTAAAGAAATCACAAGAATTGAAACAATGAATTTTTACTTCTTGTGATTTCTTTATGAAATTCTTTCTTTTATGGTGAAATAAATCAAACGAGAAAAATGTATTGCATGACAAAACTATTAAAATCATTCATACAATATTAAAGACATAAAAACATGTGAATACAACACAAACCTACGGACAGCTTTGGACAAGATATTTTCTCGACATCCACAAATTGATCTTCTGCAGCATTTTTTGCCTTTTTATATTAAAAATAAAATATTTTACCTACCCTACTTCTCAACCCTATCAACTACTTAAATTCTGTTTGTCCATTAATTGCATTAGATGATGAGGTCTCCAAGTGGATTAATGGAAATAATTTAATCAAGGTTCATATTTAACTAGCAAAATTTCCATAATGGTTTAGCAATCAGCCAAAGCATTGTACTAACTCGGAATAATACTTTGGTTATCACAGTCTCATCTATGCGTTAAATATAATATAATGGTTGCAAAAAATATGCCTACAAAACAAATTCATCTAACAAATATTTGAAGATATTAAGAACTTGAAGTATAAATTTTGTTACTCTTGCATAATTTGACCGGAATTCTCGTGAATTCCCGTCAAGCATGGATCGGGCAAGACCGGCAATCATCGGTGTCAGCCGAGCGTTGTTCAAATGTTGAAACGCTAATTCGACTTTTTATTTTATTTATTTAATTTTTTTTTCTGTTACGTTTTTAGCAATTTTTAAGATGATATTAAGGTGGGGACTTTTTATTTTCTGATTAGTTACTTATTTATTTATTTATTTATTATTATTATTATTATTATTTTATTATTACTATTATTTTTTGTTTTTGTAATTCAATTTCTGGAAGTTTGATTAACCAATGAAAAAGCGCTATCTAAATGGAAGCAGACGACATTCGAATTGGAAAAAAGCGACTAAACCAACAAAAAAAAAAAGAAAAGCTGACAAATATATTTCCAGTACTCATGCACTTATTGATCCGTGCTGAAATAAAGTTATTATTTAAAAAGCCATTCTTAACATGAGGAGGGGAGGGTGCTTTGTACCTATTTTGTACTTTAACCGTACAATTGAATAAAAAACATATCATAAAACTTTAAGGTGCTAGTGCACTTACTGATCCGCGCTATTTTTTAAATCGTATTTCCAAGTTTAATTAAAGTTTTATGATATGTTTTTTTATTCAATTGTAAGGTTAAAGTATAGAATAGGTACAAAACACCCTCCCTTCCCCATGTTAAGAATGACATTTTAAATAATAACGTTATTGTTTCAGCACGGATAAATAAGTGCACTAGTACCAACTTTAATTAAACTTGGAAATACGATTTAAAAAATAACGCTGATCAGTAAGTGCATTAGCACCATATTTTCAAACTCGTCAAACAGAAAAATGACAGGCAAGAAAATAAATCTATACATGTTAGAAAAAGAAATGAAAACATCGATGCAGACAACCTCATATTGCCAGGAGAAGAAATTGCTGTCCCCCAAAATGAGGCGCAACAACAATTGTAAACACAAATGTTGACTTAAAAAAAGATCGTGTGTAAAGGATGGTTTCTCCTGGAGATGTACAAATGGACAGTGCCACTAAAAAAACTTGACTGAACAACAAGTCTTGAAAATAAAAAAAAAATAAAAAAATACGATTACAAAAAAAGAAAACAAAAACTTGTCCCTATCAATTATACGGTTAAAAAATCTTTTCTTGGAGGAAAAAAAACAAAACTTTCTGTTGATAAATATTTTGCAAAAAGAAAAGAAAAGAATTATATACTAAAATGAAATAAACATATTTTCATTTTTCAATGTATTCTTTTTTTTTGTTGTTGTTATTTTTGATTATTTGCATTTGTATTTTTGGTATTATTTTCCGGTTTGTTTTGTTTTTTCATTAGCCTGCGTCTGTTACGACGCTCGGCTGACACCGATAATTGCCGGTCCTGCCCGATCCATGCTTGACGGGAATTCACGAGAATTCGTGTCAAATTATGCAAGAGTACCATAATCTTTTACGAAATTTTACTGAATTCTGAATTTAATACATCTGAAAATAACGAAACCAGAAAGTCCTTTGAACTTAAATGTATGAAGCAATTTTCTCTAATTTGTTTCATGCTTTTTTAGTGTTTTTTCTTTCGTTTTTGACTTTTAAATGATTATTTTTCAATGAAATAATCTAAATCTTTAAACTATAAATATTTGATGGTTAAATAGTCTGACTCTGTAAAAAAATAAGCATTTTCTAAAATACTTTTGTTGCCTCAAACAAGTCATATTGCTACTGAAGCATAAGTAACTACTGATATAGGTTCCAGATTTATAGATTGGCATGGTGGGTAAAGAATTGGATAACAATATGTTTGTTCACATAACATTTCTATAATAGCTATAATTACCCGAACCTACATCAAAACCCAGGTATAATTCCATGAACCTCCATCGAAATCTTATCAAGAAGACAAGTACATAATAATGGAAACAAGGAACAAGGAGAGAATTCCAAAAGTAATCGATTCGAGGAAAGAAGCTATTTTCAGTATAAAAATTATCTAAAGATTTCTACGGTGATAGGGTGTGATTTTGCTGCTTGTCAGCTGAGTTGAAAGTATTCTTCTTGAATAATCACAAGTATGCTAAGTTCATTCGAACACATTGCATAGAAGCAATTGTAAAACAAGCACATGGATAAAACAGAGGAGCGATACGATAATTGTTCATTTACTCGTTCATTACTCTGGTTGGAGAATAATATGGTAGTATTCTGAGATGTTATTCATCACAGGTGGAGCTGATATTAATCTGATTTGGTTCCTAGTGTCTAAGATTGTCCTTCTACTTAATTAATCAAAACGTATTCACAATTCACTAATTCAACATTAGAACAGTGTTAGAATAGTTAGTTATTATCTCCATTAAAACTGGAATTGGTAATTTCAATGAATTATTTACTGAGAGAAAAACAGGAAAAAATTTCTAATACTACTAGAAATATAGGTAAAAGTACAATCGAAAGTATGGTTAGTAACCGCCAAACCTGCTGTTTTTGGCTGCTATTAAATCTGTATTGCCATTTGGTGAATGGATTCTGGACCATGCAGTAGTCTCTGGTGGGGCCTCTCGATGCCATACTAGTGGGTAATTGTTACGGCTTTACCTTATGTGCTACAAAAAAAAATTCTTCGTTACTTTTCTCTCTTTGTTTCCCCTCTCTGTCCTGCTCTAAGCAAGTCTGACGACCTAGTCCACAAACTTCAAAATTCCATCATGACAAGTTTCAATAAAAAATACACGATTAAACCTGGGTCTGAAACTTCCAACGTAGACCCCCACTACCATGTCTCCTTCTCCAACATTAGGGGTCTACGTTCTAACCATCCAGAGGTTGAAGCCCAATTACAGGAGACAAAACCAGACCTTTTATTTTTAAGCAAAACTGGAATTGGACAGACTATTTCCCTAAATGAGTTCGTAATTAAAGGATATTCTAACCTAGCTTCTAAATCTGACCCCCAAGATCGCCATGGGCATGGAATATGTGCCTATATAAAAGATGGCTTTCCATGTGGTTGGGACATCTCCAGAGAAGATCCTAACTTACTCTATATGTGCTTCCGAGTAGCCCTAGCTCACACTACGGCATTTATATTTACTCTCTATCATCCACATAACAGCGGAGTTACTATCTTTAAAAGCATATCTGAGAAAATTGACCAAGTTCTATCGGCATATCCTTCAGCTAACATTCACGTATGTGGAGACTTCAATGTTCACAATGTGGAATGGTTGACCCACTCAAACAAGACCGATGATGAGGGGAGATTCTGTCATGATTTCTCCATTGCTTATGACCTCACTCAGATTGTTCACGAAGCCACCCATGTGCCCGACAATGACGGCCAGTATGCAAGTCTCCTAGACCTTTTTCTCACAACTTGCCCTGAACTATATTCAGTTTCCGTTCTGTCTCCTCTTGGATCTTCCGACCACTCAGTTGTATCAATTAAGATAAAAATGAAATGTAATAAGTCCTCAGGCGTACCTCTCCATCGGATAGTATATCGATACACTATGGCTGACTGGGATAGTTTCCGTACATTTATATCGGATCTTCCTCTGCGTTCCATGTTTAAAAAGGATGTGTTGTCTATAGTATCAGACCTGACAGAATGGTTAATTGTAGGTATAGATAATTTCATACCCTCGAAAAAGTTCCAGCAAAAACCTAACAGCCAGCCATGGTTTTCTCCAGAATGTGCTGCTGCTATTGCGCACAGAAATCACTTTTTCCAGTGCTTCCAACGTAATAGATGTATGGAAACTAAAGCCGCTTTCAGGACACCCAGCAACCATTGTAAGAAAGTAATAAAGAACGCAAGAGAGTTGTATGCTCAGTCCGTCAAGTCCAAAGTAGCTGAGCAGCAGCTTGGTTCCCACCAGTCTTGGCAAATTGCAAACAGAATCCTGAACAGAAGCGTGTGCTCTATCCCAACTATCATCAATGGACCTGAGTTAATCTCGTCAGCATCAGACAAAGCCAAACTCTTAGCCAAGAACTTTGCAGCCAATTCTACCCTTTGCGACCAAGGCCGCCAACCCCCAATATTTCCTCCTGTATCAGAAAACACACTATGTGATATACAAATATCTGTATGTGATGTTGCCAAGCTAATCAAAAACCTTGATTCCAGTAAAGCAACCGACCCTGACGGTATTCCAATTATAGTACTCAAAAAACTTCAACCAGAACTAGCACCCATACTTACAAAACTGTTTAAACGTTATCTTAAGGAGAATTGCTTCCCATCACCCTGGAAAATCTCATCAGTATGCCCTGTATTTAAGAATTCAGATGATCGTTCATCCCTCTCTCTGTACAGGCCAATAAGTCTCCTGTGCATCATGAGTAAGTTGCTAGAATCTGTATTAAATAGAGAAGTAATCAACCATCTCAGCAAAAATAATCTTCTTAGTGAGACACAATATGGTTTCAGTTCTGCTAGATCTACAGCAGATGTGCTTACAGTTATATCTTATAGGATTAGCGAATCTCTCGACAGAGGCAACCTTTCTAGGGCAATTGCTCTTGACATATCAGAGGCCTTTGATAGGGTATGGCATAAAGGTTTACTTCACAAGATCTCCAGCTATGGTATAGCTGGAAATGTCTTCTCAATTATTAAATAATTTCTCTCTGATAGGTTCATAAGAGTAGTAGTTGAGGGGCAAAAATCAGAAGCTCACAGTATAAATGCTGGAGTCCCTCAGGTGTCCATCCTGAGCCCAACTCTTTTCCTGATCTGCATTAATGATCTTCCAAATCACATCCTTACATCATTCGTAGACATTTTTGCTGACGACACTACCATCTATGATAGCACATCTAAGACAGTAAACGACCAAGTTCTCTCCGATTCTCTCTCCTCTGATCTTGATCACGTTGTACAATGGGGAAAGGAGTGGCTTGTTACTTTTAATGCATCTAAAACCAAGCTTCTATCTTTACATCATCAACGTTCTGATCCCCATCTGGCATCAATTAAAATGAATGGCTCTCGTGTTGGGGAGGCCGCAAGTTTTGACAGGCTCCTGGGCTTGACCTTTACTCCTGATCTTAAATGGAATACATACATCAAATCTGTTGCCAAGGCCGCTGGAAAAATGGTCGGATCCTTCTATCGATCCAGTAGATATCTCATTGCTGATGAAATTCTCTATCTATATAAGAGCCAGATACGTCCAAGGATGGAATACTGTTGACACATATGGGCAGGACCTACTAGAAAAGACTTGTCCTGCCTTGATAGGGTTCAAAATAGACTTCGTGGCCTGGTGGGAGATGTCCTTTTCTCTTCGCTGCAACCTCTATCTCACAGAAGAGATGTTGCGAGTTTGTCTCTGCTTTATCGTTATTTTCATGGAAAGTGTTCGACTGAGCTTCAATCTATGGTCCCCCCTCGTCAAACTTTCACAAGAAACACTAGACTAGCTGAAAACATTATCAATAATTTTCCCCGCTCTTTATCTGTGCCTAAACCTAAACATAGATTCCATGATCAAAGCTTCTTTCTTAGAATTGCACGCCTATGGAATTGTCTTCCGTTTTCCTGCTTTCCAGCTGTCTATAATATGGTTGTCTTCAAGTCCAACGTGAACAAGTTTCTGATGAGCCGTTCCACTTAAGTTAACAAATTTACCAAACTTCCATTACTATCGATTACTATATTGTCCTTTTGACTACTCTACACTCGTTAACCCTTATCTTTGAGTGGCCTATCGGCCTTGATAAGTGGTACCGCCTATGTAAAAAAAAGGAAAAGAAAAGGTGTGAGACAGAACGTGCCAAAAACGTTAAAAATAAGTCTGTTCAGTAAGGAAGTTTATTCTAATGCGTTTAATAGAAATTGTACTTTATTTTTTTTATTTATGATTTATAGAATGTTAATTATTCTAACTTTTACCAAAATGTATTACTATACTAACAACATTTGCTTTGCATCAAATGCTGTAGCAATATTAGAGAAGACCTTTTTCTTATTTCGAGGCCAACATTTTATTCTCTAAAGAAAACTGTCATTAAAAAATATGTTAAAAAATTATTTTAACCAGAATTCAAATTCAACTGAATAAATACAGTAATGGTTTTGACAAATGAACGAACAAAAGCATTTACTAAATCAGCATAATCCAATATAAACAATAAATATCACTGAATTTTACAGAATGAAAATTCATCTGATAAAATTCATCTGTCTATAATTAAAAGGCATGAGTAAACTAATGCATAAGACAAACTTGGTGAAGAGAGGGTTCAGCATGGGGTGGGTCATTATCCAAGCAACAGAAAGTCATAGTATATATGTCTATTGGTCATTTATAGGCTTCAAAAATGGAACTGAATTCAAGAGGAAACTTCTTTCAAATGGTAGATTCAAATGTTGTTGCCACTAATACTAAAAACACTTATATACGCCAAAACTACTTAGAAGAATTCCACAAAAATGTCAGAAATCGACAAAAAACATTAAATTCTCCTCCTCCTTTTACTTAATATTTGTGTTTATTATTATTATTATTATTATTATTATTATTATTATTATTATTATTATTATTATTATTATTTAATAGTCTAAACTCTAATTTCTCACATATTTCTGTGGTTAATAGTCTTTTTAATACAGACTGCACAAAAGACTCTTTTCATCAATCAAAGAACGGGAATATGTATCTGTAATGTTGAAAGCAAAAATTTAATTTCCAATCGATTTCATCGACTTTCATATTTAATCCAATCAACAGTTTTTGCTTTGATTACTAAAATCATAGAGCTGATAATATTCACATAATTTTAAGTAATATTGCTACCTAAATCATTATGTACTAATTTAATAATAACCATTTTTTATATTCACCGGTTCAAAAGAAGATCTCGTTCTCTTTTCTATTGTTGCTTTTAGTTGATCGACTTTAGACTACCGAAAAGAGTGGTTTATGTATCTAATAGCATCATAGGTTTGTACCTAATGCCATAGGTCCATCTGTTTACTCGCCGTATTTCGAGAGCATAATTATTGTTACTCGGATTTTTTTATCAAATATTTCAAATTCAATCTTAAGTAGATTGTTTGGTTTTAATTTTAAGTTTGTAATCTACCTAATTTACAGAAATTAATATTGTAGTTGGAGGGCATAGAATATAAGGCACATTTCTATCAAATTTGATATGAAACCCTCTTGATGTGACAGGAGATAACAATTGATATCATAACTAATATCGCAACTGTTATTATTAATATTGCTCTTAATACAAATACAAATAGCATTTATGGCTTAAAAGCTATTAAAGAATTGTTCTAAATTTTGTCTGTCCTAAAAATGATCAATGTAATAAGTTTAAGAATTCTAATAATCGATTAGTTTCTAATGTTATTTGTATAAAATCTTTTGTTTTCATGAAATCAATTGAATGTCTGGTGAGGCTGGAAAATTACTTTAACTGAAAATTTGAACGCTATGAATCCGATGCTGATGCGTTTCCGAAGGTAAAAACTATGTTTGAAATGTAATTGTAAGATACAATAATTTAGGGAAAACTATGATTTTAAATGTTAAAAAAGACAGAAGATATAATTTTTTTTCTTTTTCTTTTCTTTTTTTTTTGTGGAATGTAGAGTAAACTGGTTTGTTCAGTTCCTTTTATAAAGAAATAAAATATTTAAATCATAAAGAGGGGTGAAAGGAAACTTCAGTAAAGAAATGGACATACGAATGTATAAATGTAAAAATGCGTGCATAACAAAATTTAGTGTTGGATATATTAATTGGGAGGGGGGCGAACAAACTACAACGCTTAGCCTCAAACTAGCTTGCCAGGTTATTTTTTTTTTTCTGAACCAAGAGTTTTAAAAAATGGGTAAGGAAAAAACCGGTATAAAGCTATTATAAAGCCATTAACCATAACCCTGTAAACTAAAGTGATCAAAAGGACTCATTAAAATTGTTTTGAATAGAAGTTTTTGAAATATTTTTTATTTCTCTCATGGGCTCTGTTGTATTTAAGCAATGAATTCATTAACTTTAATAGAAACATGAATCTCACGGAATAAATAATATGAATGTACAGAACAAATTCAAAAGATTTCATCGGATGATAAACAACAATATATGTGTAAATTACAATTTCTAAATTCATCCAGTTTTGTTTGATTTTTAAAACTAGCTGGCTAGACCCAGCATCTCTATTAGAAAGAAATCTAATTGTGTTATTTTTTGGGTTTTTAATTCTTAAATCATTCTTGATAATAAATTTCTAATGGAAGGAGAGATATGAATTATTTTGATGGTTTTGATTAAATTACCTTATTTTTCGTCTGAAGTATGTAACACTAAGCCTATAATAATATTTATAATTAAGATCCTTTATTCTTGTAATTATTTAGTCACTTCGTACACCTTTGTTGTTTTGATATCCCAATTCCAATGATTGATTTCGATATTTGAAAAATAAATAATTTCCTTCTTTCTATAAAAAAATATTTATACTGAATTTTGGGTTCACATTAATAAACGATTTGTGAATGCTTTAACTGAATATTATCAGAAACATAGTATTTCAACAAATGTACTTATTATGTTTCAACGTTTCACCAATAAAAAATATGCACAGCTTTTAATTAAGATTCCAACATAAAAACTTTTAGTATTGCTTCTTGCTCCATCACTCAACATATCTCTGATGTGGACCATTTCAAAATCAGTATTCGAACTGAATCAAAATAAGTATACTATCTATATAATTATAAAACTCTGTGAACCGTCCGACCACCCTTGCTTGCATCTTGTCTAAAAGCATTGTTGTCATGGAAACCAGTTTGTATTTAATAAAATTCACACTCCTTTCCACAGTCCAACCATAATGAGTACAAATAAACTTGTCTTTGCTTGATTCGTAGACGTAGTGTCAATCATGAAACTATGTTTTGTTATGTTTTGGTTCTGATTAACTCAAATCATTGTTTGTTGCTTTTGAAATCATGACTATATATTGGGTACAATCACGGCCACCGAGAGTAAGAAGAAGGCCTGTTAACTGAAAAATATCTGCATGCAATGTAGGTAAGATTTGTCAGACTGTCAGTACTATATGAGGGCCATTTGAAAAAGAGCAATAAAACAGTTTTAAAAAGAAAAAGGAACACAGGTCGATTACTACTTAAATTGAACTTTATTCAATATAAAATACAAACATTATCTATGTAAAATTAAGTAATTTTAAAGCAATATACAATTTAATACTGATAAAACTGAATTATGAATTTAGGGAACAAACAATTAAAGAAACATTAAACAAATTTTTGGGCTTTGGAACAAGATCAGTGTAGTATCTGTTTTGATGCTACACTTTACCTTTTCTGTCTTCGGTCGGTGTAGGAGAAATCTTTCATGACTGAGATTATTTTTGTTCCTATCCAGAGTGCCCCTTATTGGGAAGCTGGATTTTCTCCACAAGATTATATGTTGAAATATTTAAATAACTATTACTTTAAATACAGAAATTATATTTAAAGTTTTGGTTTTCTGTTCTTCTATGTCCATTTTTTCCCCATGTTTTTCATCAAAATGTGTAGCGTATTAATTGTCTCACAAGCCATCATCAGTGATTGCTCACTGGCAGTAACCTGTGGTGTTCCCTGGAGACCAAGTGACAAGTCTCTCCAGATTTCCAGTGTTTTCCACTTTTTGACTACTTGTGCAGATTATTGCATGTTATCGCAACAACCGTTGTCACTGATTTCTCGTTGGCATCGGCCATTGATGTTTCCTGGGGTTTGGGTGACAAAATGCCTCCCCAAGGTACCAGATTTGAACTGCACGCTTTCAGTGGAGATTTGGTCAGTACTCTCTCACCTCGGTCTTTCCATCCTCCCTGACCCTTCACAACTAGTTGGTGTGGCGTGGTGCCAGTCGATGTCATCTACACCAGTTTTTTTTTATTATTATTACTATTATTATTATGATAATAATAAGGGTGCTTGTGCAGTGTATGCACGTGTATTTTAAATATTATTTTCAAGTTAAATTAAATTTTAGATTTGTATTACTGTACACATAGATTCGAAAAAGTTGTCAAAAAACAAATATATCACAAATAAATGTTATCAAAGACAAGATAAGTTACTCTTCTACCTATCTGGGAAGGTTTTTAGTGGTTTTACTCACTTTAAAACGTATAATCGCTTCGAAAATCATACAATGTTTATCAATATATTTTAAAAAGAAAAATGTCAGCATGTTTGTAACTTATCTTGCCTTTGATAACATTTATTTGTTATGTATTTGTTTTTTGACAACTTTTTCGAATCTATGTGTACAGTAAAACAAACTCGTTATGTAAATTATTTACAGTTAAAATGTTATAAAAAAACAAAAAATTGAAGTTTTAAATATATTTCGAAGAAATGAATTACGCCCCGTGCTAAAATATTGATAATTCACCAATCGTAAAAAAAAAAAAAAAAAAAAAAAAAAAAAACACGGCCGTGAAAAATGCTTACTTTAAAATATTTGAAAATACTCAGCGAAAAGTTTTATTTATTATTAAAAGAACGGACTGAAAAATATTATATAAAATTTGGGGTTTGTATTAATGTACACATAGATTCGAAAAAGTTGTCAAAAAACAAATATATAACAAATAAATGTTATCAAAAGCAAGATAAGTTACTTTTCTACCTAACTGGATATTTTTTCAGTGTTTTTAATGTAACATGTTTATTCAGCTCAAAAAACATACTGTGTTTACCGATGTATTGGAAAATTCAAAATGGCGCCCGACTCTCTCTTTAACATAGTAAGTTTGGGAAAAGGTGCTATAAATATAAAACTAGACAAAATACTGTTAGAAATTCGCTCAATATATATTACCGTAACAACATAGGGTGACATGAATTCGGTGGATTTTTAATAGTATTTTGAATTTGGTGACATAAATCCTCCTTATTTTCGAGTTTTCTTAGTAGGGGTTGGGTGGAAAGATGAGACCACTTGAATTCTAAGAACAGATACTACACTTTGAACTTAGCCAAAAGATCAAGTAACCATCTTATATAGCTTAATTTTCTGCCGAGCATTATCTTCTATTAAAAAAAGATGAATAATTTATATTTATCGATAACTAAATTTAGACAAGATGTGATATTCCAAAAATCACAGCTGAACTAAAAACATTATTATTTAGAAGGCCATCCTTATTTACGATTGACGTTTGTTTCTCTAAAGATTGCCGTGCAAAGCATGACCTCCTCCTTATTTTCTTATTGGGGGTGGCGGGAGAAAGATGAAACCGCTTTATTTCTAAGAACAGATACTACACTTTGAGATATTAAATATTTTATTCATGTTAAAAAATACAGTCAAAATTAACGATGAACAAAAAACTTAGGCACATGGCCAACTCAAAAGGGGGGATTTTGGGGGTCGTTGGTCATCCTTGTCACTCCAGAACTGAACAAAGTCAAAAGTTTCTCCCAGCTAGTATCTTCTTTCACCATAATACCGCATTCACCCTTTCATATTGGGGGACGTCCTAGTAACTCCCAATTTTTAAAACATTTTTTATTGACGTGTAAAAACAAAAAAGATAACAATAAAATGGTACGATAATTCATTTGTGTCGAAGGCGGGGGAAGAAAAAACAAAAGGTGATTAGTAGGACCCTCCCAACCCCGTCTAGTTGATAGACTGCCCGTTCCACTAGGTTTGTAAAAGGAACCTCGCTTCTGCGGGTCAGTCTCTAGGTGGGGATGCCCTCTAGATGGGGGTGAATGGAGAAAAGAAAATTTTTGTGGGTAAGGGATGGAGGTTAGTTTGTATTTCTTTTTCTCCAAGATGGGTAAAATTTAGAGGAAGGGGTGAAAACAAAAATTGCAGGTAAGAGGGGATGGGGATCTTGGAGGCTTCCTAATCGGGGAGGAATGGAACACACACTCAGCTAGCTGAGAGACTACTTGTTTAATTTTACTTTACAGAACTGCGCGTTCCACACCTAGGCGGGGAACACGTATTCAAATTTGGCTCCTCTTCGTACACACAGACTTGCCACATGTATCCATCTTCTGTCAAATGCCGCGCGATGCAGCCTTTTTCTATCACATCTGATCTTCACCCGTAGTTGGTGTTTAAAGAACGCGATCAGATCTTAATCAGAAAAAGACAACACCCCCCGGCAACCTTGCAGACGCGACGTCCAAATCACCATTCTCGCCACGGCCAGGATCGTAACGTAGACCATTTGTCTTTCCCGGTCCCATGGCGGCCTCACGTTGTCCACAACATTGGATACAGTAATTGGGCGAGGATGCTCAGGATCGATGCGAGCCGTCACTCTGCTGACATACGACCAGTACTGGTGGAGTTCGCGGCAATCAAATAAAGCGTGATCCGTAGTTTCTACGCCCATTGTCCCACAACGGGGACAATCAGGCGACTCCAAAAACCCGGAACTGCATTGTATGTTGTTGAGTGGAAGTGCATTTCGGGCCAATCGCCAAGTCAGAGAGAACTCCGAATTGTTTAGATGACTCGAACCTGGCGCCCAGCTCCACGCGGAGCGGATCTCACTCTGCTGCCACCCCAAACGCGCGCATAGCGGGTCGTCAGCGGCCCCCTTCACTAGATCCCTGTGGATTTCCCTACGGGTAGCAGTCACAAGGTCACTGGACCTTGGTAGTCGTTTTAGCGCGGCTCGGCACTCTTTCATGTAGGCAGATTCTCCCCGCGGCCTGCGACGGCTCTCGATGGAAGGGTCGAGAACGAGGTCGGGGAAGGCGGCAGTAACCACGGGGTGCCACGGTTGGTCATCCTGCATATAGTGGCTCAGGAAGGCCAGCCTCTCAGCATCTCGATGACACTTCAAGTCCGGCATTCCCAAGCCTCCCTCACACGGACGTTGAATACAGACCTGTCTACTCACCCAGTGTCTTCCTCTGTCCCAAAGGAGCGAGGACAAGAGTTCGACAAGAGCTTTTAGGTGTTGTGCAGGCAGGGGAAGTACGGCCAGTCGGTAAAGGATGAGAGGAAAGACGTAAGTGGCGCACGCCTCAGTTCTACCCTTTAAGGAAAGTTTCCTAGGAAGCCACGAATTGACTGCAGCCTCCACCTTTGACCGTACCTCCAACCAATTCTTGTCAAGCTGGAGACCCGGTCCGAACCACACGCCGAGGATCCGGACCGGGCCATCTGTCCAGCTGAAGGGCGCAGGGAGGTTTGCGTTGCCACTCCATGTGCCCAACCGCAGTCCTACCGACTTGTTGCGGTTTATCTTGGCCCCCGTGATTCTTTCGTACTGTGTGAGTGCCTCCGACACGACCTCAATGTCTCTGAAGCCCGACACGAAGATCGTGACATCATCGGCGAACGCGGATACCTTGGCAGCTGAGCCGCCAGGCAGAGCCATTCCGCGCAGGGCCGAATTTGCCTCCCCATGTCTCAGCTTGCGGAGAAGAGGCTCCAAAGCCAGGACATAAAGCAGGGGCGACAGTGGACAACCCTGACGAACCGACCGAGAGATAACAAAGGGTTTCGAGCGCTTTCCGTTGACTTGCACGACAGCCATGGGCTGTCGATACATTATGGAGATCCACTTGCAAAAGTCCGGTTTAAAACCGGCGGCCTCTAAGACAGATGCCAGGAAACGATGGTCGACCCTATCGAAAGCTTTAATAGTTTATCAGCGCGGCTTCCGTGTCATCATCTATTCCCCCCTCTAGGATCGTGCGGATCAGGTGCAAGTTGTTCTGAATCGATCTCCCCTTCACAGCGTAGTTCTGTTCCGGTTCAACCAACTCGTCGATAACAACCTGCAGCCGATTCGACAGGACCTTGGCCAAAATCTTCAACTCTGTGTTTAGCAGAGTTATGGGCCTGTAGTCGTCTAATTCTTCCCCTCCATGCCCGTCACCTTTCTTCAGCAATGTGATCACTCCCTTGGTCACCTGCCCTGGGATGGATCCCTGAGCAAACCAATGGTTTAACATATCCGTCAGAAGAGGCAGAAACATGGGCGACAGCCTCAAGTACAGTTCGTATGGCAGACCATCAAGTCCTGGCGATCTGTCACAGCTGACCTGCTTCAGCGCAGTAAAGACCTCCCGCTCCGTCACCCGCCCCTCGCAACCAGCTGCTCTAGCCGCCTCGGGGCGGGGAGAGTCGGCCAAATAGTCGCTAAACTCAAGGACCGGAAGATCGGGCTGCTGCGTAAAATGCTTCTCGAAATGTTCTCGAAACCCCTCGCAGATCTCCCGAGTCGATTCCAGGGTGCGTCCATCCGGATGTTTGACTTTCGCAATATATTTGTCCGAGCCACGCCTAGAAACCTCATGGCGCACGTCTGCATCAGAATTGACTGCTTCGTTGCCTATCTTTCTAAGCCTAGCTCTAACTACTTGGCCTTCGTAACGCTCGCTAGTCTCGTGTAGAAGGTCCTGCTTAGCTAGTTCCTGACTAACCCTATCACCCTCCCCCGTAGCCTGGGCTAGTTTCTGCTCTAGCTGCTTCTTCGTCTTGGCCTTATCTAGTGCGAGGCGCTGGGCATACTTGACGGAGAAGCTTCTGATCTTGGCTTTGAGACCTAACCACCACTTACTCCCGGTAACCGCCCCCACTAGTGCCTTTTTAATCAATTCTCTTAACTGATCTTGGAAGTCTTGTATCTCCAGAAGGGAGGTGTTTAACTTCCAGTACCCCGCTAACTTAGACCTATTTCCTAGCTTAAGCCGGGCCATAACTAATTTATGGTCCGTCTGGCCTAGCCAAGTGAACGTGGGACAAGATAAGAAGTCTACTTCGCCTCTCCTAACTAACATCCTGTCCAAATAGATATTTGGATAGGAGGAAACGCTATTGGTCCACGTCCACATCTCCCGCCCCGGGTGCTCGACCCGAAACCTGTCGACCAGACCGCATCTAGCCATCAGATCAGCCAGGCTGGACTCGCACCTCTCCGATCCTCTAGCATCGCCTCCTACCTTATCTATCTCGGGGTCTAAGATGGCGTTCCAATCTCCTATTAGCACTACCCGCTTCCGACAATCTACAAACGCGTCAAGCTGACTGAAGAATGAGACCCTCTCACGAGCGGTGCTGGGCGCATGAACCGCGATCACCCGAAACACAGAATCTTTTACGGCAACATCGGCCACAACCAGCCTGCCCACCGCATCTCTATGGACAACGTCGACCGTCGCCGACAGGGTATGTTTAACCAGCACGGAAACTCCCTTCCCCCGCGGGCTGCCATATGCTGAGAAAACCTCAAAATCTCTGGCCAGCACCTGACAGTCCATAAAGGAAACGAAATGCTTCTCCTGAATCGCAGCCACATCCACTCCCAGGGACAAGAGGTCGTGCCGGAGGCGAGCCGCCCGGCCCGGTGATCTCAAGCCCCTCGCATTCAAACTAGCCAAATTCAAAGCCATGGTACCTACCTTAGGGTGTGTCACACTCAGCTCCGAAGTCAGCTGGGGAGAGGACGCCGACATTATGTGCCATGCTCAAGGTGGTCAGGTTTTTAATATCCTGACCTTCTCTCGCAATGCCGCCGACGTCCAAAGGATAAATTAATTTTATGGCCCTGTAGAGTGACGGATGGACCAACACGGGGACCCTTCCTTTGCATTGTTTTGACAGTTCATCAAGAGAAGGGTCATTTTTTTTCACCAGTTCAATTCCCAGAAACGCCCCTTCAGCGGCCTGCAGCCTTGTCCACAAGTTGGTCTTGCAGGCCTCTGCAGTTCTGACAAAAGTTATTAGGAGTGGGGCGTCCAGGAAATTTGAGGGGATATTTACATCTTTCCCCTCTATCTGTTTGTAATCGAGCAGAGGTTTTAAGTTTTTCCTCTGCCGATGGGAAATGTCTGTGACCACAGATAGAGGGTCTACATTACATAGTTCCTCAGGGGTAAGGACCTTTAGTCTGGTTGGTCTGCAAGAGGCAGAGGAGTCTCTCCCCTCCCTCGGTTCATTCTTTTCCTTTTCTTTTTGGGGTAGTGGCTCAGTTTGCCTTGGTGTGGGGACGGGTTTTTGTGTGGTGCCTGGTGTTGGTGTTGGTGTTTGTGTGGTGTCTGGTGTTGGTGCGGTGTTTGGTGTTGGTGCGGTGTCTGGTGTTGGTGTTGGTGTGGTGTCTGGTGTTGGTGTGGTGTCTGGTGTTGGTGCGGTGTCTGGTGTTGGTGCGGTGTCTGGTGTTGGTGCAGTGTGTGGTTTGGGGGTGGAAGTGGATTTTGTTGTTAGGGGTGGTGTATGTTCACAGGGAGTGGGGGCCACCTTTTCTTCCTCTTTTCTTCTTTTGTTTTTCTTTTTCATTCTTTCGAATGAACGGGGAGAGGTGAGGTTGAGTTCCTCTCCCTCTCACTTGCGGATTCATACTCAGAGGAGCAGTCTTTTCTCCGCTTGATCCCCGTCTCGATTGGTGTGGGGACCGTTGGTTGTGTCTGCTCCTCTATTTGCTGCTGCAGCTGTTTTTGTTGTTGCTGCTCTCGCTGGTGTCGTAGCTGCTGCTGCTTATGCTGCACTTGCTGATTTTGCTGCTGCAGTAGTTGTTGCTGCAGTTGTTTCCGCGGCATTGGCTGCGGTGGCTGTTGTTGTTGCTGCATTTGCAGAGGCTCCTGCCTCGATTTTTGGGCTGGTGGTGGGACGGTGGCAGAAGGGATTATGTGTTTCCGCTTTTGTCTCACTACCGTGCTCCATTCTTCCCCCTTGGCCTCCTGGGTGGTTTGGGTTTTCCTTGGAGCTGGGGTTGGTGCTGCAGTTGCAGGGGTAGTTGCCGCCTGTTTTGGTGCGGGCGTTGTCTCAGGGGCTGTGACCGCCTTTTGGGTTGTTTGATTGAGGGTTACTCTTTGGGGGCAACTCCTAGCCATGTGGCCCTGCTTTTGGCAGAACCAACAGTGTGGACGACGGCCCTCCACCACTACCGTTATGCTGGCGTCTTTGTATGTCAGCAGCGGTGGTATTGCTCGAACACCCTCCCTCTTCAGCCTCATTGCTATTGTGTAGCAGCCCAGGTGAGTCCCAGTTTTTGACCGTACTGGGGTCACCTGTTCTACCTCACCGTACTGGCTGAAGAGGCATCCTAATACTTCCGCAGGTATTTGGGTTGGCACATTAAATACCTGCACCCGAGTCCTTCTCTTGCCCTGGTATTCAGGTATTAGTTTGACTCTCCCATGCTTTATTTCTTGGAGGGAGAGTCTCTCTGCATCATCCTTGGTGGGTAGGAGGATGTCCCACACAGCGAAGCTCCTCTGGTACAGGTATAGTACTGGGATGTTAAGTTTGTGGAGGAGCCCCGCCATGTCTTCCTTCTTCATCCCTAGGAGGCGGTTTTCCGGTATATCGGAAATGGCAAAGGACAGGACTCTGCCCTCAATCGCTTCCCAGGCACCTGGTATGGGTTTTATATCTGCCCCCTCTATGTATTGTCTGTACTTTGTCAGGTACAGGTCTCTATACTCTTGAGGGGACAGTTGTTTTTCTACGGTCTTCCCTCACGCAGACCCTCTTGTTGGTGTTGGTATGGCGTCTTTAGTGGGGTTAGACCGTTTTTGGTCTTTTATGGAGGTCGCCCCTGCCTGTTTATTGGCGACGCTTCCTGCCTCCCCAGATTTCTTGGTCAGTCCTTTTGTGGGAGTGTCACATTTTTGGGCGGCGGTGCAAATGTATGAGCAAAATACCCAGCGTCACCCGGAATAGTATGACATAGCACTAGCACGACATATATACTAGCTGATTACCCGGCATGGCCTGGGATTGGAAGAACACTCGGCGACGTCTGGGATTGGAAAAAAATGGTTGATATATGTACTAGCCAAATGCCCAGCGTCGCCTGGGATGAATTACATTGGTGGATATCTGTACTAGCAAAATACCTGGCATAGCCCAGGATTGGATAAAGTAGATGTATATGCACTAGCAGAACTTCCGGCGTCGTCCGGGATTGTATGACATAGGTGGATGTGTACTAGCAGAATAGCAAGCGTCGCCTGGGATTGTATGACATAGGTGAAGTATAGGTCCGATTCGACAATTTTGAAGGTGCTGGTGCAGTATAGGTCCGATTTGAAAAATTTAGATGGTGCTTGTGCAGTATAGGTCCAATTTAAGAAATTTAGAAAATGCTTGTGCCAAATAGGTTCAATTTGAAAAATTTAGAAGGTGCTGGTGCAGTATAGGTCCGATGTGAAAATTTTGAAGGTGCTTGTGCATTATAAGTCCGATTTGAAAAATTTAGAAGGTGCTTGCACAGTATATGTTATAATATGCAAATGACCTCCCTGGATGTAGCTTCATTATCAGATTCCATAAGATTAATATACAATTATTGTTATAATATGCAAGTGACCTCCCTTGAGTGTAGCTTCATTGTCGAATTCCATTAGATTAATATACAATCATTGTTATAATAGGCAAGTGACCTCCCTGGATGTAGTTTCATTGTCGAATTCATTTAGATTAATATACAATCATTGTTATAATATGCAAGTGACCTCCCTTGAATGTAGCTTCATTGTCAAATAACATTAGATTAATATACAATCATTGTTATTATATGCAAGTGACCTCCCTTGGATGTAGCTTCGTTGTTGAATACCATTAGATTAATATAGAACCATTGTAATAATATTCAACTTACCTCCCTTGGATGTAGCATCATTGTCGAATACCATTAGATTAAATAAAATCATTGGGGTAATATGCAAGTGACCTCCCTAAGGTGTAGCTCCATTGTCAAATTCCATTAGATTAATATACATTCATTGTCATAATATGCGAGTGACCTCCATTGGATGTAGCTTCATTGTCGAATACCATTAGAATTATATACAATCATTGTCATAATATGTAAGTGACCTCCCTTGGATGTAGCTTCGTTGTGGAATACCATTAGATTAATATACAATCATTGTTATGATATGTAAGTTACCTCCCTTGGATGTAGCTACATTGTAAAATTCTATTAGAATCATATACAATCATTATATATGCAAGTGACCTACCTTTGGTGTAGCTTCATTGTCGAATTTCATTAGATTAATATACAATCATTGTTGTAATATGTAAGTAACCTCCCTTGGGTGTAGCTTCATTGTTGAATACCATTAGATTAATATACAATCATTGTCATAATATGTAAGTGACCTCCCTTGGGTGTAGCTTCATTGTTGAATACCATTAGGATAATATACAATCATTCTCAGAATATGTAAGTGACCTCCCTTTGATGTAGCTTCGTTGTCGAATACAATTAGATTAATATAAAATAATTGTTATGATATGTAAGTGGCCTCCCTTGGATGTAGCTTCATTGTCAAATTCTATTAGAATAATACAATCATTATAATATGCAAGTGACCTCCCTTGGGTGTAGATTCATTGTCAAATTCCATTAGATATATATACAATCATTGTTACAATATGCAAGTGATCTCCCTTGGATGTATAGTCATTGTCGAATTTCATTAGAATAATATACAATCATTGCCATAATATGTAAGTGACCTCCCTTGAATCTAGCTTCATTGTCGAATACCATTAGATTAATATGCAATTATTCTTATAATATGTAAGTGACCTCCATTGAGTGTAGCTTCATTCTAGAATTCTATTATATTAATATACAATTATTGTCATAATATGCAAGTGACCTCTCTTAGATGTAGCTTCATTCTCATATACCATTAGATTGTCATTATATGTAAGTGACCTCCCTTGGATGTAGCTTCATTCTCGAATGCCATTACATTTATATAAAATCATTCTTATAATATGCAAGTGACCTCCCTTGGATGTAGCTTAACTGTCAGATTCCATTAGAATAATACTCAATCATTGTTATAATATGCAAGTGACCTCCCTTGGATGTAGCTTTGTTGTCGAATACCTTTAGAATAATATACAATCATTGTTATAGTATGCAAGTTACCTCCGTTGGGTGTAGCTTCATTGTCGAATACCTTTAGAATAATATACAATCATTGTTATAATATGCGAATGACCTCCCTTGAATGTAGCTTCATTGTCGAATTTCATTAGATTAATATACAATCATTGTTATAATATGCGAGTGACCTCCCTTGGCTGTAGTTTCATTGTCGAATACGATTAGATTAATATACAATCATTGTTATAATATGCAAGTGACCTCCCTTGGATGTAGCCTCATTGCCGAATACCATTAGATTAATATGCAATCAATGTACTATTATGCCAGTGAACCCTCTTTGATATGGCTTCATAGCTGGATATTTGTACTAGCATAATACCCAGCGTTGCCGGGGATTGTATAAGAAAGGTGGATATATGTACTAGCAAAATACCCGACGTTGCCTGGAATTGGATGTAATAGATGGGATGTTTCCTAGGAGAATACCTGGGATCGGATCAGATAGGTGGATATTTGTGCTAACAGAATACCCCATATAGGAAGATGTTGCGGTTAGGTCGTAAAATCATGAAAAATTATTGTCCAAATTAGTAACATATCCAAGAATTATGGAAAATGATGAAATGCGAGTTATTTGTTGGTGTGTTTATAATGAAATAACACGCCAGACAATGTCACAAATAATTATTTTAGCAAAGGATATTATGTGGGTTAAATTATAAAAAAGGGAAAGGATAGGATATTATGTGGGTTAAATTATAAAAAAAAACGATTGTCGAAATTAGTAACGTATCCAAGAATTATGAAAAGTGATTAAATGTAAGTTATTGGATTGGTGTGTTTATAATGAAATGAACAGCCCAGATATAGTCTTAAAGTTAATACTTTATTAAGAGGGGGTCGATTATGTGGGTTACATCATTAACAATGATTGTAGAAATTAGTAACATATCCAAGAAAAGTGAAAAAGTATGAAATGTGAGTTATGTGATTGGTGTGTTTGTAATGAAATTACCAGCACAGACAATGTCTCAAATATTATTTTAGTAAGAGGAAGGGGATTACGTGGGGTA
Source organism: Euprymna scolopes (assembly GCF_053919585.1). Lineage (NCBI taxonomy): Eukaryota > Metazoa > Mollusca > Cephalopoda > Sepiida > Sepiolidae > Euprymna > Euprymna scolopes. The sequence continues at coordinate 73,267,467 of NC_136493.1, read as the reverse complement.
ACTCATGAAACATGATTGTCAAAATTAATAACATATCCAAGAATTATGAAAAATGATGAAATGTTAGTTATTTGATGTGTATGTTTGTAATGAAATAGACACCCTAGACAATGTCGCATGGTTGTTATTTTAGTAAGAGAGGGTCGATTATGTGTGTTAAATCATGGAAAATGATTGTCGAAATTAGTAACATATCCAAGAATTATGAAAAATGATAAAATGTGAGTTATTTGATTGGTGTGTTTATCATGAAATAACCAGAGACACTGTCTCAAAGTTATTATTTTAACAAGAGGAGGGGGGATTATGTGGGTTAAATCATGAAAAACGATTGTCGAAATTAGTAACATATCCAAGCACTATGAAAAGTTATTAAATGTAAGTTATTTGATAGGTGTGTTTATAATGAAATAAACATACCAGATATTGTCTCAAAGTTAGTATTTTAGTAAGAGGAGGTCGATTATGTGGGTTAAATCATAAACAATGATTGTCGAAATTAGTAACATATCCAAGAATTATGAAAAATTATTAAATGTGAGTTATTTGATTGGTGTGTTCATAATGAAATTGATAGGCTAGAAGAAGTATCAAAGTTGTTATTTTTGTAAGAGGAAGGAGATTGTGTCGGTTAAAGAGGAGGGGCAATTATTTGGGTTACTTCATTAAAAATAATTGTCGAAATCAATAACATATCCAAGCATTATGAAAAATGGTAAAATGTGAGTCACTTGATAGGTGTGTTTGTAATGAAAATAACAGCCATACAATGTCTGAAAGTTATTATTTTAGTGATAGGAGGTGGCGATAATGTGGATTAAATCATGAAAAATTATTGTCGAAATTAATAACATATCCAAGAATTATAAAAAATGAAGTTTTAGTTATTTGATTGGTGTGTTTATAATGAAATAAACAGCCCAGTCAATGTAGCAAATTTATGATTTTAGTAAGAATTGAGCGATTATATGTGCGTACTCATTAAATTTTATTGGCGAAATTCATAACATATCCAAGAATTATAAAAAATGATGAAATTATAGGTATTTTACTGATGTGTTTCTAATGAAATAAACAGCCCAGAAATGTCTCAAAGGTATTATTTTAGTAAGAGGAGAGGGATTATGTGATTGAACTCAGAAAAAATTATGTTTGAAATTAGCAACATATCCAAAAATTATGAAAAATGATGAAATGTGAGTTATTTGATTGGTGTATTTGTGATGAAGTAGACAGACCAGACAATGTATGGAAGTTATTATTTTAGTAAGAGGTCACAATTATTTTCCTTACTTTATTAAAAATAATCGTCGAAATTAGTAACATATCCAAGAATTATGAAAAATGATATAATGTGAGTTACTTCTTTGGTGGGTTTTTAATGAAATAACCGGCCATACCATGTCTAAAAGTTATTATTTTAGTGATAGAAGGGGGCGATAAGGTGGATTTACTCATTAAAAGTGATAGCCGAAATTAGTAACATACCATAGCAAAGTTTTTATTTTAGTAAGAGTGGTGGCGATAATGTAAGTTAAATCATGTGACATAGTTGTTGAAATTAGTAACATATCCAAAAATTATAAAAAATGATGAAATGTGAGTTATTTGGATGATGTGTTTGTAATGAAAAACTAGCCAAGACAATGTCTCAAAGTTATTATTTTAGACAGGTGAGCGATAATGTGGGTTAAATTGTCGAAATTTGTAACAATCCAAGAATTATGGGATTTAACAAGATACGTCAACATATATACTTACAGATTACTCGGAGTCACCCTGGATTCAATGAGATACATGCAAATGTATGCAAGCAGAATACACGGTCGCCTGGGATGTAATGAGATAGATGCAAATATATACTAGCAGAATACTTGGCGTTGCCTTGGATTGAATTAGATTGATTGAAATATATACTAACAGAATACCTTGCGTCACCCAGGATTTAATGGGATTGATTGAGATATATACTAGCAAAACACCCAGCGTTGCCCGGGATTGAATGAAATAGGCGAGAATATATATTAGTAAAATACCTGGCATCGCTTGGGATTTGATGAGATAAATGTGTTGTATATTACCCGTCCTTTCATATACATGCTATAAATGACCTACCCTAGGTAAAATACAATTATTTCATATGTGTAATACCCGTCTTATGTAGGTAAAATATCCTTTTGTTCGAAATAACAAATGATACATAAACATACAAAATTCCTCTCTCATAAGAATAACAAATATATTACAAAACCAAATTCAATTTTCTTATTGTTTATATTATCCCGAGCAACGCCGGGTAGCCTCGCTAGTGATATAATAAAACCCTTCTATGGCGGCCTCCTGGCTCAAAAAGGTGCATCTTTTGCAAAGCTCAAAAAAATAGATGATGTGATGAGCCTTTTACCATTATATTTAGAGGGATATGTACTCCATCTGGAGATGGATGAAGGTTATCAGATGAACTCTGACCTGATTGAAGCCCTATTAAAGGAGGCTTTCACAGATGGGGCATTCTCTGTGTATGTGAAGCTTAAAAAAGTTAACAAGGCATGGGTGTATACACCAACAAAATATGACACCTTTCAGGAAAGGCTGTATTATCTGGGAAAGGACTCCAAAGTGAAATGAATCTAGCATTTATTCCTTAACGACATCTCAATGGAGTTGCAACAGGCACTGGACATTGAAAGCTTGACAACGAGATTGGTCACTTTGCTGCAGAATGCCAGGGAAACGACTTGGGGTGAAGAAGAAAGAAGTCGGCGCCGGTCTATTCCCGATGCAAGTGAAAACAAGGTGCATCCAGTCATCCATATATTTAACGATAATACATGGTCCTGGTTGACACCAGTTGTTCCAAAACCCTGATGACAAAGTGGTATGGAAGTGGGAATGCCAGAGTTAAGATGGAAAGGTTATGAGATGCTTTGAGACCAGCCAAATTGAGCTTACAGTTGGTAGCCTACACTCTTTGCTATTAGAGGTCTTAGTCATCAAAGAAAAACTATTAGGCTTTGTTCTTTTACTGGGATTCGATGCTCTCAGAAGTTTGAGTTCACTTGACTGAATCTGGTGTTGTTCGCTTCCTCACGGAAAACATATGCAGGTGTGCTGCAATCAAACTCGATAACCCAGACTTTAGTGGCTTATTTGACCAACAGAAGAAAGAATGAACTGCCACATGGGAATGGACGGGTGGATAAACACTAAAGCAACTCAAGTATAGATTACCAGAGTACCTTGTGGCCAAGCATATTCAGGCCGAATATGAAAAATAACTAGATTTATGGCTGAAAAATTGATGGTTGGTGCCATATCCAGAAAAAGAGCTAGGTCAAGTCAAGGCTTTAATTCCATTAATGGCGGTAGTGCAGATGAATTAACACAAAGTGAGACTCCGAATGAACTATAGAGAGCTAAATTACTTGGTCGACGCATTTATAGAAAATGCTGATGCATGTGCACAGAAGTTGCGGAAAGGTGGTGTGAAGGCTCTGGTGTTGTGATATTGGACTTAAAGAATGCCTTTTTTCAGGTACACATACACAATCCCTGTGGCTTCTTCAGATGGTAGTGTTGAAGGGTATTTAACTAAATTTGATTTGGGTTTAGCCTGAACGTTGTGCTATAATAATACGATCATTATGAATGCAGGAATTTCTCAAGATACATAAATACAATGGGTACATCATCATACATAAGCATTTTCATCAATTTACAGCTCACATCTGCAGATTGAGTGATGAAAGATTTGGCAAAATTCAAACTGGCCTGAATACAAATATGAGGAGATACTCCAGAATCTGCATCAGCCATAACGAGGCAAACGTGTTTTCATAGGAGAGATCCTTCACGACTGAGACAATTTTTATTTTTGTACCTTTTCTCCACGTTAAAAAACGACCCTGGTGTCTAACTCTGCCCCGTGGGGAGGCATAGTAAATAGGTACATCATACATGGAACATTGTACCAACAAAGTTACTACTGGCTGGGATGACGAAACACATGACTCCCTTCCTCATGAGTAAGCTGATGGAAAGACTGAACACGGTACATCTGAACAATCCTGTGCTAGGTGATTAGTGTGTGGACAGAAATGCCACTGGGGTTGTGCTAGAGGCCAACAGATCAGTCATTGAGGCTGCATGCTGGTTGTACCCAACAAATAATCGGCATAGGGCAGAACTGGATGCAATCTTTAATTGTTAACCTGGTGCTCCAGTGGCAGGCAAAGATTCTACATATCAAGACAGATTCAGCCTGCATTTACCGATGGACAACAGGTGCAAAAGACAGGGAAATCGTGACTACGGCAGCAAGATTTGTCTTACATTGGAGGGGCATACTAATGTTGTTTTTTTGTAAATCCTGAAAAATGGTACTTGGGTATAGTGACGGAATAGAATAGTGGTTGTGTAACCAACGTTTGTTTTCTAAAGAGCATCTAAATTCATAGATGACATTGGTTCTAATGATTTTAGGGTTGGGGAGGCATTATTTTTTTACTACAAGGTTTGTGGTCTTAAATTTTTGTAGTAAATAATGAGTTTAATTTTATTGTTGTTGTCTGTTTGGGATATGTTCCTGTGTATATTTTTAATAGCCTGTTCTTCTAATTTAAATTTTGATTGCATTTGGTGGCAATAAAGTCTGTTAATAGAAATCAGGATGTGATGCTGCATGATATTACTATTTGTGGTGGTATTTTTTAAGTTTTGGTTTTATTTGTTGATATATATATATATATATATATATATATATATATATATATATATATATATATAGGAAATCCATGATTGATAAGGACTTCTTTTATATATTTTACTTGCAAGAGTAGTGTGTTTTAGTGATGGAGAATAGTGTTATGCATAATATCATCCGATCTTTCTGAAGAAAATCTAGGTTTTCTTTGATGGACACACACCCAAAGAACATGATATTAATGCGGATATGCCTCAGGGGTTGATCCTTAGATATTTATTATTCCTGATAGTCATAAACGATTTCTCTGATAAAATTGTGTCTGAGATAGGTATGTATCCAAGACAATGACTGAAACCATAGAAAATGCTTTCATTCTGTAGTTGGAATGGGGCTGTAAATGGATAGTAACAGTTAACGCTACTAAGACTAAGCTTCTCTTCTTTAACAGTTACAAGAAACATTATGAACTACTGATTACCATGACTAATAACATTCTTTCCGAGAGCTCATCATTCAAACTTCTCAGTTTAACATTCATAGGCAACATGAATTGGGACAAATATACTGAAGATATTGCCAAGGCTGCTGCAAATGAGGTGAGATCTTTCTACCATGCTAGAAAATTACACACTTTAGATCTCTACAGATATCATTCGCCCATGCATGGCATATTGTTGCCAAATCTGGCCTGGTGCACCTACCATTAGTCTCCCCCTCTTAAACAGGATCCAAAAAGAGTCTTCAATCTAGTAAGCCTTCCAGTATGAACCAAGTTTCAACCGCTATCTCATCATTGCAATATTGCATTTCTGTGCCTGTTTTACAAGTATTTTAATGGAATTGGCTCTGATGAACTCATAGTACCTGTATTCCCTTAATGTACATACTCTCAACTAACTCAACAAGCAATAAAATCCCAATCCATCACTGTAGAGGTCCCTGGATGTCGGAAAGCCGTTTCTTCCCTTGGACTGCTAGATTTTCGAATTCTTTCTCTGTTTCCGGCCTCCCTGACTGTATTAACCTACAAAGGTTTAAATGTAATGTAAACAGACATCTTATTGTTCAACTCCCCACATAGTTCTCTGGAGACGTGATTCCAAATACTAGCCCCTTGCGTTGGTGTGAAAAAGAGTAAAAAAAAACCCAAAAAACGAATAAACACTACAAATACAAGTTAAAACTAAAGCTTAGGAGATCAGCAAATGGCCTGAAAGCTAAAAAGCAAAGATGAAGATGCATGACTATATCTAAAACGAAAAAAACTATGAAGATGAATTTTCAATGCTAACAAAGCAGATTATGGTCAACAGATACGCTTCCTCTTTTTTTGTCTTGTGTGTATTTCTAAATTGAGTGTTTTTATATTGTTATTATTAAAGTTGTTTTAATTTTATTTATTTTAGAGAGGATTCTTTTCTATTGCGCTAAAAGGGATTTTATTTGGACTCTTATATTCTTGCCATTCCCATTCTAGCGTAATTGGTAATAGTTGTGTAAGATGGTTCACCAATGAAATTCTCTGCAACGTCGCCCCTTGTGATTGCTTTGCAGTTTTATTTTTACAGCAAAGCCCCCCATGATTAAGAGAACAACTTTCCATCCATTTGGCTGATCCTATATAATTTGAACACAATAATTGTGCGGATTAGGTCATCGTGTCTCAGCGATTTCTTCTTTGACTGCCTGAGCCATTTTGATGAACAAATATGACACATCTCCCATTGTTTCCCTTCTCTCACTCCCTCATGCAAGAACATGGTCTGTCTTGCTAAAGTTTCCATTACCACTACTTTTTCTTTGGGAAACTGTTTGTAATTAAAGAAAAAAAGCACAAATTAGGTTCTTCACAAAACAAAATGAATTCAAACACTGTTCTTTCGACATTTTAGCTAATCCCAAATAGTTTGTTTTAATTTAGCTGTAATTTATCTCCTTTCGCTGGTATTTCTTGCTACGCCATGATTTTGCATAAGAATTTGGTGTTGAATGGAATTAATTTGAACCTTCAGCTTTTGAAATAAGGCTGGGTCCTAATTGTCAGTTTTACCAATTCTGCATTAGAACGACACAATTTTTGCAATTGTGTACGAGGGCATTATGTGTTTGTCTGGATAAAAATTAATTCTATGAGAATGTGTCTCTGAGTCTATGCGCTTGACACCATGAAATATGTGTGTTTACGTCGAGTTAATTTTATGTTTAACTTAGATTACGTTACCTGTACACATGTTTATTTCAAATGTAAAATATATGATTATGTCCGTCTCTGGTTCGTTCTGTCTGTTTAATTGCATTTCAGTATTTTTGTGTTGAATCACAATGCTTCTTGTAAACGACCCTGCAATTATTTATTTTTTGTTGTTTTATTTTATTTATAAAACTTTTGCAGATTATTATTTAAGTAAAGTGGTTATCCATAGTTGAAGGCGATTCAAAGACTGCTTTTCCATTTGCTATTACACTGAAATGTAGGGAATGGCGCCATTTCTTTCCCAGACTTACTCCTCTTACCCTTGATCCTCACTTTGTAATGCTGAGTATTTTGCAAAGGGATATCAAGCGCCATTTTTGAAGTCTTCTGTATGAATCGACCGAGGATTGAACTCTCAGCTCATGAGTAAATACTCTAAACATTATGCTAAATATAAACATACAATACGTATTATATACGATTGCTATTTTTTCCTGGATGGGAAATCATTGTAAGTTCATACTTTTCCCAATATTAGTCCATTATTAACCATACTAATTTTTTATTTATTATAACTCGAATTCATCATAATTAATTTCAAAATTCAATCATGCCAATACCCATGTGTTATAACTGTGTGTTTTAGTTTGTAGAGGTTGAAGGTTCAATCTTCAGTACGAGCGATACTAAAAATACAATTACAAATTACTCAAGACTTCTACACTGTCATGACTCAATAAATGAGTATAATTTACCTTTGTGGATTAAGTAAAAGAACTGTACGCGAAATTCCGTACAAATTGCCAAATTCAACAAGACGTATCAAAGGTTACATTGGTTGAAACGTTGTAAAGATAACATCCAAAATGAAAACAGTGATCCAGATAATACTTTTTTTGAGTCCATCATTGCACTGCGTATGTGTTAAAGGTGGTTTAATGTTTGCCTGAAAAGAAATTACTATTTTACTTAGAACTAAGGGAAATGGAGGAGTCATAATATGTCAGAGGAGGAGGAGAAATATTTAGCATTGAAATTCTATGTTTATCTCTTCTGAATGATGATTTCTACCCGTTGAAAGATTAAATAACCATAAATCAAAACACGTTGACTTGCAACTTTATTCGGTATCTCAAATTTTGAGAGGAATTAGTTATGTCTCTGCAAATGTTGATAAAAACGAAGCCATCATGAGTTTTTCGCTTCTTTTAACGACGTTATTTTGAATGAACATATGCTACAAGCGTAGACATTTATTATGGGTGTGTTCCGACCATCCTAATGTGTTTATACCTGCGTCTATAAAAGCATTGTGTTTCTGTAGGTCTCTATGAATATTTATGTTTATATTTTAAATTTAAATCATATGTGCGCATGTGTGTTTTCCTATCAACAGCCCACTTGGGAACGCCGATCATGCAGTGGTAATAGTTGAAATAGCCCTAAACATTAGAGCTAAAACTGAAGAGCCACTGCTCAAAACAACGAGATATTATAAAAAGGCTGGATGGGAAGCCATCAGGGATCTCATCAGGGACGCCCCATGGCAAAATATCTTTTCACTTCCTGCTGAACAGTGCGCAAATGAGACCACTGAATGGTTCAAAACAGCAATTGAAGCACATGTTTTTATAGCAAGCCCCACTCTCCCCAATGGTTTACTTTTACTTGTGCAGCCACCATCGTGCAAAGGCAGCATGCGTACCACAGATTTAATTGACATAAGTCTAGTTCAAACAGGCAGAAGTAACTGTAAGAAAGAAATAGCAACAGCTAAGAGAGAATTTACTGAAACCACCAAAAAACGCATCAAAGCACAGAAATTAGGGACCCGCGACTCCTGGAAAATCTACAACAGTGTAGTAAATAATGGGTAATCAACAGTCCCCCCACTATCCAACGATCATGAGATTGTTTGCTCTGCAACTGAGAAGGCTTGCCAGTCGATTTGCCTCCAACTCCACAATGGACCCTGCCAACCACCCCCTCCCTGACTTTCCTTTGCGGATAGACGCCACACTAAACGATCTAAAAATCACCCCTTCTCAGGTGCATGCTATCATAAGAAATCTTGACACTGCAAAAGCATGTGGACCTGATCTCATCCCGGCTGTGCTATTAAAAAAGTGCTCTGCCGAAGTAGCTCCAGTTCTCTCCAAACTTTAATACAAATGCCTTAATGAATCTTGCTTTCCTGCCTGCTGGAAAACTGCTTCTGTAGTACCAGTTTTCAAGAATTCTGGCGAAAGAACTGACCCAGTAAATTATCGCCCCATTAGCCTCCTCCCACTTTTCGCCAAAATATTTGAGACAATAATTAACCAAGCTCTAGTCCATCACCTTACAGATGCTAAACTTCTGACTGACCAACAATATGGATTTAGACAAGCCCGTTCAACAGCAGATATTCTAACTGTAATTTCAGAACGTATATACCAGTCACTGGACAAAGCGGTAGAGGGTAGAGCGGTAGCTCTTGATATATCAAAGGCTTTTGACAGGGTATGGCATGAAGGTCTTCTCAAGAAAATCAGATCATATGGTATCACTGGAAGAATACATGACATAATTAAATCCTTCTTAGATAAGAGAAAAATCCAGGTTGTCATCGATGGTCGTACATCTAAACAATATGATATAAATGCAATCTATCTTGGAACCTCTGTTATTCCTTATATTCATAAATGACCTCCCAGACAAAATTGCCTGTGAGATGGGTATATATGCTGACGACACCACACTCTATAACAGACATGACAGGAAAACAAATGAACACATATCTAAAGAAATGGCAGAAGCACTAGAGGATGACCTCCGATCTGTAGTGGAATGGGGACATAAATGGATGGTCACATTCAATGCTGCCAAGACAAAACTCGTTTCCTTCAATAATTACAAGAAACCTTCTCTACCATCAATAGCAATGGCCAATGACTCTTTATCTGAAAGTACATCCTTTAAACTCCTCAGCCTAACTCTCTCAGGAAACATGAGTTGGAACAATTATATCGAGAGTATCGCCAGGACCGTTGCAAAGAAGGTAGGTTCTCTCTACCGTGCTAGAAAGACACTAACACCTGAAAGTATCCTATACTTCTATAAGACCACCATTCGCCCATGTATGGAGTATTGTTTCCATATTTGGGCTGGTGCATCTACCACTAGTCTCTCGCTCCTAGACAAGGTTCAAAAGCGAGTCGCCAATTTGATAGGTCCTGAACTGTCATCTAAACTTCAACCCTTATCTCATTGACGAAATGTTGCATCCCTCTGCCTTTTCTACAAGTACTTTAACGGTGAATGCTCTGACGAACTGTAAGCACTTGTGCCCCCTCGACATAAATACCGCCGACAAAACCGACAAGTAGCTAAATCCCACCCCTTCACATTAGAGATCCCTAGATGTAAGAGAGTATTTTACTCCAGTAGTTTTTTCCCTAGGACAGCTAGACTTTGGAATTCCCTGCCGGGTCCCTGCTTCTCCAACTGTACTGACATGCAGAAGTTCAAGTGCAACGTGAACCGACATCTTACTGCCCAACTCACTACACAGTACCCCTGATGCCCATGTCCCTGATAGTAGCCCACTACAACAAAGTGGCAATATGCCTTGTTTGGGGTGAAAATGTAATTAAAAAGAAAAAAAAAAAAAACATCTTGTGTATGTAATTGAAAAATGGGAGTAAGGGTTTGTCTATATCTGTGTGTGCCTCTCTCATTATCTCATTATATATCTAGCTTCATAAGTATTATTTGTGCTATTCAAACTACTGTTATTCTCACAGGATTTCGGTTGATGTAAAACTTTGTCAAATACAAGAATCTGTGTGGAATTTAGAATTGAATCTTTTATTTAATTCAGGAGTGGGTAGATAGCTCTCGTTCCGTTAGCCATGCCCGGGTTTAAGTCTTCAGTAATTTTTAATTATATTATTTGTATCGCCTGTACTAAGGATTGAACCTTCAACCCCTAAAAGAATGTCATTAGAAGCGATTATTATTAACTTAGAACTGACCATTGTTTAGCTCTATCCGTTATAGACTCGTTATACAAAGGTTATTTATGTCTGTGTGCGAATTTGTTCTCAGTTTACTCTGAAACGGCTGGACCTTTTTTTTGAAATTTCACACAAATGTACTTTATGTATCTGGGAGTGTTCTTAGATGGGTTTAGTATGAGAATGTCTTTGCTATCGAAAATAGATAATAGAAAAATCCTATCAAAAAAGGAACAGTCCGTTTGTGACCAAAACATCACCAGTGCATTTGAGAAGTTTTCTCACCGCACAAGCAGAACGACACGGCATATAAAATTGACAGCATATTCTTTGATAAGACAGGGGCGCATTCGAAATGAATGCTTTCGTTTGGAATACAATTGAATCATGATATTTGACTTTTGCATTTTATGCTTTAACTCCACACATTATAAAAAAAAATAATTTTATAAAATCAACAGTAGGTTATCTACAGTGCAATATAGACTACAATGCATTGTAGATTGATTCACTGTGAGGATGCATGTGAAGCTTCCCCTGGTGCATCCTAGTGTATCTCCGACTAGAGCAAGAAATTAATCAATGACAATAAAATATTGGAAGCGTGGGATATTCGTTCGTATATTTAGAGTAAAGAGTGAAATTTCGACTTTCAAAAATCCCAAATATTTAGGGTGCAATGTGAAAGAAATTGTCACTAAATCCGAGATCCTTACTTTTTATCACGTAAACAAAATGTATAATAAAATAACTATTCATAATCTACTAGAAACTTTGATTTGATTTTCAATATTATATACTATTATTAAGGTTACTCTTAACAATATTTCATGAGATCTGATTTAACTCTTTAGTAACAATTTATATATCCGACAAACCAACAAAAACATTTCCTCTTTTAAAGTAGGAATGAAAGTGCCCCCCCCAATATTTCTTAACCTAATGCTGCATATTATGCGATATATTGCTTTCTTTTTAGACATTAACTTTTTATTTGTCACATAGACTATGTTATACAGATCATTTTATAATAGCTTTTTTTAATTAAAAAATATTTTTTTTTTTACAAAGGGATCACTGCATATCAAGGCCTGGAGGTCACTTGAGGGGAAGAGCTAATGTGTGTATGGTACTCATTGGGACAATAGCGTAGTAATTGATAGTAGTGGAAATTTGGTATGATTAGATTATTTAAGAGGACGGTTCAATAAGAACTTGTTTACATTGGACTTGAAGATGACAATATTGTAATTAGCTGGAAAGCAGATCAGCGGAATAGCGTTCCACAGGCAAGCCGTTCTAGGAAAGAGGCTTTGTTCATGGAATTTACATTAAGGTTTAGGCCCCGATAGGAAGTGGGGGAAATTTTTTATAGTGATTTTGGCTAGACAAGTGGTTTTTTTTTTTTTGTTTTTTTTTTTTGTGAAAGATTGGCAAGTGGGGGGGGTCCATAGATTGGAACTAAGTCAAACACTTGCCATGAGAATGACGATAGAGACGAGACAGGCTCGCAACGTCCCTTCTGTAAAAGAAGTTTCAGAGAAGAGAAAAGAGGATCATCTACTAGATTACAAAGTCTGTTTTGAACTCTGTCAAGGCAGGATTGAGCTATCCTACCCAGATGTGGTAACAGTACTCCCTTCTAGGATGTACTTATACAGATTGAGGATTACATCGGCAATGAGATATCTACTGGGGTGGTAGAATGATCTAACCATTTCTTTAGCTCCATTGGCAACGGATTTGATGTATGTCCTTCATTTCAGATCAGAAGTTGAGATCAGACCATGAAGCTTGTCTTAACATAGAGCCTCCTCCAGATAAGAGATGTGGCCAGATGTGGGTCATAGTGTTGATGTAGAGCTTAGTTTTAGATGCATTAAAATTGACTAGACACCTTTTTCCCCATTGCATAACGTGCTCAAGATCATAGAAGAGAGAATCAGAGAGATCTTGGTCATTTCAATTGGGGACAGATGTGGGTCAGAGCGTTGATAATGTAAAGATAGAAGCTCGGTTTTAGATGCATTAAAATTAACCAGTCACCTTCTTCCTCATTGCATCTCATGCTCAAGATCAAAGGAGAGAGAATCGGAGAGATCTCGGTCATTTCGAGGCTTTGAAGTGTTACCATAAATGATAGTGTTGTCTGCATAAATGTCTACGAATGATCTAAGAATGTGATTTGGGAAATCGTTAATGAAGATCAGGAAGAGAGTTGGGCTTAGGATGGAACTACAAGGGGCGCCATCATTAACACTGTGAGCCTCTGATTTCTGCCCATCACCCACTACTCGATCAGAGAGAAATAATTTAATAATTGAAAAGACATTTCCAGCAATTCCATAGCTGGAGATCTTGTGTAATAAACCTTTATACCACACCCTATCAAAAGCCTGTGATGTGTCAAGAGCAGTTGCCTTAGAAATGAAGCCCGTGTCGAGAGATTCACTAATCCTGTGAGATATTCCTATTAGCACATTAAATGTAGATCTGGCAGAATGGAAACCATATTGCATGTCACTGAAGAGGTTATTTTTGCTGAGGTGGTTGACCACTTCTCTGTTTAACACAGATAACGTTTAAACAGATTTGTAAGTATGGGAGCTAATTCTGATTGAAGCATTTTGAGCACTATAATTGGAATGCTATTGGGGCGAGTTGCTTTACTGGAATCGAGATTTTTGATAAGCTTGGCAACATCACGCACAGTTATTTGTATGTCGCATGGCATGTTTTCAAACACAGGAGGAAAGATGGGAGGTGACCCTGATGGCATAGAGTAGAATTCGCTGTAAAAAGTTTGGCTATGTCTGATGCTGATGAGATTATCTCAGGTCTATTGATGATGGCTGAGATAGAGGACATGCTTCCGTTTATGCCCGTGTTTGTTATTCACTAAAATTCATGAGAAACAAGCTGAACATACAAGTCTCTTGCATTATTTATTATTCTTTTACAGTAGTTATTAAAAAAAAATCATTACGTTTTTTTTTTTTTTTTCAGTTCAATTAACAAAATCATATTTTACTTTAAATTTTCCTGATACATATAAAGCCATTGAAACAGATTCATTAAAATTGTCCTAATAAAATCTGACAACATTAATATTTAATATTGTTAGATAACATGTTGGCTTAATGTGATCAATATGAACTATGTACAAAACATGTTGCATCAATATGAACTATGTACAAAACATTTGTTGCATCAATATGTACTATGTACAAAACGAAAATCATTTAAATGTACTGCTCGAAACGAATGTGTAAAATGGAATTTCAATGTGAAATAAATATTTTTCTAGTTTTTCTTTTTTAGTAGGGCGAATAAACATCACAAACAAGACGTTATAATTCTTTTACTATTTCAGAAAAATTTTGAATATTGAATATTGCTATCATGTCACATTTACTCTATAAATTAAAAAATCTTATTTTCAATTTTCCTAATTTGTATCTAGTTTTATATAAGATCAGTCAATCAATAGTTGTAATTTTCTCTGAAGCATTTGTATATTTCTATCTCTTTTTCTAAAAGGTACTGTGTGTGTGAGTGTGAGTTCGTTTGCCATGGACTCCGAATCAGCTGAGCCGACCTTTTTCAAATTTCACACAAGTGTACCATATGTGCCTGGGAATATTCTTAGATATGTATTTTTATTGGGATGCCTCTGATAAGTATCAAAAATCGATAATTGAAAAAATCAGTTAAAAGCAGGAACAGTTCGATTTGGACCAAAGTTAACAAACTTATGCAGCCTAACACCACAAGAGCGTTTGAGAAGTTTTATCACAGCTTTTTGGGATAAGACAGCAATGCATTCGAGATTAATGTTTCTTTTTAGAGCACAATTAACCATGACATTTGACTTTTGCATTTTAAACTTTTAATTCAAGACATTATATAAAAATAATTGTATAAAATCAACACCAGGTTCTCTACAGTTCAATGTAGACAACAATGTATTGTGGAATATGTCGCAGTGGGAAAGCATGTGAAGCTTTCTCCCAGTTCACCACGGGGTGAGGGTCTTTGACTAGAACAGGCAACCAATTGATTTCATTGAAAAATGGGGATTACACCGATTTTGATGACAATAAAAGTATTGGAACTGTGAAACATGTTGATCCTCATTAAATCCCGAGCCCCGTCAGGTTTCCTTGCTAATATACATAAACAAACACTTAAAAAAATAACAGAAAGTTTCTATTTAATTATACTATTTTACTTTTGATTATTTTTTGTGTGAAAGTCGAAATAATCTAAAAAGAATGTTACTTTAATCTGCACTACTGAAGCACTTTTTATTCACATCAAAGTAAACATGTGTCTAACACTTCTAATAATACATGTAATTACAAAAAAGCAGCTTAAATTGTTATCTTTTAAATTTCAATAGTGGATGTCCGCATCATTACAAAATAACCCATGTCAAAAACATACTAAACTGTTCAAAACTAAGCTCATCCACTAACAAAAACATTACTCCTTGCATTTGTGTACATGTAATCTAAAACAAAAATATCAATATGCCCATAACATTTATGCTCTGAGCACAACTTCTTAATTTCAACATGTTCTTCCTACTGTGAAACACTCGACTCGTTCTCCACAATTTTTCCTTTTTATCACAGGCACTCATCTCATATGCAAATTAAATTTTTAAACCACATGACATATCTTTAAAGATCATTTCACATCGCTAGTGCTTCATACACAGTTAGACTTAACTAGCTCTCACTACATGGCCAGACTAAACTAGGCCTCCCTCCCGATACACAGCCATACTAAAATAACTCACATTACGCAGCTGAACCACCACCAGCTCCGAATACACGGCCAGACACAACTATCCCTCGATACACGGCCAGACACAACTATCCCTCGATACACGGCCAGACACAACTATCCCTCTATACACGGCCAGACACAACTATCCCTCGATACACGGCCAGACACAACTATCCCTCGATACACGGCCAGATACAACTATCCTTCGATACACGGCCAGACACAACTATCCTCGATACACGGCCAAACACAACTATTCTTGATACACTGCCAGCCACAACCATCGCTTGAGATATGGCCAGATGCAACTATCCCTCGATACATGGCCAGACACAACCATCCCTCGATACATGGCCAGACACAACCATCCCTCGATACATGGCCAGACACAACCATCCCTCGATACATGGCCAGACACAACCATCCCTCGATACATGGCCAGACACAACTATCCCTCAGTAAACGGCCACACACAACTATCCCTAGATATATGGCCAGACACAATTATTCATTAATACACAGCCAGACATGATTATCCCTCTATACATGGCCAGACACAACTATCTCTCGATACATGACCAGACACAACTATCTCTCAATACACAGCCAGACATGACTATCCGTCGATTCATAGCCAGACAGGACTATCCTTACATTCACAGCCTTACAGAACTATCCTTTGATTCACAGCCAGACAGGACTATCCTTTGATTCACAGCCATACACGACTATCCCTCCATTCATAGCCATACACGACTATCCCTCCATTCATAGCCATACACGATTATCATTCCATTCACAGCCAGACACGACTATCCCTCTATTCACAACCAGACACGATTATCTGTTGATATACGGCCAGACACGACTATCCGTTTTCAGAATTTATTTAAATTAATAAATTAATAATAGCTTATTACATTTAGAATGCGCCCGAAGGGTCACTTCTGATTAATGTTTCAGTTTTTAAAATATTGTGAGCAAACTATATTGTAATAATTGAATATTTTGATACTCTCAGAATTTATTTGGAATGGCTTTATTTCATTTAAAATAGAAGGGTTAATCAAAAAAGAGTTTGTAAAATTTATTTTTTTAACTGATTTAAGATTCATCAAGATATGGGATATTTGGCGGACTATTAAATTCGGCAGACGATCTATTTTTGTACCCTCTCATTGGCTGTTTTTGATCATGTGATGTAAACAAAGAACATCGATGTTTTCCTGATTAGTAAAATGAACGAATATCGTCAGATTGAAAAATATCTCTGAGCGAATTAGTTCAGCCTTTTCTGGTTTCCAGGGAAGCATATTCCACTTTTGAAAATTTTTTTCTTCTTTCTCTCCTTTTAAGTTTACTCAAAATAGAAGAAATAGAAATGTATGATATATTACTAAGTCGAAACGATTGATCTCATAATTGATTTATTTGAACTTTTGATATCTTTTAGTAAAAAAAAATTCTACCGGGAAATCACCCTGGATAACAACAAATTAAATATTTTGACAGAGAAGAATTGAAATATTGCAATATTGCAATATTTGTTTAAAATATTTTGGAGAGGTCCAAAAATATTAAACAATATGTTCAGTAAGCCGTAAATGGCGTTCTCATAGGGAACATTGAACTTTCAGATAGAGAACTGAAAGTTTGTAATCTGTGTAACTAAATTATTTAAAGATTATTGATTATTTATCATACAGATGAATAATAAGGGATAAAAAATATATAAGAAAATGAAGCAAGAAGATTGTTTCAGAGTATTCTCTAAAAAGTTAATGAAAAGTCTCTTGAGCTCAAATGATTTTTAATTCGTAATTTTAATTAATTCAAAGAATATTAAAAAAAATGTAACTATTTTAGGCTAGGTTTTCAGCATCTTTCCTTTTCAGATTCTTAACAATTTTTTCTTGAGTAAAGGGCGACGCTGAACTGTTTATCCTAAAGTTTCCCCAGTTTGGCACGATTTCCGAAGAAAAATAACAAAAGAACTATTTTCAATAGATTTTCCGTCAAATTTCAAGAAGAAAATAAAATTTGAACCCTTTTATAAAAAAAATTGTGTTCGCTCTTCTTTGCAAATTTTTTCAAAGCCCCAAAAAGATTTTTTATGTTAAAAAAAATGTCTGCTTAAAAAAAGAACAAAGCAAAGACAAATTCACAAACACTAAAGCCATGAACCAGAATTGTGGTTTCTTAAAAAAAAAAAAAAGCAAGTGAGTAGATTTTTTTTTGTGTTGAATATTTCTTTTTATCAATCGCATTCGGACCTGTGTGCATTGTCTCTTATTATTTGCCTTTTTTTTAAATAAATTTCTTGTTCAGTTGATGCACGAAATATATAATAATTCAGGCGATCGTTATTTTTATTTTTATTCTAATTCAGAGAATAATAAACGGACTTATCAATTGCGATTTAAGATTAAGAAACTTTTCTTAATTTCAAAATTTTAAATATATTTTTCTCACTCGATATACGGTAAGATATAACTAGCCTTCGATATGTGGTTTTGCAAAACTAGTCTTTACTACATGGTCAGACACAACTAGCTCTCCATATACGGTCAGACACAACTAGCTCTCTATGTACGGTCAGACACAACTAGCTCTCCATATACGGTCAGACACAACTAGCTCTCCATATACGGTTAGACACAACTAGCTCTCCATATACGGTCAGACACAACTAGCTTTTGATACACATCCAGACACAACTAGCTCCTAATATACTGTCAGACATAACTAGCTCTCTATATACGGTCAGACACAACTAGCTCTCTATATACGGTCAGAAACAACTAGCTCTCTATATACGGTCAGACACAACTAGCTCTCCATACACGGTCAGAAACAACTAGCTCTCCATACACGGTCAGACACAACTAGCTCTCCATATACGGTCAGACACAACTAGCTCTCCATATACGGTCAAACACAACTAGCTTTTGATACACATCCAGACACAACTAGCTCCTAATATACTGTCAGACATAACTAGCTCTCTATATAGACTGAAGGAAGCGATTAAAATATATGTATATACAGGTGTATATGTATACATGATGCACCTATCACAAAAAAGAACTCTGGAGATGAACTCAACAAAATAAAAAAAAAGCATTAATGTACAAAACAAAACTATACACAACTTAGATGTAACATCATTATACATTAATGTCTCCATCAATAAATATTTAAATTTACTCCATGCATATCTAAAAGAAATCAGCATTAACTTATCTTTTCTTCCCGGCACCTTTATGAAAATTATCAGACATAACTGACATGACTTATTTTCAATTCAATAATAATTTATACAAGGAAAATTTCTGTCTTCCTATGGGTAACCCTCTTAGTGGAGTACTAGTCTGCCTTTTCTTAGAATTTCTAGAATCTGCCTTTTCAAGTTTAGATTACCTCCAAACACAGAATACTTTAGTTATGTTGACGACATTTTAATTTTTTTTCTTCCTGAAACACGCACATAGAGAATATTAAAAATAAATTCAACTCGGTCGAACCCTCCATAAAGTTTACGTATGAAACAAAGAGCAATCATTCAATATAATTTCCAGACATACTTATTGTAAAATCCAACAATAAACTATCCTTCAAAAAGTTCACTGCAAAACTACAAACAAAAATTATTACATGCATTTTTACTCACACCATAACAAAACAAAACAAAAAAAACAGGCAGAATAATCTGTTTCCTCCTACGTGCATTCAGAATTTGTAGTCCAGAATATCCAGACGAAGAATTCAAATACTTCACAAAAACTTTGGAAACACTGGTCTAAACAGAACCACACAGTTTTAACACGCCTCTGCCATATCAAAGAACCTATTGTTGATTTTATAAGCGTGACCTTACTGGTTGTGCGCGTGATGATTGCTTGAATTTAAGTTTAAAATGTAAACGCCAAGTATCATGGTTCGATTGTGCTTTAAACAGAAACATTCATTTCGAACACACTCTGTCATAACAAAAACTGTTGATTTTATATGTCGAGCCTTTTGGCTTGTGTGGTAATAAAACTTCTCAAATGAACTTGTAATGTAAGGCTTTGGTTAAATTGCGCTTTGGTTAAATTGGGCTTTGGTTAAATTGGGCTTTGGTTAAATTGGGCTTTGGTTAAATTGGGCTTTGGTTAAATTGGGCTTTGGCCAAAAACGACTGTTCATTCTTTAATCGGATTATTTTGATTATCGATTATCAAAACTTATCGAAGGCAATCCGATAAAAAAACCTATCTAAGAACACTACCAGGCACATAAAGTGCCTTTGAGTGAAATTTCATAAAAATCGGCTCAGGAATTTTAGTTCATTCTCTGTAAATTCCTAGACGGCTGGGCCGATTTTTATTAAATTTTACACAAATGCACTTTATGTATCTGGTAATATTTTTAGATAGGTTTTTTATCGGACTATATTCGATGCCAGAGACAATAATAGTAGGCAATACCTTTACAGTTGTTGACCTCTTCTATCATCGCTGTCATTTTTCATTAATATAGAAAGAGACACGAGACAGCGGATGTTACTACCTAATAAAAAAAGGTTAATGTGATAGACACCTTATAAAAGAATAGCGAGTGTGGGTCAAACATCATACAGTGAGCAAAGATATGAGTAAGACAAAAATTTAAGTGTAATGTGAACAAACAACATCTTGCTGTCCAACTCCTCTCCAAGGTTGCTCCTCTTTTTATTATTCTGATTCCTATTTTAGAAGCCACTTACGCTTCACTGGTAATTTGCCTGGTTTGGGGCGAAATAGAAGTAAGAAAGCAAAAAAATAATTGTAATAAAACAAAGTGGGTTACTTGATGAGTTAATTGTAAATTAGAACTAATGATGAACATTAAAATCCAAGCTTTTTTTTTTTCAACATAATCCAATATCCAAAGGAATATTTAAAAATGTATTTTGTGCGATTAAAAAAAAAAAATATATATATATATATAAAAGAAAAAAGCCTTAGGGAACAAAAGTTGATTAACTCAGATGTGTGTCTAAGAGCACATTTTATGTGTATTTGAATACGCATATATACTTTTAAGTGTGTATGCATCATACAAAGCAATACAATGTGTGCTGGCGGAGGGGAGGGGAAAAGTATCAAGCTATCTTTTCTGATTCAGTATCTTTATTAATAAAGCCTCAATTATTTTTCTTTACATTTATTTATTTCAATTCGTATCACTCTCAGATTTTCCTGCTCCTGCCGTCGGCTGGCTTTCCAGTCGTTGGTTGTGACATTGATTTTTGTTTGTTTTGTGCCACAAACAAAAATTAACCTCCATTACATTTTGTTTGGACAATTATATTTTCTTGTTAGTTGAGTTAAACTCAAAACAGAAATAAGCTTGAACATTTTTTGACTCTTCGTTGGAAAATACAAGAAGACAAAAGAAACGAAGTATTCGATGCTTTCACTCATTTATATCATCGTTGGTTCCTCTTTACAATTTAGTTATGCCTAGTTTTAAATAATACTAACCGAATATAATAAATATCAACAAAGAAATATACTTTATGCTGAGTTAATATTTGAGATTTCACTATCTCATGATAACACCATGCATCAGTATGATTTTTTGACTTAAATATCGTTCTACTTAGATAATCAGAAACAAAAGAATAAAATCAATGTTTAAGTTCGTTTTGTTTTGCATTTGAATTTATTGTAAATCATATTTTCGATTCTTTTTAAACTAAACTTGTGGCGTGGTGGATAGAGGCAATTTCGGAACAACGATTGCACCTTAGAGTTAGCCAAGAACCACACCAATATTTAATATTACTTGAGTATAAAAGTTCTGTTTCAACGAAAGAGGAAAAAGGATAATATATATATATATATATATATATATATAAATATATATATATATATAAATATATATATATGAATATATATATATATGAATATATATATGAATATATATATATGAATATATATATATATGAATATATATATATGAATATATATATATGAATATATATATATATGAATATATATATATGAATATATATATATGAATATATATATATGAATATATATATGAATATATATATGCATATATATATGCATATATATATAGATGCATATATATGCATATATATATGCATATATATATATATATAGATGCACATATATATGCAAATATATATAGATGCATATATATGCATATATATAGATGCATATATATGCATATATACATAGATGCATATATATATGCATATATATATGTGCATATATATGCATATATATGCATATATATGCACATATATATGTATATACATATGCATATATATGCATATATACATGCATGTATATGCATATATATGTATGCATATATATATGCATATATATGCATATATACATAGATGCATATATATGCATATATATGCATATGTATATGCATATATGTGCATATATATGTGCATATATATATGCATATATATGCATATATATGTTCATATATATATGCATATATATGTGCATATATATGCATATATATGCACATATGCATATATATATGCATATATATGCATATATATGCACATATATATAGATATATGCACATATATATATATATATGCATATATATATGTATATATATATGCATATATATATGCATATATATATGCACATATATATATGCATATATATATGCACATATATATATGCATATATATATGCACATATATATGTGCATATATATATGCACATATATATATGCACATATATATATGCATATATATATGCATATATATATATATGCGTATATATATATGTGTATATATATGCATATATATATATATGCATATATATATATAAGCATATAAATGCTTTATTGTAAAATTTCGTTTTTCATTGATAAAACTCTGTTTATGTTGCTGCTACCTTTCTATACATTTTATTTATTCCCTATTTTCATATGCATATATATATATATATATATATATATATATATATATATGAAAATAGGAAATAAATAAAATGTTTAGAGAATAGAATGGTAGCAACATAAACATTATCAATGAAAAACGAAATTTTACAATAAAACATTTTTATACAGGAAAAGATAAGAATATACAGTTTATCGCTTCACGGAATCAATCTTACTACAAACCAGCGGTTTGTGTTGACTACTAATTGCTAATGCCCATGTAATACGACCTCACACCATTCTCTTACATGTTTTTGTACTCTTCTCATAAAAGCCAAGAGAAACCGGAAAATAAGATAACAAAATAAATCCATTTGTTATCTTGATATTAATGGAGTTCTCGGATTTTGCCAGGAGAATTAACTGAATTTTAAAATTTTGATAAGTGCTCTGTCGAAAGTAGATACTAAATTCTAGGAATTAGGAGTTTAAAGTGTGCATTCATTATCTTAGTTAGTGATTCTGAATCCAAAATATATGTCATTTTATACTTTCTATTAAATAAAGAAAAACTATCTCATATTTTAACTGACTGCATAAGGGTGAGAAAATAGTTGATTGCAGCCAAAAGAAAACATGTTTGCTATTTTCTTAATTGGTCTTCAATGCTTATGGTTCAAATTCCATGCAAATTAGAGATATTGGAATTTTAAATGAAGTATTTGGTCAATATTTAACTACACCCCCCCCCTTCCCTAATACCATTATGCAACTTAGTCCTTCTCAAGGGTTAAATCTTAGTTACAGCTGACCACATGTATAATCCTACACAACTGCATCAATTGCATAACTCTGTTGGGATTGACATGACATCATCGATTCTGACTGAGTTTTTAGAACTCTGGAGTTGATAAAGAGTTTATGCTTTCTTAAAGACGATTGGTTTTATGTTTGTTTGTTTTTTGTTTTTGTGGCATCTTTTTTTTTTTTTTTGTAGCATCATTTTTTTTTTTTTGTGGCATCCTCGGTAACCAGTTTATACTATTTTCACGTTCTGTTGGTTAAATCCAAAGTCAGCTGTTGATGAGGGATGAGCAATAAAATAAAGTGAAGTAAAAACACATGACATTTTCTTAATATAAAAATAATAACGTGATGTTGTCAAGCTAATCAAAAATCTTGATTCCAGTAAAGCAACTGGCCATGACGGTATTCCAATTATAGTACTCAAATAACTTCAACCAGAACTAGCGCCCATATTTACAAAACTGTTTAAAAGTTGTCTTAAGGAAAACTGCTTCCCATCACCCTGGAAAATCTCATCAGTATGCCTTATATTAAAGAATTCTGGTGATCACTCATCTCCCTCTCAGTACAGGCCAATAAGTCTCCTGTGCGTCATGAGTATGTTGCTGGAATCTGTGTTAAATAGAGAAGTAATTAACCATCTCAGCAAAAATAACCTTCTTAGTGACACGCAATATGGTTTCCGTTCTGCTAGATCTACATATAGGATTAGCGAATCTCTCTGTAGCAGAATTAGCAGTAACCAAAATGAGAAATAGAGAGCTTACCTCGGATACGTCTGTTTTGGGATGAGCGGAAGAGAGAGTTCCAAGATGGCGTCCATGGGCTTTTATTAGCGTTTACCCAATGTAATTATTGTTGAATCATGTCTGCTCTCGCGCGATTGTGCAAATACGTCGTTCCCGGCCGCTATAAAGGCAGGACACTGGAAAGGAGAGGGAGCGTTCTGGCGAGTAGATTGTGCTTGTTACGACCCACGTGTCTGCGAGAAGCGAGTTTTTGTTCCATCTGTTTTTAGTTGTATTTTTTGTTTGTTTGTTTGCTTTGCCTACTACATTTTTGTTTCACTCTCGATGGAGGCTACCTTTCTAGGGCAATTGTTCTTGACATACCAAAGACCTTTGATAGAGTATGGCATAAAGGTTTACTTCACAAGATCTCCAGCTATGGTATAGCTGGAAATGTCTTCTCAATTATCAAAGCATTTCTCTGATAGGTTCATAAGAGTAGTGGTTGATGGACAGAAATCAGGAGCTCTCAGTATTAATGCTGGAGTCCCTTGGGGGGGGGTTCATTCTGGGCCCAACTCTCTTCCTGATCTACATTAATGATCTTCCAAATCACATCCTTACATCATTCGTAGACATTTATGCTGATGACACTGCTATCTATGGTAGCAGATCTAAAACCGTAAACAACCAATTTCTCTCTGATTCTCTCTCCTGTGATCTTGAGCAAGTGGTTCAATGGGGAAAGAAATGACTTCTTACTTTTAATGCGTCTAAAACCAAGCTTTTATCTTTACATCATCAACGCTCTGATCCCCATCTAGCATCAATTGAAATGAATGGCTCTCGTCTTGGGGAGGCCTCATATTTTGACAAGCTTCTAGGCTTGACCTTTACTCCTGATCTTAAATGGAACACATACATTAAATCCATTGCCAAGGCCACTGGAAAAATGGTGTGATCCCGTAGATATTTCACTGCTGATGCAATTCTCTATCTATATAAAAGCCAGGTACGTCAAAAGATGGAGTACTGTTGCTACATCTGAGCAGGGGCTGCTAGAAAGGACTTATCCTGCCTTGATAGAGTTCAAAATAGGATGTGTAGCCTCGTAGGGGATGCCCTTTTCTCTTCCCTGCAACCTCTTTCTCACAGAAGAGATATTGCAAGTTTGTCTCTGCTTTATCGTTATTTTCATGGCAAGTGCTCGGCTGAGCTCCAATCTCTGGTCCCCCCTCGCCAAACTTTCACAAGAAACCCCCATCTAGCAGAAAACACTATTACTAATTTCCCCCACTCTTTATCTGTGCCTAAACATAAACGTAGATTCCATGAGCAAAGCTTGTTTCTTAGAACTGCACGCCTATAGAATTTTCTTTCATTTTCTTGCTTTCCAGCTGACTACAGTATGGTTGTCTTCAAGTCTAACATAAACAAGTTTTTGATGAGCCGTTCCATATAAGTTAACAAATCTTTTGAATTTCCATTACTAACGATTACTATATTGTCCAATTTCTACTCTACACTCTTTAACTCTTATCCTCGAGTGGCCTCTTGGCCTTGATAAGTGATGATGCCTTAGTAAAAAATAAAAAAATGAAACTTCTGGTTACATAAATACAAGTTGTTCATCAATTGGACGTTAGCATTTCTTGTGTTTCTGGATTGGCTTGTAAAATATAACGCTGTATAACTAGTGTTTTTTTCAGAGTAAGCAGATAATATTTTGTTCAGACTCGGAGATTATTTAATTTTCTGTTTTTCATTTGAAGCGAAAAACATTTTTCTGAGTGAAGTGAGGCATTTCTTTCAGGTGAACAAATGCCGTTTTTCACTTTGTGTTCTGTATTGTCCTCTCTTCTTTCTTTCTTTCTATTATTCTTTCTTTCTATTATTCTTTCTTTCTGTTATTCTTTCTTTCTGTTATTCCGGCTAAAATTGAATTAGTCTCACATTAGTTCTAAAGGTTTCTTAGCACTGCCCGGGCTAATTCCACCTAACTAACTTAGAACTGTTTTCATTGGAGAATTTACCATATCAGCAATCGCCTTCTCTGCTGTTTCTTTGATCAATCATACCTCCCACCTCTCTCCACCACCTCTGCTGTATTTTCCACTGTCTGGTCCAATTGTCTATTCCCATCTAACCCCAGAAAAATTGTCAGTGACTTACAGTAACTGACTTTAAGAGACCCTTAATACAATACAAATACAGTTGAGAACAAATTTAATATATATTCAATTGCTTACAGTTGTTTATCCATTTGTCCTGTTCATGAGATTGCTTTACTTTTGTCAAGCTCAAAAAATAAATTTTAATATTTTTGTAATTACTGAAAAACAGAAAAGTTAAAATGTAATTTTTCCATTCATATTTTATTGATTCTTTGGACTACTGTTCTCATCTGGAGTGTGATTTTCACAATGTTTTGGTCGATGTAACCTCCGACCTTATTTGGGTTATAACTTATCAAACTCAGGAATTTTTCTGTTGAACTCGGGTATGTGCATGGAATTTTGAACAGCATATTCTTTGAAGTTTTTCCGACAAGTCCTTCGTGTATAGTATACAAACTGTGGCGAGTTTTCAGACAGTATCTTTTGGTGTCTGGTTCAGATTTCTTGGAGCTGATGTCATACTCTCTGGATAGTTATTTCGGTGAAGGGTTTCTCTTAAACTGTCTATCTCCTCTTGATATACATTGCTGTTACTACATATTGTTTTTGCTCAGCGTTTTAGGCAACTGACGATTCTTTTCTTTACATTATATGGATGGTGGTAGTTGAAGTTTAGATACTGTCCAGTAAAAGTTGGCTTTCGGTATACAGATGACATAAACCCCTGACCTGTGCGAGTTATCAGCACATCTAGGAACGATAATTTGTTATTTTCTTTTTCCATCATGAACTGTATAGTTGAATGGATAGAGTTCCATGGCCTAGTAATGTTCGAACATCTTCCTGATGGGATTAGACTCTGAATGTGTCATCCACATATCCCAACCATTTTAGTAGTGCTGATCTTAACATTCCAATTCCATATCCAATCGCCAAACCTTCTTCCTCACAATATATATCAAATCCCATCACAAAGTATGTAGTTTCTACATAGAAGGTGAACATCTCCATTACATTGTCAATTAGAATTCTGTGAAGCATCTGCAACCAGATTATCCTGTACCACTGTCAGGATCTCATGAATGGGTACTTTTGCTTACTACATCTAAACTCACCATTTGCTTGGACTGAATGAGAATATTTTTTTATCATTTCTATGATGTGAGTTGAATTCTTGATGTACAATGGAGATTTGCCTATGACTAGAGTGATTATATCTACCAAGAATCGACTCAATGTATGGCATGCTGAACATCAGGTGCTAACAATGGGCCTTAATGGAATACCGTCTTTATTAATCTTAGGGAGACCGTATAGGTGTTGTAGCTTGGTTTAATGTTGAATTAACTGTTTATATTGTGCATGAGAACAGTAGTTTTAAGAATTCAAATAATACGAATAACCAATCCTCATCTTAAAAATTCAGAAATGTAATCTTTTTATTGAAATATTCGTATTAATTTGAGGAAGATTGTTAAGATTTAAGGAGATACAAATAAAATTCAGAATAATTCAGTACAAATACTAATTTTATTTTTATATTCAGCATCGAAAACTCTGTTATTTATGTTCTTCAACATTTTGGGGGATTCATAAACATCAGATTGTTGTTTTCGGATTGGACTGGGAGTGATCCATTTTGCTAAAGTTTAAATTAATTAAGCAAGATATTTCATTTGATTACGTGAAAAGTTTAAGCATACTGAGCGACAACCTGACACTGTAACTCTTGCATGTCATTATATATTTTGGCTTGTATACTGGCAATAGCTTCAGCAAACATCTCATGCAGACTTGGTGCATGTTTAGGCATTTACATAATTCTCTCATGATCTAAATGGCTGGGATTTGTTGTGTACGAATCTTTTGTTCTCTTGAAGTTTTCTTCCTTCCATTGGTCCTCCCAGTACAGAAGTTGTAGGAAAAAAATTTCAGTGATAATTTTCATTTTAAACTCATTTTCACCCTGAAGAAGGTATATTGCCACTAGTAAGGCGTTACTATTTAGGATTGTGCCTAGCAGGGGCTGAGGAGAATTGAGCAGCAAAATGTTTGTCCACATAATATTGAAACTTCTGCATGTCAGTACAGTCTGGGAAGCACAAAACAAGGAAGGAATTCCAAAGTTCAGCAGTTTGAGGAGAAAAGTTATTAGGGTAGAAGACTTTCCAGCATCGAAGGAACTCAACAGTATAGGAGTGGGATTTTGCTGCTTGCCGGGATAATCTGGAGTATGTAAGTCGAGAGGGCACAAGTGCTGCGAGTTCATTAGAGCACATTCCATTAAACTACTTGTGAAACAGACACAGGTACGCAAAATTGCAGTGATGGGACAGGATCTAGAGCCTGGCCAATAATGAGGGACCTATTAGATTTGAGACTCTTTTGGACCATGTCTAACATTGAAAGACTAATGGCAGATACTTTATTCCAGATGTGGCAATAGTACTCTATGCATGGACGAATATTGGTTTTATAAAGATCTCATACAGTAGTAGGAACCCGCTCTCTTTGCAGCAGCTTTGATAACGTCTTCAAAGTATTTGTTCCAATTCATGTTTCCTGTGAATGTTAGGCCAAGAAATTTGAAAGATGTACTTTCATGTAGGGTGTTATTTGTCATGGCAATCAGTGGTTGAGAAGGTTTTTTTTTTGTTGTTGTAAAAAAAAGGAACTTAGTCTTGTTAGAATATAATGTTACCATACATTTATAGGCTTTATTCCACTTCCAGATGAAGATGTTTTTCTCAGGTTTTTGTCAATGTCTTGGATGTATATTCGTTTTATCAATGTCTTGGATGTATATTCGTTTTATCAATGTCTTGGATGTATATTCGTTTTATCAATGTCTTGAATGTATATATTTTGTCAATGCCTTGGATGTATATTCGTTTTATCAATGTCTTGGATGTATATTCGTTTTATCAATGTCTTGGATGTATATTCGTTTTATCAATGTCTTGGATGTATATATTTTGTCAATGCCTTGGATGTATATTCGTTTTATCAATGTCTTGGATGTATATTCGTTTTATCAATGTCTTGGATGTATATTGGTTTTATCAATGTCTTGGATGTATATATTTTGTCAATGCCTTGGATGTATATTCGTTTTATCAATGTCTTGGATGTATATTCGTTTTATCAATGTCTTGGATGTATATATTTTGTCAATGCCTTGGATGTATATTCGTTTTATCAATGTCTTGGATGTATATTCGTTTTATCAATGTCTTGGATGTATATTCGTTTTATCAATGTCTTGGATGCATATATTTTGTCAATACCTTGGATGTATATTCGTTTTATCAATGTCTTGGATGTATATTCGTTTTATCAATGTCTTGGGTGTATATTCCTTTTATCAATGTCTTGGATGTATATTCGTTTTATCAATGTCTTGGATGTATATTCGTTTTATACATTGTCTTGGATGTATATATTTTGTAAATACCTTGGATGTATATTCGTTTTATCAATGTCTTGGATGTATATTCGTTTTATCAATGTCTTGGATGTATATATTTTGTCAATGTCTTGGATGTATATTCGTTTTATCAATGTCTTGGATGTATATATTTTTCAATGCCTTGGATGTATATTCGTTTTATCAATGTCTTGGATGTATATTCGTTTTATCAATGTCTTGGATGTATATTGGTTTTATCAATGTCTTGGATGTATATATTTTGTCAATGCCTTGGATGTATATTCGTTTTATCAATGTCTTGGATGTATATTCGTTTTATCAATGTCTTGGATGTATATTCGTTTTATCAATGTCTTGGATGTATATTCGTTTTATCAATGTCTTGGATGTATATATTTTGTCAATGCCTTGGATGTATATTCGTTTTATCAATGTCTTGGATGTATATTCGTTTTATCAATGTCTTGGATGTATATTCGTTTTATCAATGTCTTGGATGTATATATTTTGTCAATGCCTTGGATGTATATTCGTTTTATCAATGTCTTGGATGTATATTCGTTTTATCAATGTCTTGGATGTATATATTTTGTCAATGCCTTGGATGTATATTCGTTTTATCAATGTCTTGGATGTATATTTGTTTTATCAATGTCTTGGATGTATATACGTTTTATCAATGTCTTGGATGTATATTCGTTTTATCAATGTCTTGGATGTATATTCGTTTTATCAATGTCTTGGATGTATATTCGTTTTATCAATGTCTTGGATGTATATATTTTGTCAATACCTTGGATGTATATTCGTTTTATCAATGTCTTGGATGTATATTCGTTTTATCAATGTCTTGGATGTATATTCGTTTTATCAATGTCTTGGATGTATATTCGTTTTATCAATGTCTTGGATGTATATATTTTGTCAATGTCTTGGATGTATATTCGTTTTATCAATGTCTTGGATGTATATATTTTGTCAATGTCTTGGATGTATATTCGTTTTATCAATGTCTTGGATGTATATATTTTGTCAATGTCTTGGATGTATATTCGTTTTATCAATGTCTTGGATGTATATATTTTGTCAATGTCTTGGATGTATATTCGTTTTATCAATGTCTTGGATGTATATATTTTGTCAATGTCTTGGATGTATATTCGTTTTATCAATGTCTTGGATGTATATATTTTGTCAATGTCTTGGATGTATATTCGTTTTATCAATGTCTTGGATGTATATATTTTGTCAATGTCTTGGATGTATATTCGTTTTATCAATGTCTTGGATGTATATATTTTGTCAATGTCTTGGATGTATATTCGTTTTATCAATGTCTTGGATGTATATATTTTGTCAATGTCTTGGATGTATATTCGTTTTATCAATGTCTTGGATGTATATATTTTGTCAATGCCTTGGATGTATATTCGTTTTATCAATGTCTTGGATGTATATTCGTTTTATCAATGTCTTGGATGTATATTCGTTTTATCAATGTCTTGGATGTATATATTTTGTCAATGCCTTGGATGTATATTCGTTTTATCAATGTCTTGGATGTATATTCGTTTTATCAATGTCTTGGATGTATATATTTTGTCAATGCCTTGGATGTATATTCGTTTTATCAATGTCTTGGATGTATATTTGTTTTATCAATGTCTTGGATGTATATACGTTTTATCAATGTCTTGGATGTATATTCGTTTTATCAATGTCTTGGATGTATATATTTTGTCAATACCTTGGATGTATATTCGTTTTATCAATGTCTTGGATGTATATTCGTTTTATCAATGTCTTGGATGTATATTCGTTTTATCAATGTCTTGGATGTATATTCGTTTTATCAATGTCTTGGATGTATATTCGTTTTATCAATGTCTTGGATGTATATATTTTGTCAAT